>NC_141013.1:48682542-49004280 GCF_052327205.1 Somniosus microcephalus
TCTCTCTCTCTCTCCCCCTCCCTCCCTCCCTCCCTCTCTCTCTCTCTCCCCTCCCTTCCCTCCCTCTCTCTCTCCCCCTCCTCTCCCTCCCTTCTCTCTCCCTCACTCTCCTCCCCCCTCCCTCCCTCTCTCTCTCTCCCCCCTCCCTCCCACCCTCTCCCCCCTCCCTCCCTCCACCTCACTCTCTCTCCCCCTCCCTCCCTCCCCTCTCCTCTCTCTCCCCCTCCCTCCCTCCCCTCTCTCTCTCTCCCCCTCCCTCCCTCTCTCTTCCCCCTCCCTCCCTCCCTCTCCCCCCCTCCCTCTCTCTCCCCCTCCCTCCCTCTCCTCTCCCCCTCCCTCCCTCTCTCTCCCCCTCCCTCCCTCTCTCTCCCCCCCCTCCCTCTCTCTCCCCCTCCCTCCCTCTCTCTCCCCCTCCCTCCCTCTCTCTCCCCCCTCCCTCTCTCTCCCCCTCCTCCTCCTCTCCCCCTCCCTCCCTCTCTCTCTCTCCCCCTCCCTCCCTCCCTCTCTCCCCTCCCCTCCCTCCCTCTCTCCCCCTCCCTCCCTCCTCTCTCCCCCTCCCTCCCTCCCTCCCTCCCCCCTCCCTCCTCTCTCTCTCTCTCTCCCCCTCCCTCCCTCTCTCTCTCTCTCCCCCTCCCTCCCTCCCTCTCCCTCCCTCTCCCTCCCTCCCTCTCTCCCCCTCCCTCCCTCCCTCTCCTCTCCCTCCCTCCCTCCCTCCCTCTCTCTCCCCCTCCCTCCCTCCCTCTCTCTCTCCCCCTCCCTCCCTCCCCTCTCTCTCCCCCCTCCCTCCCTCCTCCCCCTCCCTCCCTCTCCCCCCTCCCTCCCCTCCCTCTCTCTCCCCCTCCCTCCCTCCCTCTCTCTCCCCCTCCCTCCCTCCCTCTCTCTCCCCCCCCCCCCTCCCTCCCTCTCTCTCCCCCCCTCCCTCCCCCTCCCTCCCTCCCTCTCTCTCCCCCTCCCTCCCTCCCTCTCTCTCCCCCCCCCCCCTCCCTCCCTCTCTCTCCCCCCTCCCTCCCCCTCTCTCCCCCCCCCTCCCTCCCTCTCTCTCCCCCCCTCCCTCCCCCTCCCTCCCTCTCTCTCCCCCCTCCCTCCCCCTCCCTCCCTCTCTCTCCCCCTCCCTCCCTCTCTCTCCCCCTCCCTCCCCCTCCCTCCCTCTCTCTCCCCCTCCCTCCCTCTCCCTCCCCCTCCCTCCCTCTCCCCCCCCTCCCTCCCCTCTCCCCCTCCCTCCCTCTCTCTCCCCTCCTCCCTCTCTCTCCCCCTCCCTCCCTCTCCCCCTCTCCCCCTCCCTCCCCCTCCCCCTCCCTCCCTCTCTCTCCCCCTCCCTCCCCCTCCCTCCCTCTCTCTCCCCCTCCCTCCCTCTCCCCCTCCCTCCCTCCCTCTCCCCCTCCCTCCCTCTCCCCCTCCCTCCCCCTCCCTCCCCTCCCTCCCTCTCTCTCCCCTCCCTCCCTCTCTCTCCCCCTCCCTCCCTCTCTCTCCCCCTCCCTCCTCTCTCTCCCCCTCTCTCCCCCTCCCTCCCTCTCCCTCCCTCTCTCTCCCCCTCCCTCCCTCTCTCTCCCCCTCCCTCCCTCCCTCTCTCTCCCCCTCCCTCCCTCCCTCTCTCTCCCCCTCCCTCCCTCCCTCTCTCTCCCCCTCCCTCCCTCCCTCTCTCTCCCCCTCCCCCTCCCTCCTCTCTCTCCCCCTCCCTCCCTCCCTCTCTCTCTCTCTCCCCCTCCCTCCCTCCCTCTCTCTCTCTCCCCCTCCCTCCCTCCCTCTCTCTCCCCCTCCCTCCCTCTCTCTCCCCCTCCCTCCCTCCCTCTCTCTCCCCCTCCCTCCCTCCCTCCCTCTCTCTCCCCCCTCCCTCCCTCCCTCTCTCTCCCCCTCCCTCCCTCCCTCTCTCTCCCCCCTCCTCCTCCCTCTCTCTCCCTCTCCCTCCCTCTCTCCTCCCTCCCTCCCTCTCCCCCCCTCTCTCCCTCTCTCTCCCTCCCTCTCTCTCTCTCTCTTTCCACCCCCCAGGGCCCGGGCCTGTTGCCGGAAGCCAGCTCGGTGAGTCACAGGGAGGAAGCGCCGAGCCCGGGCCGCCCCTCACAGGATGCTCGCAGCTCGGCCCGAACACAGAGTGAGCCGCCGGCATGGCAGAGGTGGGTGTGGGGCCGCGGGCTGGGCCGGGGTCTCGGGTGTCGGGGCTGCGGCCTCCCTCTAACTCACTGTTTCTCTCTCTCTCTCCCAGGACGGGGGCAGCCCGGGCCGGGCCGGCTGGGTCCGCAAGCTGTGCGGCCGAGGGCTCCTCGGGGGCGGCTGGAAGGAGCGCTACATGCGGCTGGTCAGGGGCCGCCTCCTCATCTACCAGCAGCAGGTAAAGGGCCGGGCCCGGGGTACTGGGGTCCCCGGGGGTGGGGGGCCGGTCTCTGGGGTCCCCGGGGGTGGGGGGCCGGTCTCAGGGGTCCCCGGGGGTGAGTGGCTGGTCTCGGAGTTCCCCGTGGGTGGGGGGCCGGTCTCTGGGGTCCCCGGGGGTGGGGTGGTCTTGGGAGTTCCCCGGGGGGTGAGGGTCCGGTCTCGGGTTTCCCCGGGGGTGGTCTCGGGGTTCCTGGGGGTGGGGGGCCGGTCTCGAAGTTTCCCCGGGGGTGGGGGGGCCGGTCTCGAAGTTTCCCCGGGGATGGGGGGGCTGGTCTCGGGGTTACCCGGGGGTGGGGGGTGGTCTCGGGGTTCCCAGGGGGGTGAGGGTCCGGTCTCGGGTTTCCCCGGGGGTGGTCTTGGGGTTCCTGGGTGTGGGGGGCCGGTCTCTATGTTTCCCCAGGGGTGGGGGGCCGGTCTCGAAGTTTCCCCGGGGGTGGGGGGGCCGGTCTCGAAGTTTCCCCGGGGATGGGGGGGCTGGTCTCGGGGTTTCCCCGGGGCTGGGGGGCCGGTCTCGGGGTTCCCCGGGGGGTGAGGGTCCGGTCTCGGGGTTCCCCGGGGGTGGGGGGTGGTCTCGGGGTTCCCAGGGGGGTGAGGGTCCGGTCTCGGGGTTCCTGGGGGTGGGGGGCCGGTCTCGGGGTTCCCAGGGGGGTGAGGGTCCGGTCTCGGGGTTCCCGGGGGTGGGGGGGCTGGTCTCGGGGGTGGGGGGGGCCGGTCTCGCTAAGTAATTTTGCTGCTGTTTCAGGGCGATGCCCAGTGTGAGGAGACGGTGGAGCTCAGGAAGTACCAACGATGCGAGGAGCTGCGGAGATTCATGAGGAGGACCCAGTTCAGACTGGCTCTGATCCGCCGCTCCGGGACTAAGGTGAGTGACTGAGCGGGAACGCAGCATGGCGGGGTGGCTAGTGGGGATGTGTTGGGGTATCCCTTCCCTCCCCGGACCCCCCTCCCTGAGCTTTCAAAGAGCTATCCAATTAATCCCACTCCCCTGCTCTTCCCTATAATCCTGCAAATTTTTCCCCTTCAAGTATTTATCCAATTGCCTTTTGAAAGTTACGATTGAATCTCTTTCCACTACCCTTTCAGGCAGCGCATTCCAGATCTCGCTGCGTAAAAAATGTTTCCTCATTTCGCCTCTGGTTCTTTTGCCAATCACCTTAAATCTGTGTCCTCTGGTTACCGACCCTCCTGTCACTGTAACCAGTTTCTCCTTATTTACTCTATCAAAACCCTTCAGGATTTTGAACACCTCTATCAAATCTCCCCTTAACCTTCTCTGCTCGAAGGAAAACAACCCCAACTTCTCCAGTTTCTCCATGTAACTGAAGTCCCTCATCCCTGGTACCATTCTAGTAAATCTCCTCTGCACCCTCTCCAAGGCCTTGACATCCTTCCTAAAATGTGGTGCCCAGAATTTAACACTATACTCCAGCTGGGGCCTAACCAGTGATTTGTGAAGTTTTAGCATTACTTCCTTACTTTTGTACTCTGTGCCTCTGTTTATAAAGCCAGGGATCCCATATGCTTTTTTAACAGCCTTCTGAACTTGGCCTGCCACCTTCAAAGATTTGTGTACATACACCCTCTGTTCCGGCACCATTACTTTATATTGTCTCTCCTCATTCTTCTTACCAAAATGCATCACTTCACACATCTCTGTGTTAAATTGCATCTGTCACGTGTCTGCCCATTTCATCAGTCTGCTTATGTCCTCCATAAGTCTGTTACTATCCTCCTCATTGTTTACTACATTTCCAAGTTTCGTGTCATGTGCAAACTTTGAAATTATGCCCTTTATACCCAAGTCCAGGTCACTAATATATATCAAAAAGCGCAATGGTCCCAATGCAACTGTTAACCACAACCAGAAAAACAACCGTTAACCACTACTCTGTGCTTTCAGTCCCTTAGCCAACTTCATATCCACACAGCCACTTCCCCTTTAATCCCATGGGCTTCAAATTTGCTAACAAGTCTATTATAGAATCATAGTTATACAGCACAGAAAGAGGCCCTTCGGCCCATCGTGTCCACGCCGGCCATCAAGCCCTGTCTATTCTAATCCCATTTTCCAGCACTTGGTCCATAGCCTTGTATGCTATGGCGTTTCAAGTGCTCATCCAAATGCTCCTTGAATGTTGTGAGGGTTCAGGCAGTGAGTTCCAGATTCCAGCCACCCTCTGGGTGAAAAAGTTTTTCCCCAAATCCTCTCTAAACCTCCTGCCCCTTACCTTGAAACTATGCCCCCTGGTTATTGACCCCTCTACTAAGGGGAAAAGTTCCTTTCTATCTACCCTATCTATGCCCTTCATAATTTTGTACACCTCAATCAGGTCCCCCCTCAGCCTTCTCTGCTCTAAGGAAAACAACCCCAGCCTGTCCAGTCTCTCTTCATAGCTGAAGCGCTCCAGCCCAGGTAACATCCTGGTGAATCTCCTCTGCACCCTCTCCAATGCAATCACATCTTTCCTATAGTGTGGCGACCAGAACTGTACAGAATATTCCAGCTATGGCCTAACTAGCATTTTGTACAGCTCCATCATAACCTCCCTGCTCTTATACAGTATTCTATGCCTTGGCTAATGAAGGCAAGTATCCCATATGCCTTTTTAACCACCTGTCCTGCTGCCTTCAGGGATCTATGTACATGCACACCAAGGTTCCTCTGTCCTTCCTAGGGTCCTCCCATTCATTGTGTTTTCCCTTGCCTTGTTAGTCCTCCCAAAATGCATCACCTCACACTTTTCAGGGTTAAATTCCATTTGCCACTGTTCTGCCCATCTAACCAACCTGTCTATATCGTCCTGTAGCCTGAGGCTTCCCTCCTCGCTATTTACCACTCCACCAATTTTCGTGTCATCTGCGAACTTACTGATCATACCTCCTACATTCATATCTAAATCATTAATGTACACAACAAACAGCAAAGGACCCAGCACCGATCCCTGCGGTACACCACTGGACACAGTCACAAAAACAACCTTCGACCATCACCCTCTGCCTCCTGCCACTGAGCCAATTTTGGATCCAATGTGCCAAATTGCCCTGGATCCCATGGGCTCTTACCTTCTTGACCAGTCTCCCATGCGGGACTTTGTCAAAAGCCTTACTGAAGTCCATGTAGACTACACCAACTGCACTACCCTCATCCATGCACCTAAGTCACCCCCTTGAATAATTCAATCAAATTGGTTAGACATGATCTCCCCCTGACAAAGCCATGCTGACTATCCCTGATTAATCCTTGCCTCTCCAAGTGGAGACTAATTCTGTCCCTCAGAATGTTTTCCAATAATTTCCCTACCACTGATGTTAGGTTCACTGGCCTGTAATCCCCTGGTTTTTCCCTACTACCCTTCTTGAATAATGGTACTACGTTAGCTGTCCTCCAGTCCTCTGGCACCTCCCCTGTGGCCAGAGAGGATCTGAAAATTTGTGTCAGCCCCTGCAATCTCCTCCCTTGCCTCACACAGCAGCCTGGGATACATCTCGTCTGGGCCTGGGGATTTATCCACTTTTAAGCCCGCTAAAACCGCTAGTACCTCCTCCCTCTCAATACTAATTTGTTCAAGTATATCACAATCACCCTGCCTGATTTCTATGCCTACATTGTCCTTCTCCATAGTGAACACCGATGCAAAATATTCATTTAAAACCTCACCACATCTTCCGGCTCTACACACAGATTGCCACTTTGGTCCCTAATGGGCCCTACTCTTGCCCTTAATATACTTATAAAACACCTTGGGATTTTCCTTTATTTTGCCCGCCAGTGTTTTTTCATGCCCCCTCTTCGCTCTCCTAATTTTTTTTTTTTTTTTTAAGTACCCTCCTGCACTTTCTATACCCCTCTAGGGCTTCCACTGTTTTTAGTCCTTTGTATCTGCCAAAAGCCTCCCTCTTTTCCTAATCCATTCTTGTATATCCCTTGACATCTAGGGTTCCCTGGGCTTGTTGGTCCCACCCTTGCCCTTTACGGGAACATGTTGGCGTTTAACTCTCTCTATTTCCTTTCTGAAAGACTCCCACTGCTCTGATGTGGATTTTCCTACAAGTAGCTGATCCCAGTCCACTTTGGCCAGATCCTGCCTTATAATATTAAAATCAGCCTTCCCCCAATTTAGAACCTTTATTTCTTTGTCCTTTTCCATGATTACCTTATATCTCACCGAATTATGGTCACTGTCACCAAAATGCTCTCCTACTGACACTTCTACCACTTGCCCGGCTACATTCCCTAGAATTAGGTCCAGTACCGCCCCCTCTCTTGTAGGACTTCCTACATGCTGGCTCAAAAAGCTCTCCTGGATGCACTTTAAGAATTCCGCACCCTCTAAGCCTTTCACACTCTGACTATCCCAGTGAATATTGGGGAAGTTGAAATCCCCTACTATTATTACCCTATTATTTCTACACTTCTCTGAGAGTTGCCTAAATATCTGTTCCTCTATCTCCCCCTGACTGTTTGGGGGCCTATAGTACACTCCCAGCAAAGTGCTTGCCCCCTTTTTGTTTTTAGGTTCCACCCATATGGCCTCATTAGAGGAACCTGCTAAGATATCATCGCTCCTTACAGCAGTAATTGACTCCTTGATTAATATTGCGACACCCCCTCCTTTTACACCACCCTCTGTCTCGCCTGAAGATTCTATACCCCGGAATATTGAGCTGCCAGTCCTGCCCCTCCCTCAACCATGTCTCTGTGATAGCAATAATGTCATACTCCCATGTGTTCATAACACCTTCAATTCATCTGCCTTACTCGCAAGACTCCTTGCATTAAAATAAATGCCATCCAGCCTTGCCATACTCCCTTGTGCCGTTACATATTTGCTCTGCCTTCCAGGTTGACTTGTTTTTTCCTCTATATTTGGCTGTGCATCACCCCCTACTATAGCCCCACTCCGTATCCCAACCCCCTGCCAAGTTAGTTTAAACCCCCCCCCATCAGTACTAGCAAACCCCCCCACAAGGATGTTGGTCCCATTCCGGTTCAGGTGCAACCCATCCAACTTGTACAGGTCCCACCTTCCCCAGAAGCAGATCCAGGAATCTAAAGCCCTCCCTCCTGTACCAACTCTTTAGCCATGCATTCATCTGCTCTATCCTCCTATTCCTATACTCACTAGCACATGGCACCGGGAGTAATCCAGAGATTACAACCTTTGAGGTCCTGCTTTTTAATCTACTACCTAGCTCCCTAAATTCTTGTTGCAGGACCTCATCCCTCTTTCTACCCATGTTGTTGGTCCCAATGTGAACCACGACCTCTGACTCTTCGCCCTCCCCCTTCAGAATGCCCTGCAGCCGTTCAGTGACATCCTTGACCCTGGCACCAGGGAGGCAACATACCATCCTGGAGTCACGTCTGTGGCCGCAGAAACGTCTATCTGTTCCCCTTACGATAGAATCCCCCATCACTATTGCTCTCCCACTCTTTTTCCTCCCCTCCTGTGCAGCTGAGCCACTCGTAGTGCCACGGACTTGGCTCTTGCTGCATTCCCGAGAAACCATCTCCCCCAGCAGTATCCAAAACGGAAAATCTGTTGGCGAGGGAGATGGACCCAGGGGACTCCTGCACTACCTTCCTAGTTCTTTTCCTCTGTCTATTATGTGGTATTTTATTGAACACCTTTTCAAAGTCCATATACACATCAACCGCACTACCCTAATCAACCCTCTCCATTACTTCATCAAAGAACTCGATCAAATTTGTTGGACATCATTTGCCTTTAACAAATCTGTACTGACTTTCATTTATTAACCTAGATTTTTCCGTGTGCCAATTAATTTTGTCTCCGATTATTGCCTCGAAAAGCTTCCCCTCCAGCGATGAGGCTGACTGGCCTGTAGTTGCCGGGTTTATCCCTCGCCCCTTTTTTGAACTGAAGTGTAACATTTGCAATCTTCCAGTCCTCTGGCACCGCCCCCATATAGAATCCGACAATGGTTACAGCACAGAAGGAGGCCATTCGGCCCATCGAGCCCATGGCTTTCTGCAAGAGCACTTCAGCTAGTCCCACTCCCCCGTCCTTTCCCCGGAGCCCTGCAAATTTTTTTCCTTCAGGTACTTATCCAACTCCATTTTGAAAGATGAGATTGAATCTGCCTCCACCACCCTTTCAGGCAGTGCATTCCAGATCCTAACCACTCACTGCGTAAAAAAGTTTTTTCTCGTGTCGCCTTTGGTTCTTTTGTCAATCACAAATCTGTGTCCTCTGGTTCTCGACCCTTCCACTAACGGGAGCAATTCTCTCTATCTACTCTGTCTGGATTTTGAACACCTATCGAATCTCCTCTCAATCATCTCTGCTCCAAGGAGAACAACCCCAGCTTCTCCAGTCTATCCACGTAACTGAAGTCCCTCATCCCTGGAATCATTCTTGTAAATCTTTTCTGCTCCCTCTCTAAAGCCTTCACATCCTTCCTAAAGTGCGGTGCCCAGAATTGGACACAATACTCCAGTTGAGATCAGACCAGTGTTTTATAAAGGTTCGTCATAACTTCCTTGCTTTTGTACTCTATGCCTCTATTTATGAAGCCCAGGATCCCGTGAGCTTTTTTAACCGCTTTCTCAACCTGCCCTGCCACCTTCAATGATTTGTGCACACATACCCCCAGGTGTCTCTGTTCATGCACCCCCTTTAGGATTGTACCCTTTAGTTTATATTGCCTCGTTCTTCCTACCAAAATGTATCACTTTGCACTTTTCTGCGTTAAATTTCATCTGCCACGTGTCTGCCCATTCCACCAGCCTGTCTATGTCTTCCTGAATTCTATCACTCTCCTCCTCACTGTTCACTATACTTCCAAGTTTTGTGTCATCTACACATTTTGAAATTGTGCCCTGTACACCCAAATCCAAGTCATTATTATATAACAAGAAAAGCAGTGGTCCTAGACCGACCCCTGGGGAACACCACTGTATACCTTCCTCCAGTCTGAAAAACAACCGTTCACCACTACTCTCTGTTTCCTGTCACTTAGCCAATTTCGTATCCATGCTGCCACTGTCCCTTTTATTCCATGGGCTTCAACTTTGCTGGTAAGCCTGTTAGGTGGCATTTTGTCGAACACCTTTTGGAAATCCATGTGCACCACGTCAACCGCATTGCCCTCATCAACCCTCTCTGTAACTTAATCAAAAAACTCGATCAAGTTAGTTAAACATGATTTGCCTTTAACAAATCCGTGTTGGCTTTCCTTAATTAATCCACACTTGTCCAAGTGACTGTTAACTTTGTCCCTGATTATCGTTTCTAAAGGCTTCCCCACTACCAAGGTTAAACAGACTGGCCTGTAGTTGCTGGGTTTATCCGTACACCCTTTTTTGAACAAGAATATCTTGGGAGGATTGGAAGATTGTGGCCAGAGGCTCCGCTATCTTCAACCTTACTTCCCTCAGCAACCTCTTCTTTAGTGAAGACAGATGCAAAGTCCTCATTTAGTACCTCAGCCACGCCCTCTGCCTCCACTAGAAGATCTCCTTTTTGGTCCCTAATCGGCCCCACCCTTCCGTTGACAACGCTTTTGCTATTTGTATATTTATAAAAGACCTTAGTGTTCCCTTTTATGTTACCCGCTAATCTATTCTCAAACTCTCTCTTTGCCCCTTATTTCCTTTCTCAGTTCTCCTCTGTACTTCCTGTATTCTGCCTGATTCTCTACTGTATTATAAAACCAACACTTATCATAAGCCTCCTTTTTCTGTTTCAGTCTAATCTCTATATCTTTAGTCACCCAGGGAGCTCTAGCTTTGGATGCCCTTCCTTGCCCCCTTGTGGGAATGTGTCGACTCTGTACCCGGACTATCTCCTCCTTGAAGGCCTCCCATTTGCTTTACCTGCTAATCTTTGATTCCAATCCACCTGGGCCAGATCCCCTTTCAACTCACTGTAATTAGCCCTCCTCCAGTTAAGTATTTTTACACTTGATAATTCCTTGTCCCTTTCCATAACTACTCTAAACCTAATGATATTGTGATCACTGTTCCCCAAATGCTCTCCCACTGAAACATGCTGCACTTGCCCCACTTCATTCCCCAGAACTAGATCCAACACTGCTTCCGTCCTCGTTGGGCTGGAAACACACTGATCAAGAAAGTTCTATTGTACATATTTCAGAAATTCCTCCCCCTCTTTGCCCTTTACACTGTTATTTTCCTCAGTCTATATTTGTATAATTTGAAGACCCCATTATCACTACTCTAAAGTTCTTGCATCTTTCTGCAATTTACCTGCAAATTTTCTCCTATCTCCTTCCCACTATTTGGTGGCCTGTAGTATACACCCAGCAATGTAACGGCTCCTCTATTGTTCCTTAATTCTAACCAAATAGATTCTGTCTTTGAATCCTCAATACAGCACGGTGGCATAGTGGTTAGCACTGTTGCCTCACAGCGCCAGAGACCCGGGTTCGAATCCGGCCTCGGGCGACTGTCTGTGTGGAGTTTGCACATTCTCCCCGTGTTTGCGTGGGTTTTCTCCGGGTGCTCCGGTTTCCTCCCACAGTCCAAAGATGTGCGGGTTAGGTTGATTGGCTATGATAAATTGACCCTTAGTGTTAGGGGGATTAAATACGTGGGGTTACGGGGATAGGGTGGGATATGTGTTGGTGTAGGGGTTACGGGGATCGGGTGGGATATGTGTCGGTGCAGGCTCGATGGGCCGAAATGGCCTCTATCTGCACTGTGGGGTTTCTGTGATTCTGTGATCATCCCTTTCTAGTGCTGGAACAGTATCTTTGATCAATACTGCCTCCCCCTCCTTTTTGTCCTTCCCTATCTTTCCCAAATACACTGTAACCAGGAGTATTAAGTGCCCATTCCTCCCCTTCTTTGAGTCAGGTCCCTGTTCTTGCCATTATATCATAATCACTTGTGGCCTGTAACTCACCAACTTTATGTACCACGCTTTCTGCATTTATGCACATGCACTCCTAACCCATCCTAGTCTGCCTTGGATTTGCCCCCTGTCTGATCCCTCCTATTTGTGGACTACTCTTTACTCGGATGCTGTTTGTCTCTCCGAATCCTCTGTGCACCTTGTTTCTCCTCTCTCATGCTTCATCCTGGTGCCTCCCGCCTCCTGTTTGTGGGATATTTTTGCAAGGTTCTTAATATGGGACTGGGTGACTGAGGGGGTGCGAAAGGAGCTTGTGCTGTAAATAGGTACTTGTCCCAGATTTGTGCTTACTCTATGTTTTTAAAACAATCAAATAGCAGAGGTTCTGACCACAATCTTTCAAACACCCTTGGATAAGGAAGTTATGTCACAGGACTGGAAGGCTGTTAATATAATGCCTGTGTTTAAAAAGAGTAGGATAAAACCAATAACTGTAAACCAGTCAGCCAAACATCAGCAGTGGATCAGTTTCCAGAGGCCATATTACAAGACATTCACCTGGAAAGACGGGGGTTAATTCATGATGAACAGCTGGGATTTATGAAAGGCAAGCCGTGTGACAAATGCAATAGTTGTTTGAGGAAATAATGGAGTGTATGGATAAAGGAAATGCAGTGGATGTTGCGTATATAGATTTTGATAAAGTGCCATAGAGAAGAGTTGATGGAATTAAGGCATGTGGTATTAAAGGGAATGTGGCAGCGTGGATAAAGGACTGAACACCGAATCATGTCTTTTCAGAGTGGAGGGATGTGAATGGAGCGGGCAGTCTCGTCGTAATATATAAATGATCTGTAATTGCTTATAGAGGCACAATATCAACATTTGCATATGATGCATATCAGCAAGAACCCAGTCAGGCCAATCCTGGGGATTGTTTTCCCAGGTCCGTTGGTAGTGACCAAGCAAATGCTGGAAAGAATGACTGGATATAAATCTGGATTGTCCTATTGTTTACAGTCCTTGGAGATACATGGGGATCTGACTCATAGCGTAGCACCTCATCTCTGAGTCTATTGCAAGCCGGCTAAAACCGTACCTCACTGGGAGATCCAAAGTAATTAATCCTTATACCCATAAAATCCTTCGAAATACACACTTGGCGTTGAGAAATCAACCTGCAACAGAGAGGCACTTCACTCGAGCGATGAATAGCAAGTTCTGTGACACACCCAAAAGCCGCGTGATGTCAGCACGTGCTACGGCTATCCTGACTGGATGGTGACGTTGCCACATAGCCCAGTGATGCATGTTAATTATTTCCAGCATTCGCTCGCTTACTACAGACGATGCTCCTCACAGAAGTGTTTGCTGTTGGTTCAACAGATCAGCAAATCAAAGACGATGAAAGAAGCTTGACTCCTGTGCTTGTCTGTTTAACCCTTCATAGGAACAGGAGGAGGCCATTCAGCCCCTCAGGCCTGTTCCATGATTCAATCAGATCATGGCTGACCTGTATCTTAACTCCATTTACCCGCCTTTGCTCCAGATCCTTTGATACCTCTCCCTGACAAAATCTATCAATCTTAGCCATGCAATTTTCAATTGACCCCCAACATCTACAGCTTTTTGGGGGAGCGAGTTCCAGATTTCCAATACCCTTTGTGTGAAGAAGTGCCTGACTAATTTTAAGATTATGCCCCCTTTTTCTAGATTCTCCCACCAGAGCACATTGTTTCTATCTACCCTATCAAATCCTTTTATCATTTTGAATACCTCGATTAGATCCCCCCTCAATCGTCTATACTTAAGGGAATACAAGCCAAGTTTATGCAACCTGTCCTCATAATTTAACCCTTTTAACCCCTGTATCATTCTGGTGATTCTGTGCTGTACCATATCTTTCCTGAGGTGTGGTGCCCGGAACTGAATGCAGTACTCCAGATGGGGCCTGTTGAAGGCTCTTTGTACTTTAACATAACTTCCTCCCTTTTGTATTCCAGTCTTCTTGAGATAACGGCCTTTTTAATTGTATTTTGTACCTGTCCACTAGCTTTTAGTGATTTATTTACATTGACACCCAAATCTCTTCGCTTTTCCAGAATTCCTAGTTTCTCACCATTTAGAAAATACTTCAATTTGTCTTTCTTGGATCCAAAGTGGATGACCTCACACTTCCCCACATTGAACTCCATCTGCCACAGTTTTGCCCACTCAATTAATCTGTCGATGCCCCTTTGTAACTTCCTGCTCGCATCTACACAACTTACTGTGCCTCTTAACATAGTGTCGTCAGCAAACTTGGATATACAACTCTATTCTTTCAACCAAGTTATTGATAACTATGGCTCCAGTACAAATCCTTGGGGAACACCACTTGTCACATTCCACCAATCAGAATACTTACCCTGCGTCCCTACTCTGTCTCCTTCCTAAACAATTTCTAACCCATAAGATTGTCTCCATTTCCATGCAGTTTCATTTTTGCTACTAATCTCTTGTACCTTATCAAATGCCTTCTGCATGTCCATATAGAAAACATCCATAGAAACTCCCTTATCCACCATGTCAGTCACTCTGTCTCTAATAATAGGTTCTAATAACTTCCCCACAACTGACATTACACTGACAGGTCTGTAGTTACCCGGTTTCTCTCTCCCGCCTTCCTTAAATGATTGAGTGACATTTCTAATCCAGTGGCACAATTCCCAAATCAAGAGAGCATTTGGAAGATCATGACTAAAGCAGCTACAGTTTCCTCACCTTTTATTACCCTGGGGTGGAAACCATCAGGTCCTGGAACTTTATTTATTTTAAGTCCTGTTATTTTCTCCATTAACATTTTTTTAAAAGCTTGTATTAAAGCCAATAAATTCCTCCCCTTGATTTAGTTTTAGTTTCCCTTCTATCACTGGCATTTTGTCCTCTTTCCCTACTGTGGAAACAATTGCAAAGTACTCATTTAACAAGTCTGCCATTTCCTTATTGTGGATTACAGTATCACCTGCGTCTGTCTTTAATGGGCGCACATTTTCTTTAGCCACTTTCTTTCTAAATACAGTATATTTATAAAAACCTTTACTGTTAGCCTTGATATCACTTGCAAGTTTTTTTTCCTAATCCCATTTTTGTGCACCTTTATTACTTTCTCTGTCTGCCCTTGTTGCTTTTTATTGCTCTCCCAGTCCACTGGATCTCCACTTTTCTTGGCCATTGTGTAAGTCTTTTCTTTTAGCTTGATACTGTCTCTTACCTCATTTGTTGATCATGGTTGCTTAACCACACAAGTGGAGCATTTGCCTTTTAGGTGTATGTACTGATCTTGTATTATACCAAATACCTCCATTGTTTGTAGGTTTATCTGTTAACAGTTCAGCCCAGTTTACTGTGGTCAGTTTGTGTCTCATTCCTTACTTAAGTTTAAAGCTTTGACTTGTGACTCTCCCTTCTCCCTCCCAAACTTAACATCAAATGTGGTCATGTTCTGCTCACTGTTCTAAAGATGTTCCCGTACCATCAGATTGTTAACCACTTCTGGCCCATTACTCATCACTGAATCGAGTGTGGCCTCTTCCCTTGTCGGGTCTTAAACACACTGTTACAGAAAACTGTCCCGAATACTTTCGAGAAGTTCGCTGCCTTTATGACTTGTGCTGTTCTGTTTCTTCCTCTCTATGTGAAAGTTAAAATCCCCCATTATAATCGCTTTGCCTTTGCAACAAGCTTCTCTGATCTCTGTATTTATGCATTCTGGTACTCCATCACTACTGTCAGGAGGTCTGTAGACAACTCCCAGCAGATTCTTTCATACTTTGCTGTTTCTTAATTCTACCTATTGCCTATTCGCCCTTACTGATAATGTTCCCTTTAAACTGCATGGCCGTGCAGCGCTCTGGACCTCTCGCGCATGCCGGGTACTTTGAATGGGTCGCGCAGCCCCTTAAAGGGGCCGCACACCCAAAAAAATAATTAAAGGGAACATTGCTTATCAACTGCTGTAGTAGTGTATTTTATCAATATTGCTACTCTTCCTCCTTTCCCTTATAGCCTGGAATATTTAGTTCCCAGTCATGCCCAGCTTGTAGCCAGGTCTGTAATGCCTACTAGGTCATAAGTGGAACTGGTTCAAAGCTGCTGTGTTATTTAGATTGACTTCATTGACTTGTTGCTGCCTACCTCTCTGAGTGACTCTGTGAGTAAATCTGTTGATAGTTTAGCGTGCTGTGAAATAACCTGCCTTCACTGATCTTAACCGTTCTCTGAAGTGCCGTGGGCAGGTAGTAGATATTCTCCATATGAATCCAGAGGCAGTAAATGGGCCTACTGTTCACCCACAGCAGATTACTTTGCCACAAGGCCTTCCTTCAGTGCCAGTTTGTCTATGGGAGCTGGCTTCTTGTGTTGGGCACAAGAAGTATTTTTAGCCAGCATTTCCTTTCATTGGTATTGGTCTGAATGGGCTGTGCCAGACTGTTTTGCCTGCAATCTTTTGGCCTTTGGCTGTTTAATAATGTACTACAGCTCCCTTTGCCTGAGATTCTGCACATCCAGCAGCAGTACAGATGATAAGGGTCTGCCGCTGCTGTCTGTGAGTGAGAATGATTGTCACCAACACTGCATCGAGTATTGACCTGGTCCTTCCTCCCAACTCCAGACTCTGCTTGTGGACCCCCTGCGAGTTCTGTTAGGCACCGCGATGATTTAGTCAGGTATTGATCCCAGAGGTCGGACACGCCACCACTCGGCTATTATGGAACAGACGTTTTCACAGGGATTGGCCTTGGGAGGATTTATTCAGCATATTCCTGTGGTTCAGTACAGTAATGGTTAATTACTACAGACGCTTTCCTTTTGCCTGAGCATCCAATGGCCATATATAGCTACTGCACTGAACTATGAGTAGGAGTGTAAGCTCAATGACCCCGCTTCTTGTGGCTGTCAACATCGTCGCTGCCAGTCCGACTGCTGCCCTCCCAGCTCACTGCTCCCGATACTGAGGGAAGGAAGGAGCTGGTCACAAAGACCAGCTCTAATCGCCAGTCCTGCACTTCCTGTGAACTCAAAGGAGACCTTGTGCATAGGAATGGCTGATGGGGAGAGTAAAAGAAGGCTGGGGCGAGTTACACAACTTGTTATGCTTGTCTTATGCACAACCGTTGTGTAACAGGAAGGCAGGCAGGCGAATGGTCACTTCAAACCCTGGCACTCTATCTTTGGCTGTTTCTGGCCGGCCGGTGGTTAGTTTTACGTGTGTGCTGTCGTTAATCTGTTGTTAGTCCTTGATGTGTTTGGAGAATGCAGTCAGGGAGAGACATCAGTGAGCATATTGTTATTCACAATCTAAACCGCGGGTCCATCCGGTCCCGGGACATCACTCACTCACTCACCCTCAGGCCACGGGTCCAGCCGGTGCCGGGACATCAGTACGCATATTGTTACTCACAGTCTAATTCAGTTCATCTTCAAGCTTGTTTTCAAATAATTTGCCAACAAAGCAGAAATGTTCTTATAGTCTGAGCAAAGACAACCGTTGCTATTTGTACTGAGAAACATAAATTCCTGTTCTGAGAATTGAGTTAGGATTTCTTGTCATTAAAAATGCTCCCCCACCCCTCTCGATCCCGTCCCCTCTCGCCCTTGCCCTCGCCCTCGCCACCTCTCGCCCCCCTCCCCGCCCCCCCGCACTGAACCCAAAGCCAGGATTGAGAAATTGCAGCCAGCATGGGAAATGAACGAAGTTCAGCACAGCCTTCTAAAGAGATGTTGTGTCACGGTCATGGTGTTACTTGTGATTCCGTAACTGATCAGTGTTGGTGGTAGCCTCATGAGTCAGAAAGTCATGGGTTCGAACCCTACTCCAGGAGTTGAGCACATAATCCAGGCTGACACCTCAGTGCAGTACTGAGTGAGTGTTGCATAGTTGGAGGTGTCGTTTGTTTACAATAAGATGTTAAACTCTGTCTGAAGACCCACGGAGCTGAATCAGGGGCATTGGCTATGTAGAGCCCACTCGCTGGTTGCTGGGGAGGGGCAGGGGCGATAGTGTAACACAGGCAATATCGGATCGGTCTCCCGTTAAGCGCCTTGGGACGTTTTACTACATTAAAGGCGCTATATAAATACAAGTTGTTATTGTTGTACCCCTCCCGTTAGACCCCCTTTCCTTTCTGTTAACTTCACCGAAAAGGGAAATTGGGAGAGGTGGATAGCGGGAGAGCGATCCGATATTTCCCATTTTACACTATCGCTGAAAGGTAGAATTCCCCCATTGAGTGTATACTTTTTTCCCCAAAATGTAGTACCTTGAATTTCTCCACATTAAATTGCATTTGCTATCTGTCTGCCCATTCACTGCCCTGTCTGTGTCTGTGTGTCTGTGTCTGTGTGTCTGTGTCTGTGTCTGTGTGTCTGTGTCTGTGTGTGTGTGTGTGTGTGTGTGTGTGTGTGTGTGTGTGTGTGTGTGTGCGCGCGCGCCTGTGTGTGTGCATGCCTGCAGGCGCCTGTGTGTGTGAGCGCATGTGTGTGTATGTGCGCGTCTGTCTGTGTGCGTCTGTGTATCTGTGTGTGCGTCTGTGCCTGCCTGTATCTTTGTGTGTGTGTGTCTGTCTGTGTGTTACTGCACACTGCCAGGGTTGGGTTGTCGCTCTGTGTGGCCGATTGTCATCTTCCTGGGCCTGGTGACTGGGTGAACTTCCTTTTCCCTTCCTAACTCGTAGGCTCTAGAGTTTGTTCTTTGGGTGATGTGGGATTTGCCAGGCTCGGATGTGGGGGATTATGAGAAATTGTTACGAAAACCTGTGCAATAATAAATAGATTGGAATTAAATCACCAGAACTGAGCTTGTGAGAAAGCGGAAGGTTGTAGTAAGCAGAAGTGGGAAGATGAAGTGTGGGGTCATGCAGTATATTTGTAAAACTTTCTTTTTTATTCCTGAACAAATTTTTCTTTTACATCTCTACTGTAATTATGTTGTAGGAACAGATCAGTGTGGTTTGCAGAGCGTGTGTGTGTGGGTGCCCGTGTGCGTGTGGGCAGCCAGTGCCGTGTAGGCAGCCAGTGCCGTGTAGGCAGCCAGTGCGTGTGTGTGCGGGCAGCCAGTGCCGTGTGTATGAGGGCAGCCAGTGCGTGTGTGTGCGGGCAGCGAATGCGTGTGTGTGCGGGCAGCCAGTGCGTGTGTGTGTGGGCAGCGAATGCGTGTGTGTGCGGGCAGCCAGTGCGTGTGTATGAGGGCAGCCAGTGCGTGTGTGTGCGGGCAGCCAGTGCGTGTGTGTGCGGGCAGCCAGTGCGTGTGTGTGCGGGCAGCCAGTGCGTGTGTGTGCGGGCAGCCAGTGCGTGTGTGTGCGGGCAGCCAGTGCGTGTGTGTGCGGGCAGCCAGTGCGTGTGTGTGCGGGCAGCCAGTGCGTGTATGTGCGGGCAGCCAGTGCCGTGTGCGTGTGGGCAGCCAGTGCCGTGTGGGTGTGGGCAGCCAGTGCCGTGTGGGTGTGGGCAGCCAGTGCGTGTGGGTGCGGGCAGCCAGTGCCGTGTGCGCGCGGGCAGCCAGTGCCGTGTGCGCGCGGGCAGCCAGTGCCGTGTGCGCGCGGGCAGCCAGTGCGTGTGCGCGCGGGCAGCCAGTGCCGTGTGTGTGCGGGCAGCCAGTGCCGTGTGGGTGCGGGCAGCCAGTGCGTGTGGGTGCGGGCAGCCAGTGCCGTGGGTGTGCGGGCAGCCAGTGCGCGTGTGTGCGGGCAGCCAGTGCGCGTGTGTGCGGGCAGCCAGTGCCGTGTGTGTGCGGGCAGCCAGTGCCGTGTGTGTGCGGGCAGCCAGTGCCGTGTGTGTGCGGGCAGCCGTGTGTGTGCGGGCAGCCAGTGCGTGTGTGTGCGGGCAGCCAGTGCGTGTGTGTGCGGGCAGCCAGTGCCGTGTGTGTGCGGGCAGCCAGTGCCGTGTGTGTGCGGGCAGCCGTGTGTGTGCGGGCAGCCAGTGCGTGTGTGCGGGCAGCCAGTGCGTGTGTGTGCGGGCAGCCAGTGCCGTGTGTGTGCGGGCAGCCAGTGCCGTGTGTGTGCGGGCAGCCAGTGCGTGTGTGTGCGGGCAGCCAGTGCGTGTGTGTGCGGGCAGCCAGTGCGTGTGTGTGCGGGCAGCCAGTGCCGTGTGTGTGCGGGCAGCCAGTGCCGTGTGTGTGCGGGCAGCCGTGTGTGTGCGGGCAGCCAGTGCGTGTGTGTGCGGGCAGCCAGTGCGTGTGTGTGCGGGCAGCCAGTGCGTGTGTGTGCGGGCAGCCAGTGCGTGTGTGTGCGGGCAGCCAGTGCGTGTGTGTGCGGGCAGCCAGTGCCGTGTGTGTGCGGGCAGCCAGTGCCGTGTGTGTGCGGGCAGCCAGTGCCGTGTGTGTGCGGGCAGCCAGTGCCGTGTGTGTGCGGGCAGCCAGTGCCGTGTGTGTGCGGGCAGCCGTGTGTGTGCGGGCAGCCAGTGCGTGTGTGTGCGGGCAGCCAGTGCGTGTGTGTGCGGGCAGCCAGTGCCCTGTGGGTGCGGGCAGCCAGTGCCCTGTGTGTGCGGGCAGCCAGTGCCGCGTGTGTGCGGGCAGCCAGTGCCGCGTGTGTGCGGGCAGCCAGTGCCGCGTGTGTGCGGGCAGCCAGTGCCGCGTGTGTGCGGGCAGCCAGTGCCGCGTGTGTGCGGGCAGCCAGTGCCGCGTGTGTGCGGGCAGCCAGTGCCGCGTGTGTGCGGGCAGCCAGTGCCGCGTGTGTGCGGGCAGCCAGTGCCGCGTGTGTGCGGGCAGCCAGTGCCGTGTGGGCTATTCAGGTGTGTTTAGCTCTTGCTTGTACTTGTGTTCATACAAAGGAATCCTGTGCTGTGCAGCTGTAAGTTCACAGTCAGGCTGCAGACTGATTATAACTTTTCCTCTAAAGATGGAGCGTGCGTGTTGCTGTGTTGTAGAGCCCACAGCCTGTCCCTACGCTGCAGTTTGTCTTCAGTTAAACTAATTGGGACTGTGTGTGTTTCCCTGGAGTTCAAGTTGTTGGTGCGAAGATGAGCAACCTCCAAGGCGTTCTTTTCAGAAGTGCACACAGCGATCCCAGTCACCAATCCTACAGCAATATAGAGAGGGACTAAAACTAACAATACAGGAAATCTGAAATAAAACAAATTGATGGCAACCCACAGCAGGTCCATCAGCACCTGTAAAAAGGTTTGTGTCTCGGGTGCAGACTCGTGGCCAGGACTGGACCCAAGTGTTTGGAGCAAAGTGATGTTTTTCAAGCAACATGTTCATTCGTGACATTTGAAGGGTTGAGGTTCTGGCCTCGGCTTTTCTGTTGGCAAAAGAACCACAGGTGACATGAGGGGAAACAAATTTACGCAGCGAGTTGTTGTGATCTGGAATGCGCTGCCTGAAAGGGCGGTGGAGGCAGATTCAATAGTAACTTTCAAAGGGGAATTGGAAAAATTTACAGGGCTATGGGGAATGAACGGGGAAGTGGGATTAATTGGAGCGCTCTTTCAAAGAGCCGGCACAGGCACGATGGGCTGAATGGCCTCCTTCTGTGTTGTATGAAAGAAGGAAAGACTTGCATTTATATAGCGCCTTTCACGACCACCGGACGTCTCAAAGCGTTTTACAGCCAATGAAGTACTTTTGGAGTGTAGTCACTGTTATAGAGTCATAGAGTCATAGCGGCCCATCGAGTCCGTGCCGGCTCTCTGTAGAGCAATCCAGTCAGCCCCATTCCCCCGCTCTATCCCCGTAGCCCTGCAAGTTTATTTCCCTCAAGTGCCTATCCAGTCTCCCCTTGAAAACATCGAGTGTCTCCGCTTCCACCACTTCCGTCGGCAGCGAGTTCCAGGTCCTCACCACTCGCTGTGTAAAAAAGTTTTTCCTCACATCCCCCCCTGTATCTCTTGCCCAAAACCTTAAATCTGTGTCCCCTAGTCCTTGTACCATCAACTAGTAGGAACAGCCTTTCCCCGTCTAGCCTATCCAAACCCGTCATAATCTTGTACACTTCTATCAAATCACCCCTCAACCTCCTTTGCTCTAATGAAAACAAATCCAGCTTCTCCAACCTGTCCTTGTAGCTAAGATCCCCCATCCCCGGAACCATTCTGGTAAATCTCCTCTGCACCCTCTCAAGGGCCTTCACATCCTTCCTAAAGTGTGGTGACCAGAACTGGATGCAATACTCCAGTTGTGGCCTAACCAGTGCTTTATAAAGGTTCAGCATAACTTCTCTACTTTTGTACTCAATACCTCTATTTATGAAGCCCAAGATCCCATATACTTTGTTAACCACTCTCTCAATATGTCCTGCCACCTTCAGGAACCTATGCACATTAACTCCCAGGTCCCTCTGTCCCTGCACACTCTTTAAAACTGTGCCATTAAGTGTATATTGCCTCACCCTGTTCCTTCTGCCAAAATGCATCACCTCTCACTTCTCTGTACTAAATTCCATCTGCCACTTGTCTGCCCATTCTGCTAGCCTTTCTATGTCCTGTTGCAGTCGATTGGTATCATCATCACTGTTTG
Organism: Somniosus microcephalus; assembly: GCF_052327205.1. Taxonomy (NCBI): domain Eukaryota; kingdom Metazoa; phylum Chordata; class Chondrichthyes; order Squaliformes; family Somniosidae; genus Somniosus; species Somniosus microcephalus. Next base: position 48,704,239 of record NC_141013.1, read on the forward strand.
CCACACCCCCAAGTTTGGTGTCATCGGCAAATTTAGAAATTCTACTCTGTATTCCAATATCCTGGTCGTTTATATATATCAAAAAAAGCAGTGGCCCCAGCACTGACCCTTGGGGGACACCACTGTCTACCATGCTCCAGTCTGAAAAGCAGCCATTTACCACAACTCGCTGTTTTCTGTTTTTAAGCCAATTCCTTATCCAAGCTGCCACTGACCCACCTATTCCATGAGCCGTGTTGTATGATTCTAAACTCTCAGCAGGTCAGGCAGTGTCTGTGGGGAGAGAAGCAGAGTGTTTCCAGCCTGTCTTGCTGTACTCACACTTTCCATAGGCATCACACCTCAAGTCATTGTAACGTAACCTAATTCCAAGATACACCGTCATTTTCCTCCCGCCCCATCCCACGGTTAGTTTGAAGGACACACACAGACAGAGTGTGAGAAATATTGGTAAGCCATGGTTCACATAACGCCATGGCAGTGAACAAAGGCTGAATCCCACCGCCTCACAGGAGGAATCTGCTCTCACGGTTGGGGAATCAAATATTGCCTCTAAACCATGTGACATTGCAGTTGATGGTCTGTTCAATGAGCGAGGATGACTCCCATCCCTGGCAGTAGATACCTTGATCAGTTCCTTCAGGCCATCCATTGATAAAGCTTCTAGCACAAAATGGAGAAAGTTTTTCTTTTGCTGCTCTGCTGATTCTGTTGACTGTATTTCTTGTGAAGGCCCACATATTCTGAAATGTCTCCAGTATCTGCTTGGTCCTATCTGGGTTCATTTTGTGACCATTTCAGTCTTTCATGATGGATTTTAATTTGGTCGTTGGGGAATTACCCATCACTGACTCCCACATTTTACAAGCTGTTTGAAAAGTGTGAGTAAAGCGCTCGCTGGGAGCGTTGGACCAATGGATGGACCTACTTTTGAGCTTGTTTCCTACATGGAATCCTGAGCTTTTAAAGTTGGTTGAGAGTTTGTAAAGTGCGAGCCCTTGCTGTAATCAGCCTGTGTGCGTTGGCACTCTGCCCACATGGTTTGTGGGATGCACTCGGAGTGCCGAGTTTCCTTTGGGTCAGGAAATTGTCTCATCATTCTATCTCCCGCAGGCTAGGACTAACTTCCGATGTGTAGATTCGCCCAATTCTACATTGTGTCTCTTGCACAGAAGTTTAGGCAGTGTCCAGTGTTGCTGGTTTCCTGTGCTGGAACAGTCCAATGAGAACTAGTGACTAAGCAGCAGGTAGTCACTTGGCTAATTCAGTGCCACACACTCTGCTACCTCTTGGAGTGCTCGATAAGGGCCATTGCATGCCTTCTATTGTTACTTCCTGGTTATCTCACAATCGGGTTCCAATTCACAGCACGCAGCAACAGTTGCACATTTACTAAATATCAGGCCGACCCTGATAGGTGCTGGTATAGCTTGTACGCAGTATAATTCTCCTGATTTTGTATTACTTCTATGTGGTCCTAAGGTGTGTGGAGAATGCAGAAGGAAGAAAAATTGCTTTCCTAACTTGAGGTTGACTTTCACTCTGTCAGTGATGGGCAGCACCCCCCACCCCTCTTCTCGTGATCCCAGCCTTCATCCCCTTGGACCCAGAAGAGCTGTAGTTAATATATTTTGCTGTAGCAATCCCCTTGGGACAGTAAGGCCCTGATATTAACTGGGAGGCAGGGAGGGTGCGGAGGAGCCCGGCAAGCCCGGGACGTGGAGGCGCTGCCCATCTTAACAATAAAAGTATGCACAGAGTCCTGCCTGACACCCGGCCAGATAGACAGCCTGGCCGGCGAGCAGGACCAGGAATTTGTGGCAGGAGGTCACAGCCGGGAACCCGTGGGAACAGTCCCCGGCAGTTAGTGGAGGGGCCTAGCCACGATTGAGAGTGGGGAATCTGGCTGTGATCGTGGGGAGGGGGGAAAGGCAGTAGATGCAATCGGGTGGGGGTAACCTGCACAAGGGGGGCCCCCCGAGGCTTCCTTGTGAGGCCCTGGAGCACTCCTGCTCCACAAGGAAACCTTAAATATACTAAAAACATACCTTATGGGCCTCTTCTGGGCCAGGTTCCTGCTCCCAGCAGGTTTTTACCCAATGGATTGGACTACAAGCTCCAGACAGATTTATTGGACATTGATGAGTTAAATGATCAGTGCTCGGTACCAGCAGGGATATGTAAACAGCAGATACTGCACACAACAGTATGAGCAAGAGCAGATAGGTTACAAGGAAGTAGATCTGACAAAATGGAGATGTTTTTGGCAATGTTAGATTGAAGAAAATAGCAAGAGCAGGGCCATAGATTTAAAATATTTGGCAAAAGAAATAGAGAGGAAATGAGGAAAAACATTTTCACACAGAGGGTTGGTTAGGCCTGGATTGCACTGCCTGAAAGGGTGGTGGAAGCAGATTCCATAGGAACTTTGAAAGGCCAATTGGACATGTACTTGAAGAGGACTAATTTGGAGGGTAGTTGGGGAAAAGTTGGGTAGTGGGACTAAATTGGAGAGCTCATTCAAAGAGCCGGCACAGACATAATGGGCCAAATGGTTTCCTGTGCTGTAAGATTCTATGATTCTAATCCGGAGCAATGGATTTTGCACAATATTGCAGCAGAGCCACTCGCACAGGCCTGTTGTGAACTATAGGAATGATTTTAATACCCAAACCCTCATTAAGGTTGGAAATTAAAATTCTGGATTCCTATTGATAGGCGTGATTAACTGGTGGTTAATAGAGTTAACTGGAAGCTCACAACATTGCAACACCTACAGGTAGTGCAGGAAATAAATCCATTAATTCTAGGGTTCATCACTTCGAGCAATGCTACAATAAACAGATCAGAATGACTAAGATCATATTTTGTCAACAGCCTGAGTGAAGTGTAGCAGTGGTTGAAAAGCACTTAACTCTTGGCTTGCCAGAGATCAGTAACCAGTATCGACGTTGACATTAAGTGAATGGGCATAACAGTGGCAGATGGAGTTCATTGTGAGATCATCCACTTTGGACCAAAGAAAGATAGATCAGGGTGTTTTCTAAATGGTGAGAAGCTGGGAACTGTGAAGGAGCGGAGAGATTTAGGGGTCCAAGTATAGAAATCACTAAAAGCTGGTGGACAGGTACAAAAAATAATTGGACAGGTACAAAAAATAATTAAACAGGCTAATGGAATGTTGGTCTTTATCTCCAGGGGCTGGAATACAAAGGAGAGGAAGTGAAGCTTCAGTTGTACAGAGCCCTGGTTAGACCCCATCTGGACACTGCGTTCAGCTCTGCGCCCCGCCCCTCAGGAAGGATAGACTGGCCCTGGAGGGGGTGCAGCACAGATTCACCAGAATGATACCGGGGCTGAAAGGGTTAAATTCTGAGGACAGTTTACGTAGACTAGGCTTGCATTTCCTCCTGTATAGAAGATTAAGGGGTGAGATAATTGAGGTGTTTAAGATGATTAAAGGATTTAATAGGCCAGATAAAGAGAAACTATTTCCTCTGGTGAGGGAGTCCAGAACAAGGGGCAGAACCTTAAAATTAGAGCCAGGCCGTTCGGGGGTGATGTCAGGAAGCACGTCTTCACACAAAGGGTCGTGGAAATCTGGAACTCTTCCCCCCCCAAAAAGCTGTTGAAGCTGGGGATTGTGTCTGTGGGGGAGAGGGCGTGTGTGGCACGGGAGGGTTGTTTCTGGGGTGGGGGGGTGGTGCGGGAGGGTTGTGTCTGTGGGGGAGGGGGTTGTGTGTGGCGCGGGAGGGTTGTTTCTGGGGTGGGGTGGGGGGTGTTGGTGTGGGAGGGTTGTGTCGGGGGGGGTGTGGGAGGGTGGTTTCTGGGGGGTGGGTGTGTGTGGCGCGGGAGGGTTGTTTCTGGGGTGGGGGGGTGGTGCGGGAGGGTTGTTTCGGGGGGGGGGTGGTGGTGCGGGAGGGTTGTGTCGGGGGGGGGGGGGCTGTGTCCGGGGGGGGGAGGAGGAGGGGGGCAGTGAAAACTGGGCCCCCCAGACACAGCCTCCTGCTGAGAGCTGGCATGGGTTCTGTCTGATCCTTGCTAAGGCCCTAAACAGGCACCCCAGTGAAGGTAACTATTCCCTAATTAGGGGAGGACAGGAAATCGGGTCTCGGACAAGACAGATTGTGGGCCGCAGGCAGTCAATAAGTAGGTGTGGACTGAGACTCGTGAACTGAAGATCAGGTTTAATTAGACACTGGGGAATGTGAGGAGGAAAATCTTTAATTAGATATGCATGACTTGAAATAATGGGAGACATTTGGGAACTGTGGTGTGATGGGAATAGCGGAAGCATGACTAAGTCCTGCAGATGGGAATGAGTATAATATTCAGGAGCTCTGGGTGTTTAGCGAAGAAGATGGTGCAGCCTATTTGTCAGGGACACCTGGGAGGTAAGTGGAGTTGATCCTGTGGGAATGGGGGATGCTACAAATCCAAGCTAAGACTGGGGTTTGCTGTAGACCACTCGATCAGCATAAGGAGGACAGCTTGCTTTTTGAAGAGATAAGGGAACGTAAACAGGAAAGTTATCTTAATTGGAGACTTCAATCAGCCAAATACAAACTGGGAAAAGCCAAGTGGTTTAGGGTTGAGTTTCTGCATGTCGTGCATGGCTGCTTCTGTTACGCTTAGCCTCAGCTCAGTGTGTTGAGGACGCCACAAGTGGAAATGTTCATCCTGATCTGGTATTTGTTAATGACCCAGAAAATGTACAGGATATGGGAAGTTAGAGCACCCTGGGGGGAGGGCAGTGGCTGTAGATAAAGTTTAACATGCTGTGGGAGTCAGTGACACTGAAGACCAGGGCCAGGGACATCGCTTTAAAAGAGAGAACAAGAAAAGCAAATAGATTGGAGGAGGTTGTTCAGCTTGTCTTCTGCGGAAATGTTGAACACCTTTAAAAATATAATAATGCAGAGACAATGCAGGATAAATATATCGCCCAAACCAACAAGCTGTCAGTAAGTGAAATGTGACCCGAAATGGATCAACAAACAAATTAGAAGTGAGATAAAGAGGAAAGGTGGCCTGTACACGTCCTGCAGGGAGCAATGGGAAGAGGCTTAGTGAGATGAATATAAGAAAATGCAGAAACATGTTGCAAGGATGGTCGTGGGGGCCACGGGAGATCTGCAAAAGACGCAGCAGCTGAGGCTGAGTGAACCAGTAAAAATAATTCAGCACCACAAGAGGCAGTCAGACCCGGTGCAGATGGTCAACATTGATGAGCTCAAGATGGTAAATATTCTGAAGGGTTACGCTCTCCGAGAATAGACAAGGAAAGACATAAGCAACATACCCTACCCAAACAGAATGACTTCAACAAAGTTCTAGATAGGCTAAATGGACTCAATTTTCGTCTTTCGGATGAGATGTTAAACCGAGGCTCCGTCTGCTCTTTCAGGTGGATGTAAAAGATCCCGTGGCACTATTTCGAAGAAGAGTTGGGGAGTTATCCCCGGTGTCCTGGCCAATATTTCTCCCTCAACCAACATAACAATAGCATATTATCTGGTCATTTTCACATTGCTGTTTGTGGGAGCTTGCTGTGTGCAAATTGGCTGCCGCGTTTCCCACATTACAACAGTGACTCCACTTCAAAAGAATTTTGTTGGCTGTATAGAGCTTTGAGACGTCCGGTGGTCGTGAAAGGCGCTATATAAATGCAAATCTTTCTTTCAAAGCAAATAAATTCCCAGGGAGAGATGGTATTTATCTCCGAATGGTGAGAGAGACATGAGGGAACAGATTTGTGAGGCACTGACATGAGGGAGTCAGTGGACACTGGGGAGGGAGCAGGATATTGGAAGAAGGCCCAATGTGGTGCCCATGTTCAAAAGGGGGACAAAACAGACATAGGCAACTACAAGCTAACATAGTCATATTCTCATTGCATGTAAAATAATGGAATCGATTATCTTGCTCATCTGTGGAGCAGTGGATTCTGCCAGCATTGATTCAGAGAGGAAGATCCTGTCTGACTAACTCCTCAATGTCTTTGAAGAAGTGGCAACCCAAGTAGATTGTGGGAAGCCCCATGACATGAACCTTGACTTCCGAGAATGACTTTTGAAAGAGTTCCACACCAAATCTATTAATTAAACTCAAAGCTTTACATAGGATTACACCGGATATACGGCACAGAAACAGGCCATTCGGCCCAACCAGTCCATGCCGGTGTTTATGTTCCACTCCAGCCTCCTCCCGTCTTTCCTCATCTAACTTTATCAGCGTAACCCTCGATTCCCTTCTCCCTCATATCCTTATCTAACCGCCCCTTAAATGTATCGATACTATTCGCCTCAACCACTCCCTGTGGTAGCGAGTTCCACATTCTCACCACTCTCTGGGTAAAGAAATTTCTTCTGAATTCCCTATTGGATTTCTTGGTGACTATGTTATATTGATGGCCTCTAGTTTTGCTCTTCCCCACAAGTGGAAACATTCTCTCTCTATCCACTCTATCAAAACCGTTCATGATTTTAAAGACCTCTATTAGGTCACCCCTCAGCCTTCTCTTTTCAAGTGAAAAGAGACCCAGCCTGTTCATCCTTTCCTGATATGTATACCCTCGCATTTCTGGTATCATCCTTGTAAATCTTCTCTGCACCCTCTCCAGTGCCTCTATAACATGTTTATACCGGTTTGGCATAAAAATAAACCTAAAAAGGTGACTCAACCGTGGATAACGAGGGAAATTAGGGACAGCATAAAATCAAAAAAAAGGGCATATCAACTGGCAAAAAAAAGCACCAGACCGGAAGATTGGGGGCAGTACAGGATACAGCAAAAGAGGACAAAGGGATTAATCAGGAAGGGGAAAATAGAATACGAAAGTAAACTTGCAGCAAACATAAAGACAGACTGCAAAAGCTTTTATCGGTATATCAGGAGGAAAAGACTGGTAAAATCCCAAGTCGGTCCCTTGCAGTCCGATTCGGGAGAATATATAATGGAGAATAAGGAAATGGCAGACCAATTAAACTCATACTTTGGTTCTGTATTCACAAAGGAGGACACAAATAACCTCCCAGGAATATCGACAAACATAGGGACTGATGAGAGGGAGGAGCTGACAGAAATTAGTATCTCTAGGGATATGGTGTTGGGTAAGTTGAGGGGACTGAAGGCCGACAAATCCCCGGGGCCTGATAAACTACATCCTAGGGTACTTAAGGAGGTGGCCCTGGAGATAGCAGATGCTCTAAGGATCATCTTCCGGAACTCCATTGACTCGGGAACAGTACCCGTGGATTGGAGGGTAGCTAATGTTACCCCAATATTTAAAAAGGGGGGTAGAGAGAAAGCAGGGAATTATAGACCAGTAAGCCTTACATCGGTTGTGGGCAAAATGCTAGAGTCCATTATTAAGGATAAAATAGCGGAGCACTTGACAAATGGGGAAAGGATCGGACAGAGTCAACATGGATTTACAAAGGGTAAATCGTGTTTGACTAATCTGCTGGAATTTTTTGAGGAAGTAACTGGTAAAATAGATGGGGGAGAGCCAGTGGATGTGGTGTACCTTGACTTCCAGAAAGCCTTCGATAAGGTTCCACACAAAAGATTATCATGCAAAATTAAGGCTCATGGGATTGGGGGCAAAGTATTAACGTGGATAGAGAACTGGCTGGCGGATAGAAAACAGAGAGTTGGAATAAACGGCTCGTTTTCGGAGTGGCAGGCAGTGACCAGCGGGGTGCCGCAAGGATCTGTCCTGGGACCCCAGCTGTTCACAATATATATAAATGATCTGGATCAGGGAATTGGATGCAATATTTCCAAATTCGCTGACGACACTAAACTAGGAGGAGGGGTGGGCTCTGATGAGGATGTCAGGAGGCTACAGTGCGATTTGGACAGGTTGGGGGAATGGGCGGATACGTGGCAGATGCACTATAATGTGGATAAATGCGAGGTTATCCACTTTGGGGGTAAAAACAGGAGGGTGGATTATTATCTAAATGGCAATAGATTGGGAGATGGGGAAGTGCAGAGGGACCTGGGTGTTCTTGTGCACCAGTCACTGAAGGAGAGCATGCAGGTGCAACAGGCGATTAAGAAGGCAAATGGTATGTTGGCCTTCATATCAAGGGGGTTCGAGTATAGGAATAGGGATACCTTACTACAGCTGTACAAGGTGCTGGTGAGACCGCATCTGGAGTATTGTGTACAGTTTTGGTCGCCCCATCTGCGGAAGGATGTTCTTGCCATGGAAAGAGTGCAGCGGCGATTCACCAGGCTGATACCTGGAATGGCGGGAATGACCTACGAGGAGAGATTGAATAGTTTGGGCTTGTACTCACTGGAGTTTAGAAGATTGAGAGGGGATCTCATCGAAACATATAAAATTATGGCAGGCCTGGACAGGCTGAATTCAGAGAGAATGTTTCCAATGGCAGGGGAGCACAGAACCAGGGGCCACAGTCTAAAAATAGCGGGCAAATCATTTAAAACAGAGATGAGGAAGAATTTCTTCACTCAAAGAGTGGTGAGCCTGTGGAATTCCCTGCCACAGAGGGCTGTGAAGGCTAATTCAATAAATATTTTCAAGAGAGAATTGGATATATTTCTGAAGGCTAAGGGGATTAAGGGTTACGGAGAAAAGGCGGGGACGGGGTACTGAACTGGTAAGATCAGCTATGATCTCAGACGAAGATCAGCCATGATCTCATTGAATGGCGGAGCAGGCTCGAAGGGCCGAATGGCCTACTCCTGTTCCTATCTCTATGAAATATCCTTTTTATAATACGGTGACCAGAACTGTACGCAGTACTCCAAGTGTGGCCTAACCAAGGTTCGATACAGGTTTAGCATAACTTCACTACTTTTTAATTCTATCCCTCTAGAAATAAACCTGAGTACCTGGTTTGCTGTTTTTATGGCCTTGTTAACCTGTGTCGATACTTTTAGGGATTTATATATTTGTACTCCGAGATCCCTTTGCTCCTCTACCCCATTTGGATTCTTATTTTCCAAGTAATATGTGACCTCCCTATTTTTCTTACCAAAATGTAATACCTCACATTTATCTGTGTTGAATTTCATTTGCCAATTATATGCCCATTCTGCAAGTTTATTAATGTCTTCAGCAATTTGTTACAGTCTTCCTCAGTGTTGACTATCCTCCCCCCAATTTGGTGTCGTCCGCAAATTTAGAAATTGTGTTTTTGATTCCAAAGTCTAAATCGTTAATATAAATTGTGAACAGCAGTGGTCCCAGCACTGATCCTTGTGGGACCCCACTACCCACCTTCTGCCACTGTGAATCGCTACCCTTTACCCCGACTCTCTGCTTTCTGTCTTGAAGCCAGCCAGCTATCCATTCTGCTAATTGTCCCCTGACTCCGCATTGCCTGACCTTATTCATTAGCCTATTATGTCCTATAAGAAATAAGAGCAGGAGTAGGCTATACAGCCCCTCGAGTCTGCTCCGCCATTCAATAAGATCATGGCTGATCATCGACCTCAACTCCACTTTCCCGCCCGATCTCCATATCCCTTGATTCCCCTAGAGTCCAAAAATCTATCGATCTCTGTCTTGAATATACTCAACGACTCAGCATGCACAGCCCTCTGGGGCAGAGAATTCCAAAGATTCACCACCCTCTGAGTGAAGAAATTCCTCCTCATCTCAGTCTTAAATGGCCGACCCCTTATCCTGAGACTATGTCCCCTAGTTCTAGACACTCCAAACAGGGGAAACCGCCTCCCTGCATCCACCTGTCAATCCCCCTCAGAATCTTGTATGTTTCAATGAGATCACCTCTCATTCTTCTAAACTCCAGAGAGTATATCGAAGGCCTTTTGAAAATCTAAATAAATTACATGTACTGCATTACCCTTGTCTACTCTCTCAGTTACCTCTTCAAAAAATTCAATTAGGTTGGTTAAGCAAGACTTTCCCTTTTGAAATCCATGCTGACTATTTATTATTATATTTTTGGTTTCTAGTTGTTCTTCCATTTTCTCCTTTAGTAGGGATTCCATTATTTTTCCTACCACTGATGTTAAGCTGACTGGCCTATAGTTCCCTGGACATGTTCTAGCTCCCTTCTTAAATATCGGTATTACGTTAGCTATCCGCCAGTCCTCTGGCACTACACCTTTTTCTAACAAATTACTAAATATGTGTAGTAATGCCTTTGCTATCTCTTCCCTAGATTCTTTTAAAATGTGCGGATGTAATCCGTCCGGACCAGGGGTTTTATCCTCTGAGCTCCACTAGTTTAGTTAATATATCTCCTCGTTTTATTTTAAATGCAGTTATAGCATTACTAATCTCATCATTTTTTAAAAATTCATTGATGGGATGTGGGCGTCGCTGGCTAGGCCTGCATTTAGTGCCCATCCCTAATTGCCCTTGAGAAGATGGTGGTGAGCCGCCTTGAACCGCTGCAGTCCATATGGTGTAGGTACATACACAATGCTGTTAGGAAGGGAGTTCTAGGATTTTGGCCCAGCGACAGTGAAGGAACGGCGATACAGGTCCAAGTCAGGATGGTGTGTGGCTTGGAGGGGAACTTGTAGGTGGTGATGTTCCTATGCGTCTGCTGCCCTTGTCCTTCTAAGTGGTAGAGGTCGCGGGTTTGGAAGGTGCTGTTGAAGGAGCTTTGGCGAGTTGCTGCAGTGCATCTTGTAGATGGTACACACTGCAGCCACAGTGCCCCGGTGGTGGAGGGAGTGCATGTTTAAGGTGGTGGATGGAGTGCCAATCAAGCGGGCTGCTTTATCCTGAATGGTGTCGAGCTTCTTGAGTGTTGTTGGAGCTGCACTCATCCAGGCAAGTGGAGAGTATTCCATCACACTCCTGACTTGTGCCTTGTAGATGGTGGAAAGGCTTTGGGGAGTCAGGAGGTGAGACACTCGCCGCAGAATTCCCAGCCTCTGGCCTGCTCTTGTAGCCACAGTATTTATATGGCTGGTCCAGTTCAGTTTCTGATCAATGGTAACCCCCAGGATGTTGATAGTGGGGGATTCAGCGATGGTAATGCCATTGAATGTCAAGGGAAGATGGTTAGAGTCTCGCTTGTTGGAGATGGTCATTGCCTGGCGCTTGTGTGGTGCGAATGTTACATCCGATGTCATCTCCACCTGTTCTATCTGGGGATTCAGAGTGAACCCTGGGAATAGATAAGAAATTGGATGACGTGTAAGAAACGAGTATTGGTTAGAGGAGTTATGTTAGATGAGGGAAATAGTGGCTTGGTGGTGGCAACATTCCTGTTGCTAATTTACAGAAATGACTTGGATTCAAAAATTCAATGCCAAGTAGTCAGATTCGCAGATGATACCAAACTAGGAGGGACAGTGGATTGGGAGGAGGCAGCTGAGAAACACTGGAATGAGTTGGACAAGATATGTGAGTGGTCAGAATGACAGATGTAATTTAATGAGGACAAGTGTGACTTGCTACACATAGGAAGGAACAATAGACAACACACGTACTCTGGTGTTGAAGGAGCTAAGGATGAAGTTGACATGAGACTTTGGAGTCTTGACTCAACACTCAACCTGTCCACCCAATGCAGCAGTGTTGAACTACTGAGTTCAAACAGTGGAATACAAGTCAGCAAACTTTACAGGACTCTGGTCAGACCCAACCTGAGCACTGTGTCCAGCTCTGGTCAGACCCAACCTGAGCACTGCGTCCAGTTCTGGTCAGACCCACCTTGAGCACTGTGTCCAGTTCTGGTCAGACCCACCTTGAGCACTGTGTCCAGTTCTGGTCAGACCCACCTTGAGCACTGTGTCCAGTTCTGGTCAAACCCACCTTGAGCACTGTGTCCAGTTCTGGTCAGACCCAACCTGAGCACTGTGTCCAGCTCTGGTCAGACCCAACCTGAGCACTGCGTCCAGTTCTGGTCAGACCCACCTTGAGCACTGTGTCCAGTTCTGGTCAGTCCCACCTTGAGCACTGTGTCCAGTTCTAGTCAGTCCCACCTTGAGCACTGTGTCCAGTTCTGGTCAGACCCACCTTGAGCACTGTGTCCAGTTCTGGTCAGACCCACCTTGAGCACTGTGTCCAGTTCTGGCCACACCTCTATTCCCTGCATGTTTTTTCTCTCAAATCCATGGATCAAATGGATTTAACATTGGGGCAGAAATTACGTTCCCTACGAGTGTGTACGCGCTGTGTACTCACCCGTAGGGCCAACGGAAATGCTGGTTTCAGGCATGCACTGGAGACCCTCTGCCCGCAGAAAACACTTACAATTCTTGCACCTGGTAAAAGCGCATGGCCTGCTTTTACCAGGATAAGAGTTGAAAAAAGTTTTTAAAAATTCCACTGATTTATCATTTAAAAATACTTTAAAGAAAGGTAAGTTTAACTTTAATTATTTTTTTCAAAAAATACATTTTTTGTTTAAAATACTTAATTTATGTAATTTAAAGTCATTTTAAAAATGTGATTTAAAAAAAAAATGTATTTAAAGTTTTGGGGGTGATTTCCATGTCAAATGTATGAAGGGAGATTCCCTTCTTTGATTGGCTCCCCATGGCCCACGTGATCCCAGGGACGCTGCGAACCGCCTGCGCCGCTGAGATACGTGGGCCCTGCACACTGGCAGTTTGGAGAGGCCCAGGATCGGAAGTGTGTGCCTCCCGGGAGCCCTCCGCCCGCGGGAGGCCTGCGAACGGAATTTCTGGGCCATGATTTGCTGAAGAACCAGGGGGAGATGAGGACAATGTTTTTAAACACTCCTGTGTTACCTCTGGACTAGACTACCCCAATGTGCTCCTGGCGTGGCCATGCAGCTTAAAGAGAACATTGCCTACAATCCTCCGAGATCTCTGCGCTCCTCCAATTCTGGCCTCTTGCGCATCCCCGATTTTAATTGCTCCACCATTGGCGGCCGTGCCTTCAGCTGCTGAGGCCCTAAGCTCCGGAATTCCCTCCCTAAACACCAGCATGCACCTGTTGGGCTGAATGGCCTGTTTCTGTGCTGTAAATTCTATGTAAGACTGTCATTTCATACAGTTTGGGGGTGGGCTTCGGAGTCGGGAGGAGGCACTGCTCAGTATGGCCACGGTGGAAGTGGTGAATAAGGAGCTTGTTGGGGCAGTGAGAGGGGGATCAGGGTGCACCGCGCTAGGGAAGGGGGTGAGCAGTCTAACAGCAGAGGCACAGAAGTAGAAGGAAGAGGGAGATTCAAGCGTGGTTAGCAGTGGGGGAGCTCCAGAGGGAAATGAAAGAGGAATCGTGAGTGGAGTGAGCACAGGCTGTGGGCTGGAAGAGGAAGTTGTAGTAATAGAGCAAACAGTGGGCAGTTTCCGGGGTGTCAAGTTGGGGGCATGGGAGAAGAAAGGGGATGGATGAGCTCGGGGAGCTGGAGAGGAGCCAGTGCTGGCCATCCACTTGGGAACAGAGACAGGGATGGGTCAGAGCAGAAGGGCCCATTGCAGGCCCTTGGCAGGAACAGTGGATTCATGAGCAAAGTTAGACGGGGAAATGAAGGGCTTTTAATTGTGGCAGATTCAATGGTTTTATAAAAAGCAAAAAACGGCGGATGCTGGAAATTTGAAATAGAGAGAATGCTGGAAACACTCAGCAGGTCAGGCAGTGTGTGTGGAGAGAGCAGAGCAGTTCATGTTTCAGGACTGGACCCTTCATCAGATCAGAATAAATTACAGATGCACAGCATTCAAAAGGAACAAGACAAAGGGAATGAGTGGAGGAGAAAAGAGGAGGGACGACATTGATTCTGTTTCTTGTGTCTGTGTCAGTGTGTGTTTCCTCCCCCTTGTTCCCAAGACACCCAGACCGGCTCGACCCCGGTACCAACACCCAGACCGGCTCGACCCCGGTACCAACACCCAGACCGGCTCGACCCCGGTACCAACACCCAGACCGGCTCGACCCCGGTACCAACACCCAGACCGGCTCGACCCCGGTACCAACACCCAGACCGGCTCGACCCCGGTACCAACACCCAGACCGGCTCGACCCCGGTACCAACACCCAGACCGGCTCGAACCCGGTACCAACACCCAGACCGGCTCGACCCCGGTACCAACACCCAGACCGGCTCGACCCCGGTACCAACACCCAGACCGGCTCGACCCCGGTACCAACACCCAGACCAGCTCGAACCCGGTACCAACACCCAGACCGGCTCGACCCCGGTACCAACACCCAGACCGGCTCGAACCCGGTACCAACACCCAGACCGGCTCGACCCCGGTACCAACACCCAGACCGGCTCGACCCCGGTACCAACACCCAGACCGGCTCGACCCCGGTACCAACACCCAGACCGGCTCGAACCCGGTACCAACACCCAGACCGGCTCGAACCCGGTACCAACACCCAGACCGGCTCGAACCCGGTACCAACACCCAGACCGGCTCGACCCCGGTACCAACACCCAGACCGGCTCGAACCCGGTACCAACACCCAGACCGGCTCGAACCCGGTACCAACACCCAGACCGGCTCGAACCCGGTACCAACACCCAGACCGGCTCGACCCCGGTACCAACACCCAGACCGGCTCTAACCCGGTACCAACACCCAGACCGGCTCGAACCCGGTACCAACACCCAGACCGGCTCGAACCCGGTACCAACACCCAGACCGGCTCGACCCCGGTACCAACACCCAGACCGGCTCGACCCCGGTACCAACACCCAGACCGGCTCGACCCCGGTACCAACACCCAGACCGGCTCGACCCCGGTACCAACACCCAGACTGGCTCGACTCTGGCCCTGTGTGTGATGGTTAGAGAAGTTAACCATCTAATCTACAGCCTGCATTGAAAGAAGTGCCGGGAATCTCACTGAGGGCTAGAAAATACTAAATGGGAGGGAGAAGATGGGGAAGGAAGAGCTGTGGGGCTCTTTACAGGACAGGTCAAACACGGCAAGAGACGGGCAGGTTAAAGGCCAAATGTTACAGAGGGCAAAACCACCTCCTAATAGACAACTGAAACACTCCGGGGGTTTCCCCGCTCTCCCGCTGTAACTCCGGGGGTTTCCCACTCTCCCGCTGTAACTCCGGGGGTTTCCCACTCTCCCGCTGTAACTCCGGGGGTTTCCCACTCTCCCGCTGTAACTCCGGGGTTTTCCCCGCTGTAACTCCGGAGGTTTCCCCACTCTCCCGCTTAACTCCGGGGGTTTCCTCGCTGTAACTCCGGGGGTTTCCCACTCTCCCGCTGTAACTCCGGGGGTTTCCCCGCTGTAACTCCAGGGGTTTCAGAGTCCGTCCAGGATATCAGCTCCTGTTAACTGCTTCAGTTATGAAGAACTGTCTCCACATTAAGCTGCTCATATTTTGTTCAGTTTTCACGTGCCTATCTTTAGGGAATTCACGGTACAGTTTTGACACATTTTGGTGTATGGGGGCTGCAAACAGGAGTGTGTGGGCTGGTTTGCGCGTCTTCATCTCACTGGCCTTTACAGTTTGCTGTTACTGGAAGTGAGTGTGTTTTTCTGGTAATTTACAGACTGTGACTAACCCCTTGAACCTGAAGTTAAAGCCCAGGACTCGGAGGGGACGAGTGAGAGGGACCGGTACATGAACTGAGCCGCTCCAATTCTTGCTTTGCAGGTACCTGACCTAAAATTTCAAATTAATGATGCCGAGGAAAAGGATTTGTGGCTCAGTGCCCTGAATGAAGCGATCCGGGAAGCCAACAATAAAGAGTTTGATCAGGTGATTGTTTTCGATATCAACATGCTGCGGTATACTAACCAGTGACAGCAGCGGAAACCAGCTTGGGGTGCAGGTATGCTGGGGTACGTCAGATACTGTGGAGCTATGCTGCTGGCTCTGCGCGACCCTCTGTTCAGACTAAGCCGGTTCTTTGTACACCTGCCATAATGTTAATGACAAGATCCACATCTTCCACAACCAAATCATTGTTGGTAAAGTGAAGAATTCAATGTCACAGCCAATTGAGATTGTTATAGACTTCACGTGTCACTGCAGCCGGTGAGAACGGTGCATGACAACATCCTGTGTGACCAAATGCACAGCACCCTCGGTTTCCAACTTCGTTACATGCAGTTCTTACATTGATATGAAAACTGGGAGCCACTACTGTTGGGAACAGTGAGTTAAAGTACAAAATGTGGGTGGGGGACTTCAATGTCCATCACCAAGAGTGGCTCGGTAGCACCACTACTGACCGAGCTGGCCGAGTCCTGAAGGACATAGCTGCCAGTCTGGGCCTGTGACAGATGGTGAGAGAACCAACACGAGGGAAAAACCTACTTGACCTCGTCCTCACCAATCTCCCTGTTGCAGATGCATCTGTCCATGACAGCATTGGTAGCAGTGACCAGCGCACAGTCATTGTGGAGACAAAGTCCTGTCTTCACAATGAGGACACCCTCCGTCGTGTTGTGTGGCACTACCACCGTGTTAAGTGGGATAGATTCAGAACAGATCTAGCAGCTCAAAACTGGGCTTCCATGAGGCGCTGTGGGGCAGCAGCAGAATTGTATTTCACCACAATCTAACCTCATGGCCCGACACATCCCTCACTCTACCATTACCATCAAGCCAGGGGACCAACCCTGGTTCAATAAGGAGTGTAGAACAGCATGCCAGGAGCAACACCAGGCATACCTAAAAATGAGGTGCCAACCTGGAGAAGCTGCAACACAGGACTACATGCATGATAAACAGCAGAAGCAGCATGCCATAGACAGGGGTAAGCAATCCCACAATCAACGGATCAGATCAAAGCTCTGCAGTCCTGCCACATCCAGTTGTGAATGATGGTGGACCATTAAACAACAAACAGGAGGTGGAGGCTCCATGAATATCCCCATCCTCAATGATGGTGGAGCCCAGCATATGAGTGCAAAAGACAAGGCTGAAGCCTTTGCAACCACCTTCAGCCAGAAGTACCGAGTGGATGATCCATATCGGCCTACTCCTGAGGTCTCCACCATCACAGAAGCCAGTCTTCAGCCAATTTGATTCACTCCACGTGATATCAAGAAACGGCTGAGCGCACTGGATACAGCAAAGGCTACAGGCTCTGACAATATCCCGGCTATCGTGCTGAAGACTTGTGCTCCAGAACTAGCCGCGCCTCTAGCCAAGCTGTTCCAGTACAGCTACAACACTGGCATCTATCCGACAATGTGGGAAACTGCCCAGGTATGTCCTGTCCACAAAAAGCAGAACAAATCCAATCTGGCCAATTACCACCCCATCAGTCTACTCTCAATGATCAGCAAAGTGATGGAAACTAATGTAACCCCACTATTGCTAATGTCATCCTACTATGGTAGAGAAAAAACGGGTAATTATAGACCGGTAAGCCTGACATCGGTAGTGGAGAAAATGCTAGAGTCCATTATAAAAGATGTAATAGCAGAGCACTTGGAAAACAGTGACAGGATTGGACAACGTCAACATGGATTTACAAAAGGTAAATCATGCTTGACTAATCTACTGGAATTTTTTGAGGATGTAACTGGTAGAATAGATAAGGGAGAACCAGTGGATGTGGTGTATTTGGACTTTCGATAAGGTCCCGCATTCTTATGTATTAGCATGTAAAGTTAAAGCACATGGGATTGGGGGTAAGGCACTGTCTTGAATAGAGAACTGGTTGGCAGACAGGAAGCAAAGAGTTGGAATAAACAGGTCTTTTTCCGAGTGGCAGGCAGTGACTAGTGGGGTACCACAGGGATCGGTGCTAGGACCCCAGCTATTCACAATATATATAAAAAATCTAGACAAGGGAACTAGATGTAATATCTCCACGTTTGCAGATGACACAAAGCTGGTTGGGTGTGTGTGCTGTGAGGAGGGTGCAGAGAAACTCAGTACGATTTGGACAGTTTGGGTGATTGGGCAGATGCATAGCAAATGCAGTATAATGTGGATAAATGCGAGGTTATCCACTTCGGTGGCAAAAACAGGAAGACAATAGATTGGGAAAAGGGGAAGTGCAACGAGACCTGGGTGTCCTTGTGCACCAGCCGCTGAAGGTAAGCATGCAGGTGCAGCAGGCGGTTAAGAAGGCAAATGGTATGTTGGCCTCTATAGCGAGAGGATTCGAGTACAGGAGCAAGGATGTCTTGCTGCAGTTGTACAGGGCCTTGGTGAGACCACACCTTGAGTATTGTGTGCAGTTTTGGTCGCCTTCTCTGAGGAAGGATGTTCTTGCCATGGAGAGAGTGCAGCGAAGATTCACCAGACTGATGCCTGGGATGGCAGGAATGACGTATGAAGAGAGATTGGGTCGATTAGGCTTATATTCGCTAGAGTTTAGAAGAATGAGAGGGGATCTCATTGAAACTTATAAAATTCTAACAGGACTAGACAGACTAGATGCAGGAAGGATGTTCCCGATGGCGGGGGAGTCCAGAACCAGGGGTCACAGTCTAAGGATAAGGGGTAAGCCATTTAGGACTGAGATGAGGAGGAATTTCTTCACCCAGAGAGTGGTGAACCTGTGGAATTCTCTGCCACACAGGGCAGTTGAGGCCAATTCATTAAATATATTCAAGAAGGAGTTGGATATATTTCTTGAGGCTAAAGGGATCAAGGGATATGGGGAGAAAGCAGGGACAGGGTACTGAATTTGGATGATCAGCCATGATATTAAATGGCGGAGCGGGCTCGAGGCCTACTCCTGCTCCTATCTTCTATGTTTCTATGTGTCATCAACAGTGTTCTCAAGTGGCACTTAATTACCAATAACCTGCTCACTGATGCCCAGTTTGGATTCCGCCAAGACCACTCGGCACCCGACCTCATTACAGCCTTGGTCCAAGCATGGACAAAGGAGCTGAATTCCAGAGGTAAGATGAGAGTGACTGCCCTTGACATCAAGGCAGCATTTGACCGAGTGTGGCATCAAAGCGTCCCGGTAAAACTGAAGTCAATGGGAATCGGGGGGGAAAACTCTCCACTAGCTGGAGTCATACCTAGCACAAATGAAGATTGTTGTGGTGGTTGGAGGTCAATCATCACAGCCCCAGGACATCGCTGCAGGAGTTCCTCAGCGCAGTGTCCTAGGCCCAATCATCTTCAGTTGCTTCATCAATGACCTTCCCTTCAACATAAAGTCCGAAATGGGGATGTTCGCTGATGATTGCACAGTGTTCAGTGCCATTCACATCTCCTCAGATAATGAAGCAGTCCATGCTCGTTGCAACAAGACCTGGACGACGTTCAGGCTTGGGCTGATAAGTGGCAAGTAACATTAGTGCCAGGCAATGACTATCTCCAACAAGCGAGAGTCTAACCACCATCCCTTGACATTCAGTGGCATTACCATCACCGAATCCCTCACCATCAACATCCTGGGGGTCACCATTGACCAGAAACTTAACTGGACCAGCCACATAAATACTGTGGCAACAAGAGCAGGTCAGAGGCTAGGTATTCTGCAGCGAGTGTCTCACCTCCTGACTCCCCAAAGCCTTTCCACCATCTACAAGGCACAAGTGAGGAGTGTGATGGAATACTTTCCACTGGCCTGGATGAGTGCAGTTCCAGCAACACTCAAGAAGCTCGACATCATCCAGGACAAAGCAGCCCGCTTGATTGGCACCCCATCCACCACCTTAAACATTCACTCCCTCCACCACCGGCGTACTGTGGCTGCAGTGTGTATCATCTACAAGATGCACTGCAGCAACTCGCCAAGGCTTCTTTGGCAACACCTCCCAAACCCGCGACCTCTTCCACCTCGAAGGACAAGGGCAGCAGGCGCATGGGAACACCACCCCCCTCCCTGATTTGGAAGTATATTGCCGTTCCTTCATCGTCGCTGGGTCAAAATCCTGGAACTCCCTCCCTAACAGCACTGTGGGAGTACCTTCACCACACGGACTGCAGCGGTTCAAGAAGGCGGCTCACCACCACCTTCTCAAGGGCAATTAGGGATGGGCAATAAATGCTGGCCTTGCCAGCGACACCCACATCCCAGGTACAAATTTTAAAAAATATTTTCAATACTGTGTGCAGCAAAGAATCATAGACCCAAAAGTACGCTGATGCAACAGAGAGCAGTGCACGGAATCCTGACTGGGTTCTCCTTGCCCAGATTCTGGTGACCAGAGGTAGATCAGACGTCGCATCAGTTTGTCAGGAGTGTTCTGCCAACCCCCTGAATACTCGAGCACGGTGTAAATTGACATGCGGTTTAGCTGTTAAGCAGTGCCTTTGTGCCTAGGTTACGGTGGATGAAAAGAACTCTCTGGATCACTTGACACGTAACAGAGTAAAAATAAGCCACACCCGAAGACCACCAACCAGACAGCATCGCAAAGAAGTAAGTCAATCAGATAGAAGCTGTAAAATTAGATATCTCTTGTGTTTTAAACTTGCAGCCAGAGCTGGGCCCTGCCCACCTTCTGTTGTACTGAAATCTCAAGGTTAAAGAACAGCAAGATGCTTTAAAGGTTTCTCTCTATATTCTAGGTTGTCACTGCTGTGTCTGGTGGAATGCAGAGACTAGAACTTGGAGGTCAGACTCTTATCGTTGAAGACTCTACAAGCGAAGAGCAATCGAAGGGAAAAGTTACTAACCTCACCAACAAGAACAGGCCTATCCTCATGCCCAAGATCAAACCCAGTAATGTAAAAGGCAATGATGGGTTAGAGCGAGCGGTCAGTCAGAGCGAGGAGCCACCTACCAAGGAGGGCGAGGAGTCCCTGGTCAAGGAGGGCGAGGAGTCCCTGGTCAAGGAGGGCGAGGAGTCCCTGGTCAAGGAGGGCGAGGAGTCCCTGGTCAAGGAGGGTGAGGAGTCACTGGTCAAGGAGGGTGAGGAGTCACTGGTCAAGGAGGGTGAGGAGTCACTGGTCAAGGAGGGTGAGGAGTCCCTGGTCAAGGAGGGTGAGGAGTCACTGGTCAAGGAGGGTGAGGAGTCACTGGTCAAGGAGGGTGAGGAGTCACTGGTCAAGGAGGGTGAGGAGTCACTGGTCAAGGAGGGTGAGGACGAAGGTCTATCTTGTGCCACAGAAACTGTTTCTGATCGCCTAGAAAAGGAAGGTGAATCTGATCTCCAAACAAAAATATCTTTGGATGCAAATGAAATGGAGAAGCAGCCTTCTGAAATGAACAGTTCCATAAATGGATCAAATCTATCCAGAGTTAAATGTGCTTCCTTGGGAGATATCTTAGAATCCAAGCAAAGAGTAATGAGGAAACAATTTGACGCTTATTATGCTAACCTAAACAACGAGAAAGTGGAAAAAATGGAAGATGAAATAGCTTTGGAGCTAAAAGTAACAGAGGAACTTCTCCAACATGTGTCTGAGGTCTGGAGTCCAGGTAATGAAGCAGTTGGTGAGCAACATCTTCAAAGCAACGTCACACAAGGCAGCTGGTCGACCAGGAGTGCTGTGCGCTTGCTGAATGAAGCCGTGGCTAAATGGTCGGAGGCTGACAAAGTCTTGCAGGAACTTAAAAGTTTAAAGGAATTATGCAAGAAATCCGAGGCTCTCACCTTGGAGGAAAGAGAGAGACGTAAAAACCTGTTGACTGTCTATAGAAGAAGTGTGCCTTAGCTTGATTGTGTAACGTACAGGAATGGCGATACAAACTGCGTGCTTGGTAAGTTGCAATCTAAGAATCTTGGACCAGGCCTTTTGTGTTGTTGAATTTGTTTGGAGGAGGTTGTTTTTGGTGTTGTAAGTGAGAGTGTTTTGCACAGGTGGCTGAGCTCCTTTACAATGAAGGAGCAGATTTTTGAAAAAAACGAAGCGGGCATGTGGTGTTGAGCTGAGAATTTGCGATCCCACGCTGGTTATCCCAGTCAGTCACCAACTTGACCACGAAGGAAGTTTAAACATTTTGCACGTGCTCAGTATTCACCTTTTAGCTAACAAGAGCTTCCGGAGAGTTCCTGCTCCTGTCTTGCTTTGATTGTTATTTTCAAGCCTCTGGCTTTTCTGCTGTATTTTTACACTGTTGTTCAGAGTAAGTGCAGGGGATAGTGAACTCGTACTGTATGCAGCAAGTATGTCTTTAAATTGGCCAGCTGTAAACTGAAGGTGGTTGCAGTAGGTTTCTGAAGGTGGTATTGCCAGTGCAGCGCAGAGAATGTTAGTGCTTGCGTCACTTATCTTGTGAAGGAGACAGGCTACAATGTCCAGTCCTGTCCACTATTAGAAGGAAATTAAGTGCGATGTTATGTAATCATTGAAATGTGAATGTAGAATCGCTGATTTGTATTCTCAGTCAGTATTTGAGTGGCTGCAAGTATTCACTGTGTTTAAATTAACTGCATTGTCCAAATACGATGTTTGTACTTCTGTGAACTCCAATTAAAATAATTTTTACTGCCAGTATTAATATTTATGCAAAAAACTGATGACTTTGCCTTAGTATATACCCAGTGGAATGTTTTTATATATCCTGCCTATTAACACTGGCTTATTGCTTTATTTATACTTTAACCATGTTTATATTTTTCTGTAATAAGGGAGTCATGCCATGGAATAGTATGAAGCACTTCACAATAAAACGACATTCTATTCACCTACAAAATCAACTTGTGTTACTTGAATTGAACGCACTGATTTAAGAATTTTAATCGCTTCAATGTGGCTGGGAATTGATGCAAATTATTAAATCTTCAGTCATTTGGTTTTGTTCCCCTTCAAGCACCTCACTGTCGCCTGTCCCCCTTGTACATGCCCTGGCCAGAGAAGTTTCAATTGGTTGTCTAATGTCGGTTTATTCCTGGTTACAAATGTCTGTAAACTAATTGTTGAAACAGTTGTGTTCCCACAAGCTTGCATCCTCTGGGTCAGAAAACCAAAGCTGTCCTCTCAGTTTTCGCTGTATTTTTATGGGAGAGGGATGTCACCTGCTATTGTTAATTGATCACTTGGCATCCCTCGCAGGTCTGGTGAACTCCAGGTACAAAGCGAAGCTCCCGGTACTCTGTCCCAGTAATGTAGCTTATCCCCAACCTCACAACCCACGAGTGCAAATGTTTTCACAAACCTCCCTCGTCCCTCTTGACCTAAATTCCTCCTGCCCCTTTCTCTGTCTCACTGTCTGGCCTCTTGCTTTCATTCTTCACACCAACAGCTCCATCCACACCCACATCCATGACTGTACTGCATTCAAAGACTCGCTAGTTCATCGTCTCCCTCACAAAGTACCTCGAACAGTTCTACCCTCACCCTCTGCCTATGTAAAATTATCTTCCCAGCTCCCTCACCAGTGCCCCTCTAACTCTGTTACTCTGAGCTAAATGGGATAGATTCAGAACAGATCTAGCAGCTCAAAACTGGGCATCCATGAGGCGCTGTGGGCCATCAGCAGCAGCAGAATTGTATTCCACCACAATCTGTAACCTTATGGCCCGGCATATCCCTCACTCTACCATTACCATCAAGTCAGGGGACCAACCCTGGATCAATGAGGAGTGCAGAAGAGCATGCCAGGAGCAGCACCAGGTGTACCTTAAAAAGGAGGTGCCAACCTGGGGAAGCTGCAACACAGGACTACATGCATGCTAAGCAGCGGAAGCAGCATGCTATAGACAGGACTAAGCGATCCCACAATCAACGGATCAGATCAAAGCTATGCAGTCCTGCCACATCCAGTCGTGAATGGTGGTGGACAATTAAACAACTAACGGGAGGAGGAGGCTCCATGAATATCCCCATCCTCAATGATGGTGGAGCCCAGCACGTGAGTGCAAAAGACAAGGCTGAAGGGTTTGCAACCATCTTCAGCCAGAAGTGCCGAGTGAGGTCCCTACCATCACAGAAGCCAGTCTTCAGCCAATTCGATTCACTTCGCGTGATATCAAGAAATGGCTGAGTGCACTGACAACATCCCGGCTGCCGTGCTGAAAACTTGTGCTCCCGAACTAGCCACGCCTCTAGCCAAGCTGTTCCAGTATAGCTACAACACTGGCATCTACCCGACAATGTGGAAAACTGCCCAAGTATGTCCTGTCCACAAAAAGCAGGACAAATCCAATCCAGCCAATTACCATCCCATCAGTCTACTCCCAATCATCAGCAAAGTGATGGAAGGTGCCGTCGACAGTGCTATCAAGCGGAACTTACCAATAACCTGCTCACTGATGCCCAGTTTGGGTTCCGCCAGAACAACCGGCTCCAGACCTCATTTCAGCCTTGACCCAAACATGGACAAAAGAGCTGAATTCCAGAAGTGAGGTGAGAGTGCCCTTGACATCAAGGCAGCATTTGACCGAGTGTGACATCAAGGAACCCTCGTAAAATTGAAGTCAATGGTTAATCAGGGGGAAAGCTCTCCACTGGCTGGAGTCATACCAGCACAAAGGAAATTACTTTTCCAACACAAAGGAAAATGGTCGTAATTGTTGGAGATCAATCATCTCAGCCCCAGGACATCGCTGCAGGAGTTCCTCAGGGCAGTGTCCTAGGCCCAACCATCTTCAGCTGCTTCATCAGTGACCTTCCCACCATCTTAAGGTCAGAAGTGGGGATGTTCACAAGGGATTGCAAAGTGTTTGGTTCCGTTCACAACTCCTCAGATAATGAAGCAGTCCATGCCTGAATGCAGCAAGTCCTGGATGACATTCAGGCTTGGGCTGATAAGTGGCAAGTAACATTCGCGCCACACAAGTGCCAAGCAATGACTATCTCTAACAAGCGAGCGTCTAACTACCGCCCCTTGACATTCAACAGCATTACCATCACCGAATCCCCCACCTTCAACATCCTGATCAGAAACTTAACTGGACCAGAACATTAATACTGTGGCTACAAGAGCAGGTCAGAGGCTGGGTATTCTGCGGCGAGTGTCTCACCTCCTGACTCCCCAAAGCCTTTCCACCATCTACAAGGCACAAGTTAGGAGTGTGATGGAATTCTCTCCACTTGCCTGGATGAGTGCAGCTCCAACAACACTCAAGAAGCTCAACACCATCCAGGACAACGCAGCCCGCTTGATTAGCACCCCACCCACCACCTTAAACATTCACTCCCTCCACCACCGGTGCACCGTGGCTGCAGTGTGTACTATCTACAAGATGCACTGCAGCAACTCGCCAAGGCTTCTTCAACAGCACTTCCCAAACCCATGACCTCTACCACCTAGAAGGACAAGGGCAGCAGGCACATGGCTGTAAAGCACTTTTGGATGTCCTAAGGTGAAAGGCGCTATGCAGGACTTTCAAATCCATGTTAGCTCTCTAATCAGCTCACATTTCTCCAAGTGCTCAGTCACTCTGTCCTTAATGATAGATTCCAATAACTTCCCCTCCACGTATGTTAGACTAACCTGTCTATCATTTCCTGGTATCTCTCTCACCTTCCTTAAATAATGGAGTTACATTTGCAATCTCCCAATCTATAGGGACAATTTCCTGAATCGAGAGGATATGGATTGAGAATGCTAGAAAGAGAGAATGTCCTCGAGGGGCCAAAGACAGAATCTATTTGGTTGGAGTTGAGAAACAATAAAGAGCTATTATGCTACTTGGTGTATTTTATAGGCCACCAACTAGCGGGAAGAAGATAGTGGAGCAGATTTGCAAAGAAATTACTGAGAGGTGCGAGAACTATAGAGTAGTGATAATGGGAGACTTTAACTACCCCAGTATTGAATGGGGCAGTGATTGTGTAAAGGGCAGAGAGGGGAGGAATTTCTGAAGTGTGTTCAGGAGCATTTTCTTGATCAGTATGTTTCTTGCCCAATGAGGAAGGAGGCATTGCTGGATCTAGTCCTGGGGAATGAAGTGGGTCAAGTGGAGAAAGTCTTGGAAATAGTGATCATAGTATTGTTAGGTTTAGATTAGTTATGGAGAAGGACAAGTAGCAATCTAGAATAAAAATACTTAATTGGAGGAGGGCTAATTTCAGCGAATTGAGGAGGAATCTGGCCCGGGTAAATTGGAGTCAAAGACTGACAGGCAGAAATGTAATGGAGCAATGAGCCTTTAAAGAGGAGATGGTTCAGGTACAGTCGAGGTACATTCCCACACGGGGAAAGGGAGCACAACCAAACCCAGAGCCCCCTGGATGACGAAGGAGTTAGAGAGTAGGATGAAGCAGAAAAAGGGGGCGTAGGACAGATGTCAGCTTGATAATACAAGGGAGAATCAGGCTGAATATAAAAAGTACAGAGGAGAAGTGAAAAAGGAAATAGGAGGAGCAAAGAGACAGTATGGGGGAAAAATTCAGTTGTTTGCGCCTCCCGTTAGCACTTTAAGAGGGCGCTAATGGGGCGCAAAGCAACTAGCGCCCGGGCGCGGCGTTATTTGCGTCGCTCGCGAAATTAACTAGACATTTTGCGGCGGCGCTAAACACTACCGCCATGATCTCCTGCGCCGGCAGATCATGACGTCAGTCGAGTGTGCAACGCCCCGGTAGCGCCCGGGACCGGATATTGAGTGGCGCTCCCTGCCTTACCGCCTGCCGCTAGCAACGACAGGTTGAGGGGAGCGTTTTGCAGTCAGGAAGGGACTGGGGGAGCGCTATTTAAAGGCGACCGCTTCCTGCCTTTTTTTGTTGGTGACATTTTTGCACCACGCATTCTGAGAGAGAGAGAGACTTCTGGAGAGATTCAACGCTGTGTGAAGGGGTTTTGGGTACCGAGCAGCACTTTGCAGGTTCATTTTGATTTGCTCTTCCTTGCTTCGCCAGCGCTCTGAGGTAGCGCCTCGCTCCTCAACCTTTGCGCCTTAAGACAGGTGTGAAGCGCCTGATTTAGCACTCCAACCACCTCCAGGGGCGATAAAAGCCAAGTTTGCTGTCGGAGGCGATAATTAGCACCAGGCGCTAAACTTTGCGCACGGACGATAATGGCGCCCCAAAAGGGGCGATACTGAATTTTCCCCCCTATGAGAATAGATTGGGGCTAACATAAAAGGGAATCCAAAGGTCGTCTATAGGCATATTAACAGTAAAAGCGTTGTCAGAGTGGTGGTGGGGCCAATTAGGGACTGAAATGGCGATCTATTGGTGATGGCTGAGGTACTAAATGAGTATTTTGCATCGGTGTTTACCAAGGAAGAGGACTTTGCCAAAGCTATGGTAAACAAGGAGGTTGCTGGAACACTGGATGAGATAAAAATGGATAAAGATGAGGTACTTGAAAGGCTGGCAGTAATTAAAGTAGATCAGTCTCCTGGTCCGGATGGGATATATCCGAGGTTACTGAGGGAAGTAAGGGCAGAAACTGCGGCGGTGCAGGCCACAATCTCCCAATCCTCCTTAGATACAGGGGTGGTGCCAGAGGACTGGGGGATTGCAAATGTTACATCCTTGTTCAAAAAAGGGGAGGAGGATAAACCTGGCAATTACAGGCCAGTCAGTTTAACGTCAGTGGTGGGGAAGCTCTTAATCATCAACAATAATCCGGGAAAAAATTAACAGCCACTTGGACAAGCATGGACTAATAAAGGAGAGCCAGCATGGACTTGTTAAGGACAAATCGTGTTTGACTAATTTGATTGAGTTTTTTGATGCAGTAACAGAGAGGGTGGATGAGGGCAGTGCAGTTGATGTTGTGTATTTGACAAAGTACCACAAAGCCTTGTTAGCAACATTGAAGCCCATGGGATAAATGGAGCGGTCGCAGCACGGATACAACATTGGCTGAAGGATAGAAAACAGAGTCGTGGTGAATGGCGGTTTTTGGGACTGGAGGGAGGTATACAGTGGCGTTCCCCAAGGTTCAGTACTAGGACCACTGCTGTTTTTGATATACATTAATGACTTGGACTTGGGGGTACAGAGCACAATTTCAAAATTTGCTGGTGACCCGAAACTTGGAAATGTAGTCAACAGTGACAAAGATAGTGCTAGACTTCAGGAGGACATGGACAGGCTGGTGGAATGGGCAGACACGTGGCAGATGAAATTCAACGCAGAAAAGTGTGAGGTGATACGCTTGGGTAGGAAGAATGAGGAGCGACAAAACAAGCTAAATGGTACAATTTTAAAGGGGGTGAAAAGAGAGATCTCGGGGTGTTTGGGCACAAATCTCTGAAGGTGGCAGGACAGGCTAATACAGCAGTTAATAAAGCAAATGGGACCCTGGGCTTTAGAAATAGAGGCAGAGCGAACGAAAGCCAGGACGTTATGCTAAACCTTTATAAAACACTAGTTCGGCCCCAGCTGGAGTATTGTGTCCAATTCTGGGCTCCACACTTTAGGAAGGACATGAAGGCTTTGGAGAGGTTACAGAAGAGATTGACAAGAATGGTACCAGGGATGAGGGGTTAC
The DNA here is from genome assembly GCF_052327205.1 of Somniosus microcephalus. NCBI lineage: Eukaryota > Metazoa > Chordata > Chondrichthyes > Squaliformes > Somniosidae > Somniosus > Somniosus microcephalus. The sequence continues at coordinate 48,732,399 of NC_141013.1, forward strand.
AGTTATGTTGATAGACTGGAGAATCTGGGGTTGTTCTCCTTGGAGCAGAGAAGGCTAAGAGGAGATTTGATAGAGGTGTTTAAAATTATAAAGGGTTTAGATAGAGTAAATAAAGAGAAACTGTTTCCAATGGCTGAAAGTTCGATAACCAAAGAGCACAGGTTTAAGGTGACTGGCAAAAGAAAAACGTTTTTACGCAGCGAGTGGTTAGGATTTGGAACGCGTTGCCTGATAGGGCGGTGGAAACAGCTTCAATAGTGGCCTTCAAAAGGGAATTGGATAAATACTTGAAGGAGAAAAAAATTCCAGGAATATGGGGAAAGAGCGAGGGAGTGGGACTAACTGGATTGCTCTTCGAAAGAGCCGGCACAAATTCGATGGGCCGAATGGCCTCCCCATGTGCAGTACTAGTCTATGCTTCTGTAAGGAATGCAGGAGAAACGTCGGAGAACGGTTAGAATGTAGAACTCAGTACCACACGGAGTAGTTGAGGTGAACAGCATAGATGCATTCAAGGGGAAGCTCGATAAGTACATGAGGGAGAAAAGAATAGGATATTCTGATGGGGTTAGATGAAGTAGTGTGGGAGGAGGCTTGGGCCAAGTCTAAATACCAGCATAGATCAGTTCTGTGCTGTAAATTCTCTGATTAAGCACATGATTTGGACAGTCTCTAATTCCACAGATGACACTGTTGTCCCCAGCAGTCTGATGGGAGACCGGTTTCAATATAATGCACACGTATTGTGCTTAAGCTTTGCTGTGCTGGAGTGTAATGAGAATTACCAATTACACAGCTTGGTGCAGCTAGCTTCCTGCCCATATAAGGAATTAATCAGACATTTGAGCTGAATGATGCGATACGAACCTTCACTTGATGAGCAGTAACTAGAATGAGAAGTTGGAACAGCGAGTATAAATAACTGACTGCTCGAAGCACACCACAGGAAGCTGTAGAAATAGGAATAGCCTTCCCTGTAAATTCACTATGCTTTACTCACATCGTAAGGAACTGAAATTGAAACTGCAAATTATAGAAGGTTACCTGCAAATGTAGACAGTGAATGCAAAATAGAACATCTTTGTTTTCACAATTCTCTGTCTGTTAAAGCCCACATGATTTTCAAAGTGATTGGACCTTACAGGTTCTACGCAGTTGTGAAAAGGCTGGATATAATTCACCAACAGAAAGGCAGCCCCATTCTTTAAGATTGAACGCATTAGTATTTAATAAAGGACTAAAGGTCCACTGTAAGGGTTACGATATTCTACTGCCATTTGGCTGTTGTTTCCCAGATGCCAGTTATTGTGCAGTAGCACAACAGACCAGACCCAGCTCCCAATTTGAGCAGATGTGTCCTTACTGTACTGGGCAGTGAGGTGCTGGCAGCACTGAGGTGGGGTCTTGGTCACTGGCAGCACTGGGGTGGGGTCTCGGTCACTGGCAGCACTGGGGTGGGGTCTCGGTCACTGGCAGCACTGGGGTGGGGTCTCTCACTGGCAGCACTGGGGTGGGGTCTCGGTCACTGGCAACACTGGGGTGGGGTCTCGGTCACTGGCAGCACTGGGGTGGGGTCTCCCACTGGCAGCACTGGGGTGGGGTCTCTCACTGGCAGCACTGGGGTGGGGTCTCTCACTGGCAGAACTGGGGTGGGGTCTCTCTCACTGGCAGCACTGGGGTGGGGTCTCGCTGGCAACACTGGGGTGGCGTCTCTCACTGGCAGCTCTGGGGTGGGGTCTCTGTCACTGGCAGCACTGGGGTGGGGTCTCGGTCACCGGCAGCACTAGGGTGGGGTCTCTCACTGGCAGCACTGGGGTGGGGTCTCACTGGCAGCATTGGGGTGGGGTCTCGGTCACTGGCAGCACTGGGGTGGGGTCTCGGTCACTGGCAGCACTGGGGTGGGGTCTCACTGGCAGCTCTGGGGTGGGGTCTCTGTCACTGGCAGCACTGGGGTGGGGTCTCTGTCACTGGCAGCTCTGGGGTGGGGTCTCTGTCACTGGCAGCTCTGGGGTGGGGTCTCGGTCACTGGCAACACTGGGGTGGGGTCTCACTGGCAGCATTGGGGTGGGGTCTCGGTCACTGGCAGCACTGCGGTGGGGTCTCGGTCACTGGCAGCACTGGGGTGGGGTCTCACTGGCAGCTCTGGGGTGGTGTCTCTGTCACTGGCAGCATTGGGGTGGGGTTTTGGTCACTGGCAGCACTGGGGTGGGGTCTCACTGGCAGCTCTGGGGTGGGGTCTCTGTCACTGGCAGCACTGGGGTGGGGTCTCTGTCACTGGCAGCTCTGGGGTGGGGTCTCTGTCACTGGCAGCACTGGGGTGGGGTCTCGGTCACTGGCAGCACTGGGGTGGAGTCTCTGTCACTGGCAGCACTGGGGTGGGGTCTCTCACTGGCAGCACTGGGGTGGGGTCTCGGTCACTGGCAGCACTGGGGTGGGGTCTCTGTCACTGGCAACACTGGGGTGGGGTCTCTCACTGGCAGCACTGGGGTGGGGTCTCGGTCACTGGCAGCACTGGGGTGGGGTCTCTGTCACTGGCAACACTGGGGTGGGGTCTCACTGGCAGCATTGGGGTGGGGTCTCGGTCACTGGCAGCACTGCGGTGGGGTCTCTCACTGGCAGCTTTGGGGTGGGGTCTCGGTCACTGGCAGCACTGGTCTAAAGGGATCAAGGGGTATGGGGAGAAAGCAGGGACCGGGTACTGAATTTGGATGATCAGCCATGATCTCATTGAATGGCGGAGCAGGCTCGAGGGGCCGAATGGCCTCCTCCTGCTCCTATCTTCTATGTTTCCCCATCATTCTCTCCCCATCATTCTCTCCCTCCTCACCCTCACTCCCTTCACACACTCACCTCCTCACCCTCACTCCCTTCACACACTCACCTCCTCACTCTCACTCCCTTCACACACTCACCTCCTCACTCTCACTCCCTTCACGCACTCACATCCGCACCCTCACTCCCTTCACACACTCACCTCACGCTCACTCCCTTAACACTCAAATCGTAACCCTCACTCCATTCAAACTCATCTCCACACTCACCTCCACACCCTCACTCCCTTCACACACTCACCTCCTCACCCTCACGCCCTTCACACAGTCACCTCCTCACTCTCACTCCCTTCACACACTCGCCTCCTCACCCTCACTCCCTTCACACACTCACATTCTCACCCTCACTCCCTTCACACACTCACCTCCTCACCCTCACTCCCTTCACACACTCGCCTCCTCACCCTCACTCCCTTCACACACTCACCTCCTCACCCTCACTGCCTTCACACACTCACCTCCTCACCCTCACTCCCTTCACACACTCACCTCCTCACCCTCACTCCCTTCGCACACTCACCTCACCCTCACTCCCTTCACACACTCACCTCCACACCCTCACTCCCTTCACACACTCACCTCCTCACCCTCACTCCCTTCACACACTCACCTCCTCACCCTCGCTCCTTTCACACACTCACCTCCTCATAGATTCACCTCCCATTGGAGGAGGAGGCCCTGGAGCTCAGTGGGATACCGAGCCCCCTGGACGGGACACCGAGCTCCCTGGATATTGCTGATGGTGAGGCTGGCCATCCAGGGTAGAATAGTGACGACATTAATCTCCCAGACTCGCATCTCCCGCAAAAGAACGTTGACAACTCTGGTGAAAGGTTTCATGTGCATTTCAACATTTGCAAAGTTCAATTACAAAATCTTTTCCGCCTCTTCTCTCCTCCAGGGCCATCCTGCGAAGAGCAGCAGTCCCTGCCTGGAGATGATGAGGTTTCTTCAGAGGAGCTCACTCCTGCTGAGGATGCCCTGTCACTGGACAGATGCATTGCAGGCACCAGCGCAGATACTCGCACTTTGGTGGGTCCTGTTAGAGGTTTAGTTGGGTTTTCACCTGATGAATTGCATGGCACAAGTGAGCGCGAGCAGAGAGTGGTGGCAGGAACAGCTGTGGAGAATCCTGGTCAGAGGGCCCAGCCCTCCCCAAGTTCTGCCCAGCTGAACAGAGAGACTGAACCCAGGGGGCCGTTGATTAAAAGGAGAATGATCGAGGGTCAGCAGCAACTGTGCGAGTTACTGGTAATCCTGCCACGCACACATTCCACAGCATCGGAGGATAGAGTCCAGCTCAAGCATTTGTGGAGTGATGTCGCAGGGGCTTTCATCCACATAATCTTTCACTGAATCTCGATAGAAGTTCGATCACGGCGCACTAATGATTCCATCAAGCCCCAGGCAGCAGCCTTGCTAACATGTCTGCCGGCTTCCACAGGCTAGCAGATAAATAGAGGTGGGTTTCCGAGGTATCACTGGCTTCCTCCAAGCTGCCCTCTTCCCCCTCCCCCATCCTCTCCCTCCTCTCCCCCTCCCCCTCCTCTCCTCCTACTCCACCCACTCCTCCCCCTCCTACTTCACCCCATCCTCTCCCTCCTCCCCCTCCTCTCCCCCTCCCCCTCCTCTCCCCCTCCCCCTCCTCTCCTCCTACTCCACCCACTCCTCCCCCTCCTACTTCACCCCCTCCTCCTCCTCCCCCTCCTCTCCCCCTCCCCCTCCTCTCCTCCTACTCCACCCACTCCTCCCCCTCCTACTTCACCCCCTCCTCCTCTCCCCCCTCCTCCTCTCCCTCCTCTGGACTCCCTCCTCCTCCTCTGGAATAATCTTCCTCCTCTGGAATCCTCCTCCGGAATCTTCCTCCTCCTCTGGAATCCTCCTCCTCCTTCTCCTCTGGAATCCTCATCCAATGAGGAGTGCTGAGCAGCTTGTTCCTCCGCCACCTCTAGCCTTCGCTGCTGTGCTATGTTGTGCACAATTCAGCACACCACGATTATCCTCGCGAACCTCGCTGGCGAGTACTGAAGGGGCTTCCAGACTTAGACCTGTTACGTAGAATGTACAACACAGAAACAGGCCATTCGGCCCAACAGGTCCATGCCTGTGTTTATGCTCCACATGAGCCTCCTCCTGCTCCTCTTCATCTCATTCAAACAGAATAAATGAAAGGTTTGTGGCAAGCCAAACCTTCGGGGGCCTAAAGCGCCCCTCAATCTCACAAAATTGGGCTACAACTCATAAAATAAAAAGCCACATACTCCCAGACGAGCCCCCGCATTTGTCGGCACAGATTCAACGGGCCGAATGGCCTCCTTCTGTGCCATAAGTCTTTATGATTCTGTGATACTCAAATGATCTGCTGGCCTTACGTTGAGGCACCTGAAGTGCACCTTGAGTGTGTCAAAGGCTTGCTCGATGACACATCTGGTTGTCATATGGGCTCGCATTGCAGCACTCCTGGTGTTCATTGGTGGAGTTCCTCAAAGGTGTCATCAGCCGGGTTTGAAGGGGGAATCCTTTGTCGCCTAGCAGCCACCCTGTAAGGCTGATTCCAGGTACAAATGGATCGGGGAGTTTGGACTGACGCAGCATGAGAGATCATGGCAGCTCTCAGGGAATCTGCTGCAGACCTGTGTCAACCTTGTCTTGTGGTTGCACACCATCAAGCTGTTGCTTGACTAGTCTGTGGGACAGCTCTCCCAATCAGGACTACATGCATGCTAAAAAGCAGAAGCAGCATGCTATTCAGATTCAGATTAGATTTATTTGCCATATGTAACAAGTACAATGGAATGCTTGTTTGACGTAGGGACGCGTCAGCTATACACACAGCGCCGCGTTCAGAGTCAATACAATGGCTTCTCGTGGCAGTGGGAGCATGATGTCCCACAATCAACGGATCAGATCAAAGCTCTGCAATCCTGCCACATCCAGTTGTGAATGGTGGTGGACCATTAAACAACTAACAGGAGGAGGAAGCTCCAAGAATATCCCCATCCTCAATGATGGTGGAGCCCAGCACGTGAGTGCAAAAGACAAGGCTGAAGCGTTTGCAACCAACTTCAGCCAGAAGTGCAGAGTGGATAATCCATATCGGCCTACTCCCAAGGTCCCCACCATCACAGAAGCCATTCTTCAGCCAATTTGATTCACTCCACGTGATATCAAGAAACGGCTGAGCACACTGGATACAGCAAAGGCTATGGGCCCCGACAACATCCCGGCTATCGTGCTGAAGACTTGTGCTCCAGAACTAGCCGTGCCTCTAGCCAAGCTGTTCCAGTACAGCTACAACACTGGCATCTATCCAACAATGTGGAAAACTGCCCAGGTATGTTCTGTCCACAAAAAGCAGGACAAATCCAACCCGGCCAATTACCACCCCATCAGTCTACTCTCAATGATCAGCAAAGTGATGGAAGGTGTCATCGACAGTGCTATCAAGTGGCACTTACCAATAACCTGCTCGCTAATACCCAGTTTGGGTTCCGCCAAAACCACTCGGCTCCCGACCTCATTATAGCCTTGGTCCAAACATGGACAAAGGAGCTGAATTCCAGAGGTGAGGTGAGAGTGACTGCCCTTGACATCAAGGCAGCATTTGACCGAGTCTGGCATCAAGGAGCCCTAGTAAAACTGAAGTCAATGGTGTTGTATCCGTGTGTTAATAGAGACACTGGAGGCAGGAGTTGGTTTCACAGGTGTTTACTGAACAAAGTCTGGAGGTCAACTAACAGATACAAGACAATATACAGGCTTATATAGCCCGAGTGGCCATTACCGGCATTACAGTACACAGGGGGCTCTTAAAGGCACATACACCACAATTCCTCCCCTTTTAGACAACCAGTACATCATATTTTAAGTAATCATTAATTAACATGTTACAAGAACAATAATCTACACATTGCTGCAGTTAATCAATTATAAGTCAGTCTCTCTGGAGGCTTCCTGACTCGGTCCGGATAACGCCTCGGTGGTGTAGTAGTTTCTGGTGGTGTAGTAGGTTCTTTTGGCAAGGCTGATTCGGCTTGAATGCCAGTGTCGGGTTCATCTGGTTCCAGTATCACCGGATCGGAGGTAGATACTATGGGTATCTCTATTTCATCATTAGGCGTATAGAGTTGTGGTGTAGGTTGTCCCTTTTCAGATGACTCTATGATCTGGTCAGCATGGCGCCTTATTATGCTTTCTCCAATGTCCACGGCATACATTAGCGGTCCTAGTTGTGTGCAAATAGTTCCAGGCTGCCATTTCTCGGTACGGTAGTCCCGGGCCAAAACTTGTTGACCTATCTGGAAGGTTCTAGTTGGCCTTTCATTCATGCCTTGAAATTGCCGGTTCTCCACGTCCCTTCTGATGTTTGGCTTGATCAAATCCAGCCGGCATCTTAGGCTTCTATTGAAGAACATCATGGCGGGAGTTTGGTTTGTAACCACATGTGTTGCATTCCTGTATGCAAACAAGAAGTTATCTACCTTATGCTGAAGTTTTATGTCTTCATTACCCATGGCCTTTATGGCCTTCTTGAAGGTCTGGACAAACCTTTCAGCCAATCCATTGGTGGCGGGATGGTATGGGGCGGACGTGTAGTGTTTAACCCCATTGTTTTTTAAGAACTTCCTGAATTCTTCGGACACAAATTGCGGTCCATTATCAGAACAGATCTGTTCAGGCAGCCCATTCCTGGCAAATATGGTCCTTAATACTGTGATGGTTTTTTCCGTGGTGGTGGAGGACATCTTTATTACCTCCGGCCACTTGGAGTGTGCATCAATCGCGATTAAGAACATTGAGTCCATAAATGGACCAGCAAAGTCGATGTGTACCCTTTGCCATGGAGATGAGGGCCACTCCCATGGATGTAGAGGGGCTTGTGGTGGGGCGTTTTGGACCTTCTGGCATCCTAGGCAGCTCTTGGTCATTTCTTCGATGTCTCCATCGATACCTGGCCACCACACAAACGTTCTGGCTAGGTTCTTCATTTTCACTCCACCCAGATGCCCCTCGTGAAGCTCCTTTCGCACTTTATCCTGGAGTTTGGGTGGAATCACCACTCTGGATCCACACATCAAGGTTCCTCAGCACACTGACAGCTGTTCTCTTCTTTGCGAGAATGCTGGCAACAGTGGTTCGCCATGTGCTGGCCATCCCTTCACCGTTAAATCGTAGACTCGTGAGAGAGTCGGGTCATTTCTCGTTTCCTTTTCAATGGCAGAATTTGTTACTGGTAGACATTCCACTATGGTTGAGTGGAACATCTCCACTGGGTCTACTGTAGGTGCCTTTTCTACCGTTGGCAACGGTAGGCGCGATAAACCGTCAGCATTCCCATGCTGTTTTGATCCTTTGTATTCTATGTCATATTGGTGTGCCCCTAGGAAAAGGGACCACCTCTGTAGCCTTTGCGCTGTCATAATGGGAACACCCTTTTTAGGGTTGAATATGGAGACGAGGGGTTGATGGTCAGTCAACAAGGTAAATTTTTGTCCGTGTAGGTAATGGTTGAATTTCTTCACTCCCCATACCAGGCTGAGTGCTTCCCTGTCGATCTGGGCATAGTTACGCTCAGCTGAGTTCAATGAGCGTGACGCAAAAGCTATCGGCCGTTCTGAGCCATCAGGGAATCTATGTGATAATACCGCTCCTATGCCGTAAGGGGATGCATTGCACGCCAGTCTGATTGGCAGTGATGGGTTGTAATGAGCCGAAACTTCCTTGGACGTGATCAAGCCTTTACATTTATGGAAGGCACGTTTACAGTCCTCGCTCCATTCCCAAATTACTCTCGTTTGTAGCAGTTCGTTAAGAGGGTGCAGAACAGTTGACAAGTTCGGTAAAAATTTATGGTAGTAATTTATCAATCCCAGGGACGACCTTAATTGTGAGACATTTTCAGGTGCTGGTGCTTTTATGACCGCTTCAATTTTCTCAGGGGACTTATGCAACCCTTCTTCATTAATTATGTGGCCACAATATGATATTTGTTTCTGGAAAAATTCGCACTTGGGGCGGTTTGCTCGTAGGCCCCGTTCTCTCAGCCTAGTGAGCACCTGCTCCAAATTGGCAAGGTGTTCGTTGTCGTTTTCTCCTGTTACAAGGATGTCGTCTAGGTAGCATTGAGTCCCAGGAATCCCTTGCAGGACTTGTTCCATAGCTCTTTGCCAGATAGCTGGAGCTGATGCTATTCCGAAAACCAGTCGATTGTACTGGTACAGGCCTTTGTGTGTGTTTATTGTGAGATACTTTTTAGAGGCCTCCTCAACCTCCATCTGTAGATATGCTTGTGCCAAATCAATTTTTGTGAAACGTTTCCCTCCGGATAGTGAGGCGAAAATATCTTCTATCCTCGGAAGAGGATACTGTACCGTGTGAAGGACTGGGTTTACAGTCACCTTGAAGTCCCCACAGATGCGAATTTTTCTCTGTTCTTCAGATTTATCATTATTTAACGTTTTCTTCATGACCGGGACGATGGGTGTTGCCCACTCGCTCCAATCTATCTTGGATAATACGCCTGCCTTCTCCAAATTCTCCAGCTCTGCCTCGACTGCTGGACAAATTGCGTATGGCACCGGCCTTGCCCCAAAAAACTTGGGAATTGCCGCATCTTCCACTTTTATTGAGGCGGTGATGCCTTTCAAGGTTCCTAGTTTCTCTTGAAACACTTCCTTGGCGTTGGCCAAGATGTCTTTTAATCGTTCAGGTATGACGTCATCGTCATTTTTTTCCTTACTGGTCACCGTCAGTGCCTGAATGGAGTGCCAGTCCAAACGTATCTTCCTGATCCATTCACGTCCCAACAGCGGTGGACCACCATCTTGTAGAACGCATAAATACAACTTCTGTATTTCCTTGCCGTTGTATACAACAGGCACCTTTATTTTCCCTTTGGGGTATACTTTCTGCCCCGTATATGTTTGCAAGATAATGGATGTGTCTTTCAAAGGTATATGCGGATATAGCCGCTCGTAATCCCGTCTACTTATGACGGTCAGAGCTGATCCTGTATCTAGCTCCATTTTAACTGGGGACCCCGCTATCGTGAGGGTAACCCAAATGGTCTGGTAATCTTCTTTGGCAATTACATTATGTAATTTGAGAGAGCTTAGTCTCTTGTTTCCGGAGTCGCTATCGCTCTTCTGGTCTTCGGAGCTACTGTCTGTCATCATTTGTACCTTTCTGTACTTTTCCTTATTGATTCTTTTTCTGTCAGTGGATTTTTTTTTTCCAGATTGGCATACACGTGTAATGTGTCCCATCTTTCCGCATTGCCTGCATGCTTTGTCCTTGAACCAGCAGTTCCTCTGGTCATGGGCTGTTCTGCCGCAGCGATAACATCTTTCAAATCCCCGTGTCATTTCATGGGTGCCGTATTCCTGTGGCTTTTGCTGTATCTCTGCAGCTCCTCCTGCGGCCGCTTCGCATGATACAGCCACACTGAAAGCCCTGTTCAGTGTCAAATCTTTCTCAGAAAGCAGTCTTTTCTGTGTTCCTTCACCTAGGAGACCGCAGACGAATTTGTCTCGAAGAGAATCTGCCAGTCCTGCCCCGAATTGGCAGTGCTTTGATAGCTTTCTTAATTCGGTGAGGTAATCAGCGTTACCCTCATTCTTGTGCTGATTCCTCTTGAAGAATTTGAATCGTTCCGCTATCAGCAGCGGTGTTGGGTTTAAGTGCTCCTGTAGGGTATCAACAATCTCCTTAAAATTCTTGTCCTTTGTTTTGGCTGGAGTGATTAAGTTTTGTAACAGCCCGTATGTCTTTGCGCCCATTAGATTTAGAAGTACTGACGCCTTTTTATCATTTTCCATTCCATTTGCTGTGCAATATACCTCCACTCTTTCCACATATGTGGTCCAATCCTCTATATCATTATCGAAAGCATCAATATTGCCAGCCTTAGGCATCCTGGAAAAAAAATGGCGCTTCCCGCGTTTTCCTTTCTTCCCTGCAGAAAAAAATGGCGCTTCCCGCGCTTTCCCGCCGCTGCTGACAACGCTGTTCTCTGCGGTTTTTTTATTTACAGGTGGAGACTCATTCCCGCCGGACTCTCTGGGACTTCCCCCCCTCTGCTTGGTCCGAACGCCGACCTGCTTTGCAGCGCCGGCCGTCTCCCGAGTGCTTCCCCCCTCTGTTTCTGTTTGCCTCCGCCTTCGCTGCTCGGCCTCGCTGCAGAGCCAGCCGATGGAGCCCCAGCCCGCCGCCCAGGAAGGATTATTGCAGTACCTGACACCAGCTCGGCTAGCTGGTGAAACCACAGTTTTTTTTTCTTGCCTTTCTTCGACTTTGGACGTCTGAGGAATCGATGTCCTTGAGGTGCTGCTGAATTGCAGGTAAGTCCGTTTCCAATTCGTCGTCACTGTTGTATCCGTGTGTTAATAGAGACACTGAAGGCAGGAGTTGGTTTCACAGGTGTTTACTGAACAAAGTCTGGAGGTCAACTAACAAGACAATATATAGGCTTATATAGCCCGAGTGGCCATTACCCGCATTACAGTACACAGGGGGCTCTTAAAGGCACATACACCACAATTGGGAATCAGGGGGAAAACTCTCCACTGGCTGGAGTCATACCTAGCACAAAGGAAGATGGTTGTGGTGGTTGAGGGTCAATCATCACAACTCCAGGACATCGCTGCAGGAGTTCCTCAGGGCAGTGTCCTAGGCCCAACCATCTTCAGCTGCTTCATCAATGACCTTCCTTCCAACATAAGGTCAGAAATGGGGATGTTCGCTGATGACTGCACAGTGTTCAGCGCCATTCGCAACTCCTCAGATAATGAAGCAGTCCATGCCCGCATGCAACAGGACCTGGACGATGTTCAGGCTTGGGCTGATAAGTGGCAGGTAACATTCACGCCACACAAGTGCCAGGCAATGACTATCTCCAACAAGCAAGAGTCTAACCCACCATCAACATCCTGGGGGTCACCATTAACCAGAAATGTAACTGGACCAGCCACATAAATAATGTGGCAACAAGAGCAGGTCAGAGGCTGGGAATTCTGCGGCGAGTGTCTCACCTCCTGACTCCCCAAAGCCTTTCCACCACCTACAAGGCACAAGTGAGGAGTGTGAGGGAATTCTCGCTGATGGAAGAAAACTACTGAGCCCTTGGTTTGAGTATAAAAAAAGGCTTTAATCGACTGTTTCACAACCAGGAGATTCTAGTTACATCACGAGTTCCTGGTTACAGAAACATCCTGAGCAAGCTGGGCCCACGCCCGAGTATTTATACTTTCCTTGGACGCCGCCACCAGCTGGCCGCCCAGTGTTATTTCATGAGTCATTTCTACATGAATGGTAAGATTCATGACATTCCTCCCGCCTGAAAGATTTGGAAGTCTGACGACGATGCATTAGGAAAAAAAGGGGGGCTTTTGGCAGTTACAAAAGACAAAAGACGGAGGAAGCCCTAGAGGAGTATAAAAGGTGCGGGGGCATACTTAAAAAGGAAATTAGGAGGGCGAGGAGGGGCCATGAAATAACACTGGCGAGCAAAATAAAGGAAAATCCTAAGATGTTTTATAGGTATATTAAGGGCAAGAGGATAACCAGGGAAAGAGTAGGGCCCATTAGGGACCAAAGTGGCAATCTGTGTGTAGAGCCAGATGAAGTAGGTGGGGTTTTAAATGAATTTTTTGCCTCTGTGTTCACTATGGAGAAAGACGATGTAGACATAGAAGTCGGGCAAGGGGACTGTGACATACTTGAACATATTAGCATCGAGAGGGAGGAGGTACTAGCGGTTTTAGCAGGCCAAAAAGTGGATAAATCCCCAGGCCCGGACGAGATGTATCCCAGGCTGTTGTGTGAGGCAAAGGAGGAGATTGCAGGGGCTCTGACACAAATTTTCAGAACCTCTCTGGCCACAGGGGATGTACCAGAGGACTGGAGAACAGCTAACATAGTACCATTATTCAAGAAGGGTAGCAGGGATAAACCAGGGAATTACAGGCCAGTGAGCCTAACATCAGTGGTAGGGAAATTATTGGAAAAAATTCTGAGGGACAAAATTAGTCTCCACTTGGAGAGGCAAGGATTAATCGGGGATAGTCAGCATGGCTTTGTCAAGGGTAAATCATGTCTGACCAATCTGATTGAATTTTTCGAGGGGGTGACTAGGTGTGTGGATGAGGGAAATGCTGTGGATGTGGTTTACATGGACTTCAGTAAAGCTTTTGACAAAGTCCCGCATAGGAGACTGGTCAAGAAGGTAAGAGCCCATGGGATCCAGGGGGCCTTGGCGCGTTGGATCCTAAACTGGCTGAGTGGCAGGAGGCAGAGGGTGATGGTCGAAGGTTGCTTTTGTGACTGGAAGCCTGTGTCCAGTGGGGTACCTCAGGGATCGGTGCTGGGTCCCTTGCTGTTTGTGATCTACATTAATGATTTGGATGAGAATGTAAAAGGTATGATCAGTAAGTTCGCGGATGACACGAAAATTGGTGGGGTGGTAAATTGCGAGGAGGAAAGCCTCAGGTTACAGGACGATATTAACGGGTTGGTCAGATGGGCGGAAAAGTGGCAAATGGAATTTAACCCGGAAAAGTGCGAGGTGATGCATTTTGGACGGACAAATAAGGCAAGGGAATACACAATGAGTGGTAGGACCCTAGGAAGTACAGAGGGTCAGAGGGACCTTGGTGTACATGTACATAGATCCCTGAAGGCAGCAGAACAGGTAGATAAGGTGGTTAAAAAGGCATATGGGATACTTGCCTTCATTAGCAGAGGCATAGAATATAAGAGCAGGGAGGTTATGATGGAGCTGTACAAAACGCTGGTGAGGCCACAGCTGGAGTACTGTGTGCAGTTCTGGTCGCCTCACTATAGGAAGGATGTGATTGCTTTGGAGAGGATGCAGAGAAGATTCACCAGGATGTTACCTGGGATGGAGCGCCTCAGCTATGAAGAAAGACTAAACAGGCTGGGGTTGTTTTCCTTGGAGCAAAGGAGGCTGAGGGGGGACCTGATTGAGGTGTACAAAATGATGAGGGGCATAGATAGGGTAGATAAAGAGGAACTTTTCCCCTTAGTAGGGGGGTCAATAACAAGGGGACATAGATTCAGGGTAAGGGGCAGGAGATTTAGAGGGGATTTGAGGAGGAACTTTTTCACCCAGAGGGTGGTTGGAAGCTGGAACTCACTGCCTGAAAGGGTGGTAGAGGCAGGAACCCTCACAACATTCAAGAAGCATTTGGATGGGCACTTGAAATGCCATTGCATACAAGGCTATGGACCAAATGCTGGAAAATGGGATTAGACTGGACAGGGATTGATGGACGGCGCAGACACAGAATCACAGAATCACAGAATCTACAGTGCAGATAGAGGCCATTTCGGCCCATCGAGCCTGCACCGACACATATCCCACCCTATCCCTGTAACCCCACGTATCTAATCCCCTAACACTAAGGATCAATTTATCATAGCCAAATCAACCTAACCTGCACATCTTTGGACTGTGGGAGGAAACCGGAGCACCCGGAGGAAACCCACGCAGACACAGGGAGAATGTGCAAACTCCACACAGACAGTCGCCCGAGGCCAGATTTGAACCCAGGTCCCTGGCGCTGTGAGGCAACAGTGCTAACCACTATGCCACCGTGCCTGATGGGCCGAAGGGCCTCTTTCTGCGCTGTAAAACTCTATGACTCTATGACTTCCTTCTAGCGGATATAACGGACCACGAAGAGCCGCAGTCGTTTCAATTTCTGTTTGTGGCCAGAAGGCACGTCTCCTCGGACCGTGTCTTGGTCCCTGGGTCGCTTGGTTCGTACTGGTAGATCGACAGGGCTCGTGTCACCTTGATCGACCTGAGGGGGACTGGGGAGATCGTGACTCCAGGTGCGAGTCCCCACAGGCGCAGAGCTGGCTTCATCTTGCTTGGTAGCTGGTGATTGTCCGGCGTCCTGGCTTCGGGTGGCCATCCCGTGGGGAGCGCTCCGCTCCCCGAGTTGATTCGGCGGAGTAGCCGGCAGATCCCTTGATGTCCTGGGTAGGGCGTCATCCTCAAAGGAGCGCAGAGTATCGGCATCATTAATATGGATCCCTCTATCGGTGGGGTCCGTGGGACCGGTTGGACAGGGAGCCAGATCTTGGAGTGAAACGGTGGACTCCCGGCCATCATTGTACCGCACGTGCGCGTATGTGGGATTAACGTCTGTTAGTTCCACCTCGTCGACGAGGGGATCATTCTTGGAAGATTGAATGAATCTTCGGAGCAGCACGGGGCCGGGAGCTGCCAACCATGATGGTAGGGACGTCCCATGAGTGGAGCGACGCTAGAACCTGAAGAATCGTTCGTGAGGAGTAACGTTGGTGGATGTAGAAAGAAGAGACCTGATGGAATGCAACGCGTCAGGGAGCATAGTTTCCCACTGCTGGTCTGGTAGGTTGCGTGACCTCAGTGCAAGACAAACAGCATTCCAAATGTTAGCGTTGTATCTCTCAACCTGTCCGTTACCGATGGGATGATATGGTGTCGTTTTACTTGTGGTGATTCCCCGTTGGGAAAGATAACTTTTGAGTTCGCTTGACATGAAGGAGGGACCCCGATCAGAGTGGATGAAATTTGCCGTACTGCAAAGGGAAAAGACCTGATCGAGGCATTTGATCACTGTGGAAGTAAGCATATTGGGACAGGGGAAAGCAAAGGGAAAGCGTGAATATTCGTCCACCATAGTAAGCAAGTAGGTGTTTCGCGTTGAGGAAGGCAATGGCCCTTTAAAGTCAATGCTGAGTCGCTGCATAGGCTGTATAGCGTGTATGAGCGAGCCATCCGATGGAGGGAGGAATTGCGGTTTTAATTCCGCACAAATTCTACAAGTGGAGCATGTTCTTTTCACGTCTTCCGTAGAAAATGGGAGATTTTTAGATCGCACAAAGTGCAACATACGGGTAACGCCAGGATGGCATAAGTCAGTATGAAGATCCGCAAAAGTCGAAGTTGACATAGAAGAGCAGAATGCATGCTTGAGGGTATCCGGGGCCACATTCTCTTTGCTGGGTCAATAATGTATGGTGTAGCCAAAGGTGACCAATTCCATCCTCCAGAGTTGTATTTTGTTATTCTTGATCTTAGTGCGTTTCCGGTTATCCAGCATAAAGGCCACGGAGCGCTGATCGGTTATAAGCGTGAAATGGCGACGAGCGAGAAAATGACTCCATTCACGTACTGCTTCGATGATGGCCGTAGCCTCCTTCTCGACAGGAGGATAATGGAGCTCGCTACCCTGCAAAGTTCTGGACAGAAATGCAATGGGTCGACCACCTTGATTCAAGGTAGCTGAGCTCGCCACCTCCGATGCATCGCACTCGACCACGAAAGGGAGATTTTCATCGATGGAACGAAGCGTGGCTTTTTCCAGTTGTCGCTTGAGGAGGTTGAATGCTGAAATAGCCGTTGCATCCAACGGAAATGACTTCACGTGAAGCAGGGGCTGGATCTTGTCAGTGAAGTGGGGTATCCGCTTCGCATAATAGGCGAACATGCCGAGTGCCCGACGAAGAGAGCTGAGATTCGTAGGGGGAGGGGGCTCCTGAAGCGGACGAAGTCGCTCCGGATCCGGTTTGATGACACGATTGCCCACCCAGTAGCCAAGGATGTTGACTGATGGTACTGATTTCACAGATTTGGACTCATTTAAGGTTAAGTTGCGACGACGGAGAATGTCAAAAAATTTCTGGAGGTTGGCATCATGCTCCTTCTGGTCATGACCAGCAATGGTGATATTATCCAGATATGGAAAAGTGTCCGTTAAGTTCTCCTGTTTGACTAGGCTATCCATTGCCCGTTGAAAGATGGCCACCTCATTGGTGACCCCAAATGGAAGGCGACAAAACTGGTAAAGTCGACCATTGGCCTCAAAACTTGATGGTACGCGTTCTTTAAGTCAAAAGTTGAAAATACCTTGTTGGCAAGGTTATTGACCATGTCATCGATGCGTGGTAGTGGGTCGGCATCCATGTCGGTATACTGGTTAATAGTTTGCGAGTAATCGATGCAAAGACGTTTCTTGTGTTGCTTCAGAGGATTTTTAACAATGACGACTTGAGCCCGCCAGGAAGATGAACATGGCTCAATGATACCGTCAGCTAGAAGGCGAGAGATCACTGCCTCGATAAAGGATAGATCATCTTGGCTGAAACATCGTGATTTAGTGACTATGGGCTTACATCGGGGGGAAAGATTGGCAAACAAGGAGGGCTCGTCGAGCGAAGCTGCCGAAAGCGCACAAAATGGTACTTTGGAAATAGTAAGCTCTGGCTTTGACCCTCCAAACTCGAAAGTAAGTCTTTTGTGTTGTTTCTGGAAATCCTGTCCCAGAAGCACATCACTGCATAGGTTCTTGAGCACCCAAGGCCAGGTGGAGAAATAAGTGTGGCCATTGAGAATAAGGTCGACAAGACAAAAGCCGGAAGAGTTGGTGGTCAGTGTCGTCAGAGCCATTGCAATTTCCCTGTCTGAGGGGTAAATATGCAGTTTTAACTTACTGACTGCCCGCTCACTAATGAGGCTGTCAGAGCTGCATGAGTCGATTAGTGCACTCAAAATGTGTCCATTTACCGAAACCTTTGTGGCTGCATGCGACAGACTTTGGGGAAAAACAGCTGTGATGGGAGGAGGAGCAGTTTTACCCTTGACAGCTGTAACCTGAGTAGTGGTTCTTGGGGGAGGAGCAGTTTTATAGATAGCAGCTGTAACCTTAGTAGTGGCTCTTGGGGGAGAAGCAGTTGTATAGATAGTAGCTGCAAAACTAACAGGGGCTCTCGACCGGTATACCTTAGAAAAGTGGCCTTTCTTACTGACAGAGGCTCTTGACTGGCATACCTTTCTTACTGCAATGATTGCAGGTTGCGTTATGAGCAGGACAAAATTTCCTATAGTGGAATGCACCTCCACATAAGAAACACTTCCTTCCAAATTGCCAAGATGCCGCTAGAGCAGGGTCGTCATTAGTGAAGGCTTCTAGGATAGGGTTGTCATCAGCTAGGTTAGAGTCAGCATCAGTGAGGGCTTCTGCCCGAGGCCTATCGAAGGAGTCACTAAAAGTTATAGCAGCAGCCCGTGCATGTGGTAAAAGGTATCTGCATTCCTCTTTGCTAAGTCTAGAGAACATGCCTGGCAGCCTGTAACTCGAGGGTTTTATTCTCCAACAGACGCTGACATATGAAGGGAGATGCAATTCCGTTAATAAAAGAATCATGAATTAACTCGTCCTGGTACTGCTCAGCTGTGACAGCTTTAAGATTACAATCCTTGGTGAGCCTGCGAAGCTTTTGTAGGAATTCGTCAAGTAATTCCTCGGGTTGTTGTCGAGTTGTGACCAGTAGATGCCAAGCAAAAATGTTGTTTGTGGCCTTAACATATAGTCGCTGCAATACTAGGATAGCGGAGTCATAGTCTACACAATCTTCGATATAGTCAAACACATGAGGAGATACATAATTGGCAAGCGTCTCTAATTTATCAGGAACATTCTCACCACACACCCTGAGGAAGTTGCTGAAGGTACGATACCAGTGTTTCCATACCTTAGCAGTTGTAGGTGAATTCGGGTCCAGGTTAAGACGGGCGGGTCTGAGTAGTTTGTCTATGATGGATTGATTACTACATCGGAGTTCCCTTCTGCAGTTGAAGTTGTAGTGGGCTGTTCCCGAAATCACTCCGAGCGCGGAGCCGATACACAGTTGATTAAATTGACGTAAGAAAACTACTGAGCCCTTGGTTTGAGTATAAAACAAGGCTTTAATCAACTGTTTCACAACCAAGAGATTCTAGTTACATCACTAGTTCCTGGTTACAGAAACATCCTGAGCAAGCTGGGCCCACGCCCGAGTATTTATACTCCTTGGACGGCGCCACCAGCTGGCTGCCCAGTGTTATCTCATCAGTCATTTCTACATGAATGGTAAGATTCATGACAATCTCCACTTGCCTGGATGAGTGCAGCTCCAACAACACTCGAAGCTCGACACCATCCAGGACAAAGCAGCCCGCTTGATTGGCACCCCATCCACCACCTTAAACATTCACTCCCTCCACCACCGGCGTACCGTGGCTGCAGTGTGCACCATCTACAAGATGCACTGCAGCAACTCGCCAAGGCTTCTTCGGCAGCACCTCCCAAATCTGCGACCTCTTCCAACTAGAAGGACAAGGGCAGCAGGCGCATGGGAACAACACCACCTCCAAGTTCCCCTCCAAGTCACACACCATCCTGACTTAGAAGTATATCGTCGTTCCTTCATCGTCGCTGGGTCAAAATCCTGGAACTCCCTCCCTAACAGCACTGTGGGAGTACCATCACCACACGGACTGCAGCGGTTCAAGAAGGCGGCTCACCACCACCTTCTCAAGGGTAACTAGGGATGGGCAATAAATGCTGGCATTGCCAGCGATGCCCTGATCCCATAAACGAATAAAAATAAAATTTAAAAAGCTGCACATTGACGGAGTGGAACCCCTTGCAGTTGACGATTGCTCCTAGTTGACCTGAGGGTGCTCGGATTGCCATGTGTGTGCAGTCGATTGTGGACCCTGCAACCAGCCAGAGACACGAATCCCAGTGTCCTCCTTCTACCTCGTCCACTCTGTTGCTCCTTCCAATGCCCTTGCTGCCGCTGGTCCTCATTCTCCTCTTCTTCCTCAGTCTAATCGAGAGCAGCCATGGTGTCACCCATCATAAACTTTTCTCTCAACAACTGTAAGTTCTCCAAACAACGCTCTCACACCAAGTACTCTCACCAAACCGTGTCCCAGAGAAAGGACCTGTGGGCACTGAACCTTTATTCACCTCGGGCCTCCTGACCTTTAACCACTGTGATAAAGTGGGAACCAATCTCGCCTTCGTTTCCCTGGCGACCTTCCCGACCCTCGGGAAGCCCATGCTCCGCTGGTTAAATTCCATTTGAGGTCCAAATTGAATAGGAGCCCAATTTAAATATGTTGATGAGTCTCCCGCCTCGCCACAGCAGGAGACTGGTCAGCCCCAGTAATTGCCTACATTAAAATGGCAGTGGGCGCGTATGAGGCGGGTTGGGGTCGGGTTGCGCGATTCCAAACTGTTAACCCCTCACCTGTCGTGGGGGTGTTAATATCGAGGCTATTGACACAAAGAAAATCTTCTCCTGGTGGCCTCCAATATTGCTCCCCCACCCTCACATAAATAAACCAATAGTCCACTTGGGCTTCCCTATGGGGATCCTTCTGCGCACCTTTTTCATAGAGGAAGAGGAAAATCCCAAAGGGAGCGAAAGCATGTCTGGCAGCGTAGGAGACGGCTGAGACCTACCTGCCACAATCTGCACGCATGCATTTATCAGCCCCAGAACTTGTATGCAATCAAGGGTAAGGAAGTGTACCTGAGTCATTGTTTGGACCCGATCTACAGCCGAGATCCAGAGGCCATGCAACTTTGCCACTGGTAGTCCAAGTGACTATCACTCTATCAGCTGCGATACAGACGGTTACGGCCAGGAGCGTTCACATCGTGGCCTGTCAGACTGTTGATCAGCAAACCCTTCCACTGCTTCACACTGTTCTCCAACTGGGTGAATCATGGGGTGAATTAAGTGGGTGAATGAATGAATGACTCATTGCTAACTCATTAGTGATCTGTTTGCAGCCTTTGACATGGTTAACCACACCATCCTCTTCCTATCCCTCTCCACCATCATGCAGTTGGGTGGGACTGCACTCACCTGGTTCCATTCTTATCTATCCAGTTGTAGCCAGAGAATCACCTGAAATGATTTTTCTTCCCACTCCAGCACCACTTTCTCTGGTGTCCCCCAAGGAGCTATCCTTGGCCTCTTCCTATTTCTCATCTACATGCTGACCCGCGGCGACATCATCCGAAAACACAGCATCAGGTTATACATGTACGCTGACGACACCCAGCTCTACCTCACCACCACCTCTCTCAACCCCTCCACCCTCTCTAAATTGTCAGATTGCTTGTGCAACATTTAGTACTGGATGAGCAGAAATTTCATAGAAACATAGAAGATAGGAGCAGGAGTAGGCCATTCAGCCCTTCGAGCCTGCTCTGCCATTCAATGAGATCATGGCTGATCATCCAAATTCAGTACCCTGTCCCTGCCTTCTCTCCATATCCCTTTAGCCTTAAGAAATATATCCAACTCTTTCTTGAATATATTTAATGAACTGGCCTCCACCGCCCTCTGTGGCAGAGAATTCCACAGGTTGGTGAAATTCCTCCTCATTTCAGTCCTAAATGGCTTACCCCTTATCCTTAGACTATGACCCCTGGTTCTGGACTCCCCGGCCATCATAAACATCCTTCCTGCATCTAGTCTGTCCAGGCCTGACAGAATTTTATAGGTTTCGATGAGATCCCCTCTCAATCTTCTAAACTCCAGTGAGTATAAGCCCAATCGACACAATCTCTCCTCATATGTCATTCCTGCCATCCCAGGTATCAGCCTGGTGAATCTTCGCTGAACTCCTTCCATGGCAAGAACGTCCTTCCTCAGGTAAGGCGACCAAAACTGCACACAATACTCAAGGTGTGGTCTCACCAAGGCCCTGTACAACTGTAGCAAGACATCCTTGTTCCTGTACTCGAACCCTCTTGCTACGAAGGCCAACATACCATTTGCCTTCTTAACCGCCTGCTGCACCTGCATGCTTACCTTCAGCGACTGGTGCACAAGAACACCCAGGTCTCTTTGCACTTCCCCTTCTCCCAATCTATTGCCATTCAAATAATAATCTGCCTTCCTGTTTTTGCCACCAAAGTGGATAACCTCACATTTGCCATGTTTCTGCCCAATCACCCAACCTGTCCAAATCGTACTGGAGTTTCACGACATCCTCCTCACAGCATACCCTCCCACCCAGCTTTGTGTCGTCTGCAAATTTGGAGATATTACATCCAATTCCCTCGTCCAGATCATTAATATATATTGTGAACAGCTGGGGTCCTAGGACCAATCCTTGCGGTACCCCACTAGTCACTGCCTGCCACTCGGAAAACGACCCGTTTATTCCAACTCTTTGCTTTCTGTCCACCAACCAGTTCTCTATCCAAGTCAATACCTTGCCCCCAATCCCATGTGCCTTAATTTTGCACGCTAATCTCTTATGCG
The DNA here is from genome assembly GCF_052327205.1 of Somniosus microcephalus. Classification (NCBI taxonomy): domain Eukaryota; kingdom Metazoa; phylum Chordata; class Chondrichthyes; order Squaliformes; family Somniosidae; genus Somniosus; species Somniosus microcephalus. The sequence goes on from NC_141013.1 coordinate 48,754,352, forward strand.
GGACCTTATTGAATGCCTTCTGAAAGTCCAAATACACCACATCTACTGGTTCTCCCATATCTATTTTACCAGTTACATCCTCAAAAAATTCCAGTAGATTAGTCAAGCATGATTTACCTTTTGTAAATCCATGTTGACTTTGTCCAATCCTGTCACTGCTTTCCAAGTGCTCTGCTATTACATCTTTTATAATGGACTCTAGCATTTTCCCCACTACCGATGTCAGGCATACCAGTCTATAATTCCCTGCTTTTTCTCTACCACCCTTTTTGAATAGTGGGGTAACATTAGCTACCCTCCAATCCATGGGTACTGTTCCAGAGTCTATCGAGTTCTGGAAGATGACCAGCAATGCATCTACTATTTCTAGGGCCACTTCCTTAATACCCTGGGATGTAGATTATCAGGCCCTGGGGATTTATCGGCCTTCACTCCCATCAATTTTCCTAACACCATTTCCCTACAAATACTGATTTCTTTCAGTTCCACCCTTTCATCAGACCCTATGTTCCCCGGCATCTCTGGGAGGTTATTTGTGTCCTCCTTTGTGAAGACAGAACCAAAATATGTATTTAGTTGGTCTGCCATTTCTTTGTTCCCCCATTATAAATTCCCCTATTCTGACTGCAAGGGACCTACGCTTGACTTCACCAATCTTTTTCTCTTCACATATCTATAAAAGCTTTTACAGTCAGTTTTTATGTTCCCTGAAAGCTTACTCTCATATTCTATTTTCCCTTTCTTAATTAATCCCTTTGTCCTCCTTTGTTGAATCCTAAACTGCTCCCAATCCTCAGGATTATTGCTTTTTCTGGCCAATTTATATGTCCTCTCCTTGGATCTTATGCTATCCCTAATTTCCCTTGTTAGCCATGGTTGAGTGACCTTTTTTGTTTTATTTTTATGCCAAACTGTGATGAACAAATTCTGTAGCTCATCCATTCGGTCTTTGAATGTTTGCCATTGCCTATCCACCATCAACCCTTTGAGTGCCATTCCCCAATCAATCCTACCCAACTCGCTCCTCAGACCATCGTAGTTTCCTTTATTTAAATTGAGGACCCTAGTCTCCGAGTCAACTACTTCATTCTCCATCTTAATGAAGAATTCGATCATATTATGATCGCTCCGACCCAAGGGGCCTCGTACAACAAGATTGCTAATTAATCCTTTCTCGTTACATAATACCCAGTCTAAGATGGCCTGATCTCTGGTTGGTTCCTCGACATATTGGTCCAGGAAACCATCCTGTAAACACTCCAGGAATTCCTCCTCCACAGTATTGTTACTCATTTGGTTGGCCCAATCTATATGTAGATTAAAGTCACCCATGATGACTGCTGTGCCCTTATTGCACGCTTCTTTAATTTCCCTTTTAATGCCATCCCCAACCTCCGCCTTACTGTTTGGAGGTCTATATACCACCCCCACTAACGTATTTTTCCCCTTAGTATTTCTCAATTCTACCCATACAGATTCCACATCATCAGAGCTAATATCCTTCATTACAATTGTGTTAATCCCTTCTTTAACCAGTAATGCTACCCCACCTCCCTTTCCTTTTTGCCTATCTTTCCTGAATATCGAATACCCCTGGATGTTGAGTTCCCAGTCTTGGCCATCCTTGAGCCACATTTCTGTAATCCCAACCAAATCATATTCGTTTACCTCTATTTGCGCAGCCAATTCATCTACCTTATTACAAATGCTCCTCGCATTAAGACACAAAGCTTTCAGGCTTGTTATTTTAACGCTCTTAGACCTATTAGAATTATTATTTACTGTGACCACGTTTGATTTAAATCGTTGATTTCTCTGACTGCCACTTTTGTTTTTCTCCTTCCTATCTTTTGCTTTTATCCTTGTTTCCCTTTCCTCTGTCTCCCTGATCAGGTTCCCAACCCCCTGCCATTTTAGTTTAAACCCTCCCCCACAGCACTAGCAAACACTCCCCCTAGGACATCAGTTCCAGCCCCGCCCAGATTCAGACCGTCCAGTTTGAACTGGTCCCACCTCCCCCAGAACTGGATCCAATGTCCCAGGAACTTGAATCCCTCCCCCTGGCACCATTCCTCTAGCCACATATTCAGCTGAAGTATCCTTCTATTTCTACTCTGACTAGCACGTGGCACTGGTAGCAATTCTGAGATTACTACCTTTGAGGTCCTGTTTTTTTCATTTATCTCCTAACTCCCTATATTCCGCTTTTAGGACCTCATCCCGCTTTTTACCTATATAGTTGGTGCCTATATGCACCACGACAACTGGCTGTTCACCCTCCCCTTCCAAGATGTTCTGCAGCCGTTCGGAGACATCCTTGACCCTTGCACCAGGGAGGCAACACACCATCCTGGAGTCTCGTTTGCGGCCGTAGAAACGCCTATCAATACCCCTTACAATAGAATCTCCTATTACTATAGCTCTACCCCTCTTTTTCCTACCATTCTGTGCAGCAGAGCCACCCCTGGTGCCAGGAAGTTGGCTGCTGCTGCCTTCCTCTGATAAGCCATCCCCACCAACAGTACTCAAAGTGGTGTATCTGTTGGAGAGGGGGATGGCCACAGGGGACCCCTGCACTACCTGCCTGCGCCTAGTACTCTGCTTGTTGGTCACCCATTCCCTTTCTTCTTGTCCAGCCTCTACCTGCGGTGTGTCCAACTCCGTAAGCGTAATATTCACGATGTCCTGAGCATCGTGAACACTCCAGTATGCATCCAATCGCAGCTCCAGTGCCGCAATGCGGTCTGTCAGTAGCTGCAGCTGGATGCACTTCCTGCACATGTAGTTGTCAGGGACACAGGAAGTGTCCCTGAGTTCCCACATAGCGCAGAAGGAGCATACTATGGGGCTGGGCTGTCCTGCCATGACTTACCCTTTAATTAATTAATTAAAATTAAATCAATCCCACCAATTTCACTTCAATTAAATGATATACTCAAAGGCCCTTGCTTAACAGTAGTCCCCGCTACACAACAGAGACCTTAGAAACCACAAAATTTAAGTTTAGAAAAATTTAGAAAGAAAATACTCACCAACCAATCACTTACCTGCTTCTTGGTGACATCACACTTCGATTACTTTTTGCTTCCCTCTCCCGGAACCTGGATTGGTAAGCCGCCTCTGGTGCTCCCTCGCAGGTCCGCCGCCTCTCCGCTCTCTCGGGGCTCTGGGCCTCGCTGCTCGCTGCCTCGGGGCTGCTCCTTATGTACCGCCGCCGCCTCTGGTGCTCCCTCGCAGGTCCGCCGCCTCTCTGCTCTCTCGGGGCTCTGGGCCTCGCTGCTCGCTGCCTCGGGGCTGCTCCTTATGTATCGCCGCCACCTCTGGTGCTCCCTCACAGGTCCGCCGCTCTCAGGGCTCTGGGCCTCGCTGCTCGCTGCCTCGGGGCTGCTCCTTATGTACCGCCGCCGCCTCTGGTGCTCCCTCGCAGGTCCAACTAAATATTGGGAAGACCGAAGCTATTGTGTTTGGTCCCCGCCACAAACTCATTTCCTAGCCACCGACTCCATCCCTCTCCCTCTGAGGCTGAACCAGATTGTCCACAACCTTGATGTCGTATTTAATCCTGAGGTGAGCTTCTGACCTCATATCCACTCCCATCACCAAAACCACATACTTCCACCTCTGTAACATCGCCCATCTCCGACCCTGACTCAACTCATCTGCTGCTGAAACCCTCAACTATGCCTTTGTTACCTCTAGACTTGACTATTCCAATGCACTCCTGGCCAGCATTCCACCCTACTCCACCCTATGTAATCCTGTGTAATCCTATGAGATGCTTTGGCAGCTAAGGGCACTGGTGGTCAATGTTGTTCATCCTCCATCCTCCTTCTCCTTCTCCTCCTCCTCCTCTTCCTTCTCCTCCTCCTCCTGCTCCTCCTCCTCCTGCTCCTCCTCCCCCTCCTCCTCCTCCCCCCCCCTCCTCATCCTTCTCCTGCTCCTCCTCCTCCTGCTCCCCCTCCTCCTGCTCCTCCACCTCCACCTCCTCCTGCTCCTCCTCCTCCTCCTCCTCCTCCTTCTCTTCCTGCTCCTCCTCCTGTTTCCCAGGTTGTGGTCAGGGCTGCTCCCTCATGATGGCGAGGTTATGGAGCGTGCAGCAGACGACCAGAAATCTGGATATCCATACGAACATACGATCAGTAACGGATTGGTAAAGACCACCCGGTCCATCGAGCCTGTCCCAGGGGCTGTCCTGCAAAGCTCCTCTGGAATAGTCTGGGCAGTGGAAGTGTTGCTTGAGGACGCCGATAGTCTGCTCGATGACGTTCGTGTGGCAGCATGACTCTCGTTGTAGGCCTGCTCTGTGGCTGCGCCCGGTTCCAGACAGGAGTCGAGCCATGTCTGGACAGCATTGCCCCTGTCACCCAGTAGTCAGCCTGTAACTTGCCATCCTGGTTGGTATAAAGGCGGCACAGAGGACTGGCGCAGGATAAATGAGATAGCGGGCAAAGGCCTGCGGGATGTGCTGCCTGTGGTCTCAAACCAGCTGTACATTGAGGGAGTGGAATCCCTTTCTACTGATAAAGATGCCAGGCTGGTGATGGGGAGCACGCAAGGCAATATGGGTGCAGTCACTGGCACCCTGCACCCTGAGGGAACCTGCCATGAGAAGTCTCATGCTCTCTCCTCCTGCTTCTCTCTGTCCATGGGGAAGGTGATGTGGGTGTAGAGAGACTCAGTGACCTCCCTAATGTCACTGTTGCAACTTGGATTGACCCTGTAGGGTAAAAGTTCAGGGCGAAGGTAACTTTGACAACCACAGGCAGTGCTGTTCATGCCCTGGCGCGAGGCTGGAGTTGTGACTGTAGTGGGAGACAGAGCTCAGTGACAGTCTCCTTGGTGAAGAAAAGGCGCCTCAGACATTGCTCCTCACTGAAGTTGAGGTAGGAGAAGTGCTCCCTGAAGACCCTCTGTGGGTCTGGCCTCCTGTTCCTCCCTCTCTCCCAGCCTCTCCGCGCTCTCCTGTCTTCCCTGTGGCTCCCCCTCATCCTCCAGCCCCAAGGCAGCCCCACCGGACCACCCAGGACTGCAATAAATTGTTCTCAAAGCCGGGAAAAGCAGTCCACCACCAACAAGAGCCTGTTATCAGAAGTCAGAGTTCACTTGTGGAATGCAGAAAATAGCCACAAAAAAAGCCCAGAAATTAACTAAGAGGACAAAGTAGAACTAACCTGTACCTGGTGGATGAGCCCTTCAAATAGGCCTGGTTAAGCGTCCTTCCTGGCTCTTATCGCCATGATTTGCTGGGCGAGTTTATCACGCAGTGAGTCAGGCACTTGGGCAGCCCAATCTCACAACCAGCAGAGGATCCTTATTTAAATATAAGAACATAAGAAATAGGAGCAGGAGTCGGCCACTCGACCCCTCGAGCCTGCTCCGCCATTCAATAAGATCATGGCTGATCTTCTATCTTGTCTCCACTTTACTGCATTAGCCCCTATAGTCATAGGGGTAAAAATTGGGTAGTGCCCCCTTTTTCTCACGGAGAGCAGCCGGCACCCCGCAGGGGGACTTCACGGGGCCAGGAACGGCAACGGGGGCAGGTGCTGGCAGGTGGCCAGCAACAAAAATGGCCACTCGCCACCTCCCCTTTAACTAGCGCGCCCCGGCCGCTGGTAGGCCCCCCTGATCCCGGCCGTCATAGCGTCCGGTGGTAAGTCGGGGGGGCGCCACCCAATATTACAGCTGGGGCGCTGCACATGGCGATGACGTCATCGCCGGCAGCGCAGTGCCGTGAGGCGTTAACGGTTACTGCCGCCACTAACTTCCCACTGAATTTCGCGGGAGGCGTTAGCGGCGCCGCGCCCAGGCGCTAGTTGATTTGCACCCCGTTAGCGCCATCTTAGGGGAGGCGCAAATCAACCGAATTTAGCCCCCATAGAGTCATAATGGCACAAAAGGAGGCCATTTGGCCCATCGAGTCCGCGCCGGCTCTCTGTCGAGCAATCCAGTCAGGCCCATTCCCCCGCTCTATCCCCGTAGCCCTGCAAGTTTATTTCCCTCAAGTGCCTATCCAGTTTCCCCATGAAAACATTGAGGCCTCGATATTCCTGGAGCCGTCAGGCTGGGTTTCAGGCGTGTGGGGGTTGAAAATCGCAGAAATAGGGGGTCGCGACCGCCCCCCCCCCCCCGCCCGATTCCTCGCCCCGTCTGACTTTCGCCCCGGTGTTTCAAAGCGACCTGAATCAGTCCCGCCCGCAGCAGGCGGGACTGGTCGTCGGGAGCCTAATCAGCAATAATTGGCATCTGTAATCCTATTTTCAGGGGCCCTTGCAATTTTCAGCCTTTCCCCACGTAAACCACGCCTGGTGGGAACACCGCTGATGAAACCTGGCATGAACAATGTCTGCTTGCTTACTTTCAGCTGCAGGTCAATCAGGAATGAAGAGATTTAATCAGACAACATTTGTAGGCTGCAGGACCTTGTTGTTTCAGGCTTGGGGCAACTTGTTCAAGGCTTAGGCACAGCTGTGGAAGGTTGGAGCCTCACACACTTCTCCAGTGTGAGCTCCTGGGAAGCCCCTCTCACCACCCTAACTCAGCGCTTCCTCAACGGAGGCATCTGCCAGAAGCATGGGAGGCCTTTTGTTCCTTCCCTTCTTGGCATTAGAGGATCTCCAACAGCAGAGGAGGCTGCAGCAGATCCAGCAACAACAGCAGCACCAGCAACAGCAGCACCAGCAGGAGCGACAGGCTGCGGCTCAGCCACCTGAGGCAGCACAGGCCAGAAGGGGCCAGTGCATGGAAGGCCGTCGGCGCAGGAGATACCCCCCAAACAGGGTCTACAGACACAGGGTCAGCTACCTCAACATGACTGAGCAGCAGTGCCAAAGGCGGCTCCGACTTTCGCGAGAGGTTGTGACTGACATCTGCGCAATGCTACAGCCAGACCTGGAGCCCAGAGCACCAGGTCCACACTACTTACCAGTGGCCATCAAAGTCACCACCGCACTCAACTTTTATGCCTCAGGCTCCTTCCAGGGATCAGCAGCAGACATCAGCGGCATCTCCCAGGCGGCCGCACACACTTGCATCAAACAGGTCACCGATGCCCTCTTTGCCCTCGCGCACAACCACATCCATTTCACCCGGGATCGCGCAAGTGTGAGGGCACGAGCGCTTGGATTAGCTCAGCTGGCAGACATTCCAAGGGTGCAGGGCATCATTGACTGCACATATGTGGCCCTTAGGGCACCCCACCACAATCCAGGAGTTTTTGTCAACTGCAAAGGCTTCCACTCCCTTACTATTCAGCTGGTGTGTGACCACAAGAAGGTGATTTTGCATGTTTGTGCCAAGTACCCTGGCAGCTGCCATGACTCCTTCATACTGCGCCAGTCTACTGTGCCTCCGCTATTCAGTCCGCCAAATGAACTTCAGGGATGGCTACTTGGAGACAAGGGATATCCCCTGCGGACTTGGCTAATGACGCCGTTGAGGAGACCAGCCAACGAAGCTGAGGAGCGCTACAACTCCAGCCACATTTCCACCAGATGCATTATCGAGCAAGCCATCGGATTGCTGAAGATGCGCTTCAGATGCCTCGATAGATCAGGTGGAGCCCTACAGTACTCAGCAGCCAGGGTCTCCAGAATCATCGTGGTTTGCTGTGTGCTTCACAACGTGGCACAGCGTCGTGGCTTGCAGATTCCGCAGGACCAAGAGGCTCCTCACAGAGGATGATGCTGAGGATGATGCTGAGGAGGAGGAGGAGGAGGTGGAGGACGGAAACGAGCATCCTGCAGAGGCCCATCAACCAGTAGCACCAGTGCGCGAGAACATTGCTGGGCGGAATGCAAGGAACGCACTCATCCTGGCCAGATTTGCTTAGCCTGGCACATCAAACACTGTAGCCTCGCTGGTTCTTAACTGACCATGGACAGTGGCCCATCCCTGCGCATTTCTACCTATTTGACCAGCTTGCTGACATCTGCAAGTAATCCTAAGGCCTCAATGTGAAATCTCCATTCGCCAAATAACAGACGCCACAACTGCAGCAGTTGCCACCAGATTTTTTATGTACAAGAAACTGATGGCATTAAAACTATATACAAGACTTTTCACCCAAGTGACTACCCTTGTGATTAGTGGTGCTTTATTTTTCTCTTACGCGCGCTCCTGCGTAGTCCTGTGGCTTCAGCAGATGTGGAGGCCCCTTGCTCACTTTCCTGCTGCTCCTGTCTCGACACCTTTGGCAGGCGTCCTCTGGGGTGGCGAGCCTGTGAGGGCTCACCAGCAGTCTGCTGCTCCTGCGGCTGTGCAGGGGTTGAGACTCCTATCTCACTTGGGTGTGGACTCCGGCGGGGCTCTGAAGTGGCATGGAAGTGTGAGCGCGTGGAGAGAAGTCCCCACTTCCTTGAGGTGTGCCAACAACCTCCCTCTCATGGGTCAGCTCCCCCTCAGCACCTGCAAGTTGCTGGAGAGCACCTTGCTGCACATCAGGGGGGCCATGGGGACCCGTCTCTGCACTGGAAGTCCTGCTCAGAGGGACTTCCATGAAGGTCTGGTTTTGGTGCCATCGCTCCTCAAGAGATGTCATTCTATTCTGAGCACTCACCATTTTTTCGATACCCTGGCGACTAAGCTCCTCCATGGCCGTAGCCCTCCTCTCCTCGGCCGCAGCCCTCCTCTCCTCGGCCGCAGCCCTCCTCTCCTCGGCCGCAGCCCTCCTCTCCTCAGCTGCAGCCCTCCTCTCCTCAGCCGCAGCCCTCCTCTCCTCAGCTGCAGCCCTCCTCTCCTCGGCCGCAGCCCTCCTCTCCTCCATGGCCGCAGCCCTCCTCTCCTCCATGGCCGTAGCCCTCCTCTCCTCGGCCGCAGCCCTCCTCTCCTTGGCCGCAGCCCTCCTCTCCTCGGCTGCAGCCCTCCTTTCCTCGGCCGCAGCCCTCTTCTCCTTGGCGGTAGCCAGCCTTACCACGGAGGTAACCATCCTTTCCGTGGTGATGCTTTCATGCGCCAATGACTCCAATAAGGCACTGCTCATGCTCGCCATGGACTCCTCCATTCGCTCCACACTCGCAGCGACCCTGGAGACAAAACCTGCCAGAGACTCCTGCATCTGTGCATGGAGATCCATCACCTCCTCTCTTGCGGATGGACCCAGAGGCATAGGGTCGACATGCAGCTGAGCTGAGCTGGCAGAGGCCTGCGCCCTCCGACGAGGACTCTCCACTGCTGTCCCTGTCTCCACAATCTGCTGATGCTCACTTGTGAACTGTGAAACACCAGGTGACACTACTCTATGTCCCGAAGGCCCCCCAAGGTGTGAGTGCCTGCGCTGGTGCTGGGTGCGCTTACTTCTGCTGACGCTGCACCCTCAGAGGCTGGAGCTTCCTCTGAGGAGTCTGGCTGCAAAGCCTCTTCCTCCTCCACAGTGGGGACGGGGGCTCTGGATGGTCCTGTGGGGCAGTAAAAGAAAGATTTAGAGATCTGATGCCAAGGCTACTTGCACATTGGATTTGGCAGATGCTCATAAGTCCAAATGATGTAGCTTCAGATTCATATCAGCGACTCATGCTATGTCAATGAGAGAGATGGGAAACTATTCTGTCACCAGCTTGCGGGCTTCCTCCTGTCTCTCCTTCCCCAGCTTCCGCAGCCACATCAGCCCCAACAATCTGCATCACTGCTTCCTCCCAGGGGGTCAGGTGGGCGATTGAGGGTGGTCCTCCTCCTGTCCTTGCTCGCTCTCTCCTGTTGTGAGCTCTCTTTTCCTGCAATGAGGGAGACAAGTGGAGTTTGAGTGAGAGTGCAGGAGTGAGTGTAGAGATTGCACAGCATAGATACTTAGAAGGAGACAAAGATGGTGTGAGGCTGCAAGACCAAGGGCCCTCCCTGTGCATTGTCAGTTGTGTTCCAAGCATCAGAGTGAGAGGCAGTGTGAGGGCTGCATGGTGGAAGAGTTATGTGAATGTGAGCATAGATAGAGAGAGGGAATGGGTAAGGGTGCATGGATGTGACTGTGAAGTGGGATGTGGAGGAAGAGAGTGCTAAAGCTGAGTGCTGTTGGGGAAAGGCAATGGGGATCAGGTTGAGGGTGATGGAAACTTCATACTTACTTTTCCTGTACGGTGAAGGTCATGGAAGCGCTTCCTGCACTGCATCCAGGTCCGTCGGATGACTCCCTGAGAGTTCACCTCTGCAGCCACCTCCATCCAAGCAGCCCTGATCTCTTTGGGAGGCCTCTTCCTCCCTGAGCTAGGGAAGAGGACCTCCCTGTGGGCCCTAACCCCATCCACCAATGTCTGCAGTGAGGTCTCATCTCTTGCCCAAAACCTTAGATCTATGTCCCCTAGTCCTTGTACCATCAACTAGTGGGAACAGCCTTTCCCCGTCTAGCCTATCCAAACCCGTCATAATCTTGTACACCTCTATCAAATCACCCCCCAACCGCCTTTGCTCTAATGAATCCAGCTTCTCCAACCTGTCCTTGTAGCTAAGATCCCCCATCCCCAGGACCATTCTGGTAAATCTCCTCTGCACCCTCTCAAGGGCCTTCACATCCTTCCTAAATTGTGGTCACCAGAACTGGACACAATACTCCAGTTGTGGCCTAACCAGTGTTTTATAAAGGTTTAGCATAACTTCTCTACTTTTGTACTCAATACCTCTAATTATGAAGCCCAAGATCCCATATGCTTTGCTAACCACTCTCTCAATATGTCCCGCCACCTTCAGGGACCTATGCACATTAACTCACAGGTCCCTCTGTCCCTGCACACTCTTAATGGCACAGTTTTAAAGTGTATATTGCCTCTCCCTGTACCTTCTGCCAAAATGCATCACCTCACACATCTCTGTATTAAATTCCATCTGCCACTTGTCTGCCCATTCTGCTAGCCTTTCTATGTCCTGTTGCAGTCGATTGGTATTGTGATAAAAATGCTAACTTCCGGGAAGTTATGTCATCACTTCCTGTGAACTATGAACTATGAACTATGAACTGTGTACATACCTCACTTCCTGTAAATGTCACTTCCTGTTGGACTGGTATAAATACTGGTCTGTTCAGTATTGTAAGAGGCTTCTACCAGAGGCATGGTAAAGACCTCTCTTGTGTATATAGTGTGTTTATAAGTTACTTAAAGCTTACTTTAAAGTTACTTGATGGTAAGTCTCCTTTTTCTTACATCAATTTAAGTAACTTAGTATTTACACTGACAAATACTCGACCTTCAGACAAACTCGGAAGTTAAGGATCCAGGGAACCACCCATCATGGAGAAAATCCTTAGACCTATTCGTCTGGACTTGGACCCGAATACACCAGCAGCTGGCAGGGTATGGAAGCATTGGTATCGTACTTTTGAGAATTTTCTGGATGAATGTAAAGTGGATGCTCCTGCTAAATTGAAGATACTTGTCAATTATGTGACCCCAAAAGTGTTCGAATATGTTGATGACTGGGATAATTACGAAGAGATGATTCGGGCACTTAAGAAACTGTATGCGAAGACCCCAAATGAGGTCTATGCTAGACATCTACTGGCCACAGCCCGACAAGGGCCAGGGGAATCAATTGACGAATTCCTGCAAGAACTTCGCAGGCTCAGCGTAGATTGTAACTTTCAGGCAGCCTCAGCTGAGCTGTACCGCCAAGAAATGATTCGTGATGCTTTCATCTGCGGGATTGCCTCTCCATTTATACGCCAGCGTCTACTAGAAAGTAAAACACTTGAGCTACAAAAAGCTTTTGACCTAGCTTGTTCACTGGATTTGGCAAAGAGAAATGCAGACCTCTATCAGCTGCCCAGATCTCGATCTGCTGCTGTAGCTGCAACCAGACAATTCAAGCGGTCTCAGGTGAACCCTATCATGGGGGAATCTAATTCTGATAATTCTGATGAAGAAGAGGAGGACGACCCCACTTTAGCAGCCTCTTGGCAATCTAGGAAGGAATGCTTCTTTTGTGGAGATGCTTTTCACCCTAGGAAAACCTGCCCTGCTCGCAATGCAATCTGCAGTTATTGCGGGAAAAAAGGACACTTTGCTAAAGTTTGCCTATCAAGGGCCTCTACGAGGGCCAATCCAGCTAAGGCCTACCGAACTGCCCCAATTAGGGCCTATCAAGATGCTCCAGCTAGGACCTATCAAGCTTCCTCTCGAGCTCTCTCCCGAAGAAGCACACCGAGAGTTTTAGCCACTCTCTGTGCAACGACACCAATTACAGCTGCTTGCCCACAGAACCTGTCTCAGGCAGCCACAAAAATTTCAATTAAAGGGCATACCTTGGATGCCTTAATTGACTCAGGAAGTACTGATAGTTTCATTAAGGAACAGATTGTTGCGAAATTGAAACTACATGTCTTCCCATCGGACCAGGCAATTGCGATGGCCCAGTCATCACTTAATACCAGAATCTCCGGCTTTTGTGTTGTTGATATGACACTTCATGGTCGTATGTATCCCTCCACCCGACTTTCAGTGTTCAAAGACTTATGTAGTGATCTCCTCTTAGGGCTGGACTTCCAAAAACAGCATAAGAAACTCACCATTGAGTTTGGTGGATCCAAACCCGGACTTACTATTTCTAATATACCATCTAAATTACCATTTTGTGCATTATCAGCAGCTTCACTTGATGAACCCTCATTATTTGCCAGTATTCCGCCTCAATGCCAACCGATAATAACGAAATCGCGGCGCTTTAATCAGGGAGACCAATCTTTTATTGCGGCTGAAATCTCTCGACTTCTAGCAGAGGATATCATTGAACCATGTTCGTCGCCCTGGCGGGCTCAAGTCGTCATTGTCAAGAACCCTCTAAAACCTCACAAACAGCGACTATGCATCGATTATTCGCAAACCATCAATCAATATACCGACTTGGACGCCTACCCATTGCCACGCATTGATGATATGGTTAATAAACTGGCCGAATACAAAGTGTTCTCAACTTACGATTTAAAAAGTGCCTATCATCAGTTACCCTTGAAGGTCTCAGATAAGCAGTACACAGCCTTTGAGGCTAATGGACGGCTGTACCAATTTCGTCGCCTCCCATTCGGGGTTACTAATGGAGTGGCTGTCTTTCAACGGGCAATGGATGGCCTGGTTAAGCAGGAAAACCTAAGGGACACTTTTCCCTATCTTGATAACATTACCATTGCAGGTCACGATCAACAGGAACACGACTCCAACCTCCAAAAATTTCGGGATGCCCTCCATCGCCGTAATTTGACCCTGAATGAATCCAAATCTGTTGAGTCGCAACCGACCATCAACATCCTTGGCTACTGCGTAGGCAATGGTATCATTAAGCCAGACCCAGAAAGACTTCGCCCGCTCCAAGAGCTCCCGTCACCTAAGAATCCGGCTTCTTTACGTCGGGCTCTCGGTCTGTTTGCATACTACGCTAAATGGATTCCTCATTTTTCAGACAAAATCCAACCCTTGCTGCATGCTAGATCATTTCCACTGGGAACAGCGGCTGTTGCAGCCTTTAACCTTCTCAAAAAACAGTTGGAGAAAGCGGCTCTTCACTCCATCGATGAGAATCTCCCTTTCGTGGTTGAATGTGATGCCTCGGAGGTGGCGATCTCGGCTACTCTGAATCAGGAAGGTCGTCCTGTAGCATTTATGTCCAGGACCTTACAAGGTGCCGAGCTACATTATCCTCCGGTTGAGAAAGAAGCCACAGCCATCATAGAGGCAGTACGGAAGTGGAACCATTTTCTAGCTCGCCAGCACTTTACATTGATCACGGACCAACGATCAGTCGCCTTCATGCTCGATAATCGAAAACGAACCAAAATTAAGAATAATAAAATACAACTTTGGAGGATGGAACTGGCCTCTTTTGGTTATACCATTCTCTATCGGCCTGGCAAGGAGAATGTGGCCCCGGACACCCTCACACGGGCATTCTGCTCCACTATGTCATCCTCCACTCTCATGGATGTCCACAATGGTTTGTGTCATCCTGGCGTTACGCGCATGCTACATTTCGTACGATCACGGAATCTCCCTTTTTCCACTGGAGATGTAAAGAAAATATGCTCAGAATGCCGGCTTTGTGCGGAATTAAAACCTCAGTTCTTCCGCCCCTCAGATGGTATACTCATACATGCAACCCAACCGATGCAACGACTTAGCATCGATTTTAAGGGCCCAGTGCCCTCTTCAACTCGGAACACATATTTGCTCACCATGATCGACGAATATTCACGTTTTCCGTTTGCCTTCCCCTGCTCCAATATGCTGGCGTCCACAGTAATCTGCTGCCTTGAGCAGGTATTTTCTCTCTGTGGCATGCCGGCTTATATTCACTCAGATCGGGGTCCATCCTTTATGTCAAGGGAACTCAAGGACTACCTCTCAGAACGGGGAATTGCTACAAGCAAAACAACACCATACCATCCCATCGGAAATGGGCAGGTAGAGAGGTATAACGGTATCATCTGGAATTCCGTACGTCTCGCTTTAAGATCTCGGGGCCTACCAGACCAGCAATGGGAAACAGTGCTTCCGGATGCATTGCACTCTATACGGTCCCTGCTTTCTACAGCCACAAATACTACACCTCATGAGCGGTTCTTTGGATTCCAGCGTCGCTCATCTCATGGAACATCACTCCCGTCATGGCTAACTACTCCTGGACCTGTATTACTCCGAAGATACGTTCGGACGTCTAAAAATGACCCTCTTGTAGACGAGGTCGAACTAACCGATGCCAACCCCACCTATGCAAACATACGATATTCCGACGGCCGAGAATCTACCGTATCATTACGGGATCTGGCTCCCTGCCCACCAGGACCTAGTGGGACATCGGGTGATGGCATTTCACCAGGAAACTCTTGGGACCTATCGGCTACCCCTCTCCAGGATCCTGATCGGACACCAACTAGCTTGGTGCCGGTAGAACCCCGTGCTCAAGGTTACGACCCTCCCAGTACCGCGCATGAAAGTACTGATCCGCCACAGACCAGCTCTGCACCTCCCTCTGAACAGAGGCAGTCCGACTTTGAACCTATTGGGGCTCGTACTCGAAGCCATGATCTCCCCGACCCTTCACAGGGCAATCCAGGCCACACAGACTCTGACCAATGGCCAACCGCATGTAAGCGGACCAGCGACCCTCTACGACGGGAATCCAAACGGGTGCGACTCTTCCTTGTTCGGCGGCTACGGACCAAAAGGTAGACCACAGCCTCCTAATCCTGCAGGAGGGAAGAATGTGATAAAAATGCTAACTTCCGGGAAGTTATGTCATCACTTCCTGTGAACTATGAACTATGAACTATGAACTGTGTACATACCTCACTTCCTGTAAATGTCACTTCCTGTTGGACTGGTATAAATACTGGTCTGTTCAGTATTGTAAGAGGCTTCTACCAGAGGCATGGTAAAGACCTCTCTTGTGTATATAGTGTGTTTATAAGTTACTTAAAGCTTACTTTAAAGTTACTTGATGGTAAGTCTCCTTTTTCTTACATCAGGTATCATCCTCACTGTTTGCCACACCCCCAAGTTTGGTGCCATCAGCAAATTTAGAAATTCTACTCTGTATTCCAATATCCAGGTAATTTATATATATCCCTTGATTCCCTTAATATTCAAAAATCTATCGATCTCTGTCTTGAATATACTCAAAGACTGAGCCTCCAGAGCCCTCTGGGGTAGAGAATTCCAAAGATTCACCACCCTCTGAGTGAAGAAATTTCTCCTCATCTCAGTTCTAAATGGCCGACCCCTTATTCTGAGACTGTGATCCCTGGTTCTAGACTCCCCAGCCAGGGGAAACATCCTCTCTGCATCTACCCTGTCGAGCCCTGTAAGAATTTTGTATGTTTCAACGAGATCACCTCTCATTCTTCTAAACTCTAGAGAATATAGGCCTAGTCTACTCGATGTCTCCTCATAGGACAATCCCCCCATCCCAGGAACCAGTCTGGTGAACATTCGTTGCACTCCCTCTATGGCAAGTATATCCTTCCTTAGGTAAGGAGACCAAAACTGTCCACAATACTCCAGCTGTGGCCTCACCAGGGCCCTATATAATTACAGTAAGACATCTTTACTCTTATACTCTAGTCCTCTTGTAATAAAGGCCAACATACCATTTGCTTTCCTAATTGTTTGCTGTACCTGCATGTTAACTTTCAGTGATTCGTGTACAAGGACACCCGGGTTCCTCTGAACACCAACATTTCCCAATCTCTCACCATTTAAAAAATACTCTGCTTTTCTATTTTTCCTACCAAAGTGGATAACTTCACATTTCCCCACATTATATTCCATTTGCCATGTTCTTGCCCACTCACTTAGCCTGTCGATATCCCCTTGAAGCCTCCTTGCATCCTCCTCACAACTTACATTTCCACCCAGCTTTGTATCATCAGCAAATTTGGATATATTACATTTGCTCCCCTCATCCAAATCATTGATGTAGATTGTGAATAGCTGAGGCCCAAGCACTAATCCTTGCGGTACCCCACTAGTTAAATCCTGACAACCCGAAAATGACCCATTTATTCCTACTCTCTGTTTTAGAAACATAGAAAAATAGGAGCAGGAGTAGGCCATTCGGCACTTCGAGCCTGCTCCGTCATTCAATACAGCGGCGGCGGACCTGAGTGGAGCGAGGCAGCGGCGGTGATATAAAGAGGCGGCGAGGCCCGAGAGGCTTACCAATCTCCGAGCTCAGAGGGAGGGAGAGAGTGAAGTAAAAAGTAATCGAAGTGTGACATCACCAGAAAGCAGGTAAGTGATTGGTTGGTGAGTATTTCTCTCTCTGTTTTTTCTAAACTTAAATTTTGTGGTTTATAGTTTATAGGGTGTCTGTGGTGTAGCGGGGACTGCTGGTAAACCAGGGCCCTTAAGTATATTGCTTAGTTGTAGTGTAATTGGTGGGATTGATTGGGTTTAATTTAATTTGAATTAATTAAAGGGTAAGTCATGGCTGGAGAGCTCGGCCCCGTGGTATGCTCCTCCTGCACTATGTGGGAAATCAGGGACACTTCCTGTGTCCCTGACGACCATGTGTGCGGGAAGTGTTTCCAGCTGCAGCTACTGATAGACCGCATTACGGCGCTGGAGCTGTGAGTGGATACATACTGGAGCATTCACGATGCTGAGGACATCGTGGATAGCACATTTAGGGAGTTGGTCACACCGCAGGTAAAGGCTGCACAGGCAGGAAGAGAATGGGTGACCACCAGGCAGAGTAGTAGGCGCAGGCAGGTAGTGCAGGGGTCCCCTGTGGCTATCCCCCTCTCAAACAGATATACCGCTTTGGATATTGGTGAAGGAGATGGCTTATCAGAGGAAGGCAGCAGCAGCCAACTTCCTGGCACCGTGGGTGGTTCTGCTGCACAGGACGGGAGGAAAAAGAGTGGGAGAGCTATAGTAATAGGGGATGCTATTGTAAGGGGAATACATAGGCATTTCTGCGGCCGCAAACGAGACTCCAGGATGGTATGTTGCCTCCCTGGTGCAAGGGTCAAGGATGTCTCAGAACGGCTGCAGAACATTTTGGAAGGGGAGGGTGAACAGCCAGTTGTTGTGGTGCATATAGGTAGCAACGATATAGGTAAAAACCGGGATGAGGTCCTAAAAGCTGAATATAGGGAGTTAGGAGGTAAATTTAAAAATAGGACCTCAAAGGTAGTAATATCAGGATTGCTACCAGTGCCACGTGCTAGTCAGAGTAGAAATAGAAGGATATTTCAGATGAATACGTGGCTAGAGGAATGGTGCAAGGGGGAGTGATTCAAATTCCTGGGACATTGGAACCGGTGGGGGAGGTGGGACCAATACAGACCAGACGGTTTGCACCTGGGCAGGGCAGGGCCGGGACCGATGTCCTAGGGGGAGTGTTTGCTAGTGCTCTGCGGGAGGGTTTAAACTAAAATGGCAGGGGGTTGGGAACCTGAGCAGGGAGACAGAGGAAAGGGAAACAAGGATAGAAGCAAAAGAATGGAAGGAGAAAAACAAAGGTGGCAGTCAGAGAAATCAAGGGTTTAAATCAAACATGGCCACAGTAAATAATAATTCTAAAAGGTGTAAGAGTGTTAAAAAAAGCAAGCCTGAAGGCCTTGTGTCTTAATGCGAGGAGCATTCGTAATAAGGTGGATGAATTAGCTGCGTAAATAGAGGTAAACGGATATGATATGATTGGGATTACGGAAACATGGCTCCAGCGTGACCAAGGCTGGGAACTCAACATCCAGGGGTATTCAATATTCAGGAAAGATAGGCTAAAAGGAAAAGGAGGTGGGGTAGCATTGCTGGTTAAAGAGGGGATTAACACAATTGAAAGGAAGGATATTAGCTCTGATGATGTGGAATCTGTATGGGTAGAACTGAGAAATACCAAGGGGCAGAAAACGTTAGTGGGAGTGGTATACAGACCTCCAAACAGTAATGCGGAGGTTGGGGATGGCATTAAATGGGAAATTCGAGACGCGTGCAATAAGGGCACAGCTGTTATCATGGGTGACTTTAATCTACATATAGATTGGGCTAACCAAATTAGTAACAATACTGTGGAGGAGGAATTCCTGGAGTGTAAACGAGATGGTTTCCTGGACCAATATGTCGAGGAACCAACTAGAAATCAAGCCATCTTAGACTGGGTATTATGTAATGAGAAAGGATTAATTAGCAATCATGTTGTGCGACGCCCCTTGGGTCGGAGCGATCATAATATGATAGAATTCTTCATTAAGATGGAGAGTGAAGTAGTTGACTCAGAGACTAGGGTCCTGAATTTAAATAAAGGAAACTATGATGATATGAGGCGTGAGTTGGGTAGGATTGATTGGGGAATGTTACTCAAAGGGTTGACGGTGGATAGGCAATGGCAAACATTCAAAGATCGCATGGATGAACTACAGAATTTTTTCATCCCTGTTTGGCATAAAAATAAATCAAAAAAGGTGACTCAACCGTGGCTAACAAGGGAAATTAGGGATAGCATAAGATCCAAGGAGAAGACACATAAATTGGCCAGAAAAAGCAGTCAACCTGAGGATTGGGAGCAGTTTAGGATTCAGCAAAGGAGGACAAAGGGATTAATTAAGAGGGGGAAAATAGAGTGTGAGAGTAAGCTTTCAGGGAACATAAAAGCTGACTGTAAAAGCTTTTATAGATATGTGAAGAGAAAAAGATTGGTGAAGTCAAGCGTAGGTCCCTTGCAGTCAGAATCAGGGGAATTTATAATGGGGAACAAAGAAATGGCAGACCAATTAAATACATACTTTGGTTCTGTCTTCACAAAGGAGGACACAAATAACCTCCCAGAGATGTCAGGGAACATAGGGTCTAATGAGAGGGAGGAACTGAAAGAAATCAGTATTTGTAGGGAAATGGTGTTAGGGAAATTGACGGGATTGAAGGCCGATAAATCCCCAGGGCCTGATAATCTACATCCTAGGGTACTTAAGGAAGTGGCCCTAGAAATAGTAGATGCATTGCTGGTCATCTTCCAAAATTCGATAGACTCTGGAACAGTTCCCATGGATTGGAGGGTAGCTAATGTTACCCCACTATTCAAAAAAGGTGGTAGAGAGAAAACGGGGAATTATAGACCGGTAAGCCTGACATCGGTAGTGGGGAAAATGCTAGAATCCATTATAAAAGATGTAATAGCAGAGCACTTGGAAAACAGTGACAGGATCGGACAAAGTCAACATGGATTTACAAAAGGTAAATCATGCTTGAATAATCTACTGGAATTTTTTGAGGATGTAACTGGTAGAATAGATAACCAGTGGATGTGGTGTATTTGGACTTTCAGAAGGCTTTCGATAAGGTCCCGCATAAGAGATTAGCGTGTAAAGTTAAGGCACATGGGACTGGGGGCAAGGTACTGACTTGGATAAAGAACTGGTTGGCAGACAGGAAACAAAGAGTTGGAATAAACGGCTCTTTTTCCGAGTGGCAGACAGTGACTAGTGGGGTACCGCAGGGATCGGTCCTAGGACCCCAGCTATTCACAATATATATAAATGATCTAGACGAGGGAACTAGATGTAATATCTCCAAGTTTGCAGATGACACAAAGCTGAGTGGGCGTGTGTGCTGTGAGGAGGATGTCGTGAAACTCCAGTATGATTTGGACAGGTTGGGTGATTGGGCAGAAGCATGGCAGATGCAGTATAATGTGGATAAATGCGTGGTTATCCACTTTGGTGGCAAAAACAGGAAGGCAGATTATTATCTTAACGGCAATAGATTGGGACGAGTGCAACAAGACCTGGGTGTCCTTGTGCACCAGTCACTGAAGGTAAGCATGCAGGTGCAGCAGGCGGTTAAGAAGGCAAATGGTATGTTGGCCTTCGTAGCAAGAGGGTTCGAGTACAAGAACAAGGATGTCTTGCTGCAGTTGTACAGGGCCTTGGTGAGACCACACCTTGAGTATTGTGTGCAGTTTTGGTCGCCTTATCTGAGGAAGGATATTCTTGCCATGGAGGGAGTGCAGCGAAGATTCACCAGACTGATACCTGGGATGGCAGGAATGACGTATGAGGAGAGATTGGGTCGATTGGGCTTATACTCACTGGAGTTTAGAAGAATGAGAGGGGATCTCATTGAAACTTATAAAATTCTAACAGGACTAGACAGATTAGATGCAGGAAGGATGTTCCCAATGGCCGGGGAGTCCAGAACCAGGGGTCACAGTCTAAAGATAAGGGGTAAGCCATTTAGGACAGAGATGAGGAGGAATTTCTTCACCCAGAGAGTGGTGAACCTATGGAATTCTCTACCACAGAAGGCAGTGGAAGCCAATTCATTAAATATGTTCAAGAAGGAGTTGGATATATTTCTTAAGGCTAAAGGGGTCAAGGGATATGGGGAGAAGGCAGGGACAGGGTACTGAATTTGGATGATCAGCCATGATCTCATTGAATGGCAGAGCAGCTTCGAGGGGCTGAATGACCTACTCCTGCTCCTATCTTCTATGTTTCTATATTTCTATGATCATGGCTGATCCTCTATCTCAATACCATATTCCCGCTCTCTCCCCATACCCCTTGATGCCTTTTGTGTCTAGAAATCTATCTATCTCCTTCTTAAATATATTCAGTGACTTGGCCTCCACTGCCTTCTGTGGTAGAGAATTCCACAGGTTCACCACCCTCTGAGTGAAAAATGTTCTCCTCATCTCAGTCCTAAATGTCCTAGCCCGTATCCTGAGACTGTGACCCCTCGTTCTAGACCCCCAGCCAGGGGAAACAGCCTCCCTGCATCCAGTCCGTCTAGCCCTTTCAGAATTTTATACGTTTCAATAAGATCCCCTCTCATTCTTCTAAACTCTAGTGAATACAGGCCTAGTCACCCCAATCTCTCCTCATATGACAGTCCTGCCATCCCAGGAATCAGTCTGGTGAACCTTCGCTGCACTCCCTCTATGGCAAGTATATCCTTTCTTAGGTAAGGAGACCAAAACTGTACACAATACTCCAGGTGTGGTCTCACCAAGGCCCTGTACATCCTTGTTCCTGTACTCAAATCCTCTTGCAATGAAGGCCAACATACCATTTGCCTTCCTAACTGCTTGCTGCACCTGCATGTTTGCTTTCAGTGACTGGTGTACAAGGACACCCAGGACCCTTTGTACATCAGCATTTCTCAATCTAGCACCATTTAAATAATACTCTACCTTTCTGTTTTTCCTACCGAAGTGGATAACTTCACATTTATCTGCGTTATACTGCATCTGCCATGTATTTGCCCACTCACTCAACTTGCCTAAGTCGCCTTGAAGCCTCTTTGCATCCTCCTCACAGCTCACAATCTCACCTAGTTTTGTGTCATCAGCAAACTTGGAAATATTACATTTGGTTCCCTCATCCAAATCATTGATATATATTGTGAATAGCTGGGGCCCCTGTGGTACCCCACTAGTCACCGCCTGCCACCCCGAAAAAGACCCATTTATTCCTATTCTCTGTTTCCTGTCTGTTAACTAAATTTCAATCCATGCCGGTATATTACCCCCAATCCCATGTGCTTTAATTTTGCACACTAACCTCTTATGTGGGACTTTTATCAAAGGCCTTCTGAAAATCCAAATACACCACATCCACTGGTTCTCCCTTATCTATTCTACCAGTTACATCCTCAAAAAACTCCAGTAGGTTTGTCAAACACGATTTCCCTTTCATAAATCCATGTTGACTTTGTCTAATCCCGTTGATATTTTCTAAGTGTCCTGTTATCACATCCTTTATAATAGACTCTAGCATTTTCCCTACTACTGATGCTAGTCTGTAGTTCCCTGTTTTCTCTCTGTAGTAACCTGGGAGGTTATGAGTAACCTGATCCACCAGGTGGTGCTGTGGCAATTGGTCTCCTGAGTTAAGTCTGATCTGTACTGGTTGTACTCTTTGTTTTTGCTGCCTCATGGCAGAAGCTTTTATGTGCAAGTGTTGATTAAACCATGTTACGGAGTTAACCTGTGTCCGTCTCCATCTATGGCCACCTCAAGATACCACACTCTCTCCCTCCTTTTTTAAATAGTAACATAGACATAGAAGATAGAAGCAGGAGTAGCCCATTCGGCCCCTCGAGCCTGCTCCGTCATTCAGTGCGATCATGGCTGATCATCCAAATTCAGTACCCTGTCCCTGCTTTCTCCCCATATCCCTTGATCCCTTTAACCTTAAGAAATATATCCAACTCCTTCTTGAATATATTTAATGAATTGGCCTCTACTGCCTTCTGTGGTAGTGGGGTTACATTTGCCACCCTCCAATCTGCAGGAACTGTTCCATAATCTATAGAATTTTGGAAGATGACAACCAATGCATCCACTATTTCCATGGCTACCTCTTTCAGTACTCTGGGATGCAGATTAACAGGCCCTGGGGATTTATCAGCTTTCACTTCCATTAATTTCTCCAGCACTTTTTTTACTAATACTAATTTCCTTTAATTCCTCCTTCTCACTAGACCCTTGGTTCGCTAGCATTTCTGGGAAGTTATTTGTGTCCTCTTCCGTGAAGACAGAACCAAAGTATTTGTGTAATTGCTCTGCCATTTCCTTGTTCCCCATTATAAATTCTCCCGTTTCTGACTGTAAGGGACCTACATTTGTCTTCATTAATCTTTTTCTTTTTACATACTTGTAGAAGCTTTTACAATCCACTTTTATGTTCCTTGCAAGTTTACACTCATACTCTATTTTTCCCCTCTTAATCAATCTCTTGGTCCTTTTTTGCTGAACTCTAAACTGCTCCCAATCCTCAGGCTTGCTACTTTTACTGGCAACTTTATATGACTCCTCTTTGGATCTAATGCTATCCTTAATTTCTTTTGTTGGCCATGGTTGGGCTGCTTTTCCTTTTGTGTTTTTGCGCCAGAAAGGAATGTATAACTGTTGCAACTCATGCATTCGTTCCTTAAATGTTAGCCATTGCCTATCCACCGTCATGCCTTTTAATGAAGCTCCCCAATCTATCACAGCCAACTCACTCCTCATACCATCGTAGTTTCCTTTGTTTAGGTTTAGGACCCTAGTTTCAGATTGGACTACTTCACTTTCCATCTTAATGAAGAATTCTATCATGTTATGGTCACTCTTCCCTAAAGGACCCCGCACAACAAGATTATTAATGAACCCCTTCTCATTGCACAATACCCAATCTAGGATAGCCTGTTGCCTAGTTGGCTCCTCAACGTACTGGTCTAAAAAACCATCTCGTACACACTCCAGGAATTCATCCTCCACAGTATTATTGCTAATTTGGTTTGGCCAGTCTAGATGTAGATTAAAGTCTCCCATGATTACTGTAGTACCCTTGTTACATGCATCTCTAATTTCCTGTTTGATGCCATCCCCTACATTACCACTACTGTTTGGAGGCCTATAGACAACTCCCACCAATGTTTTCTGCCCCTTGGTGCTTCTTAGCTCCACCCAGACTGATTCTACGTCTTGATTTTCTGAGCCAATATCCTTTCTCACTATTGCTCTGATTTCATCCTTTACTAACAAGGCCACCCCACCTCCTTTTCCTTTTTGTCTGTCCTTCCTAAATATCAAATATCCTTGGATATTCAGCTCCCAGCCTTGGTCACCCTGCAGCCATGTCTCCGTAATTGCAATTATATCGTATCTGTTTACATCTATTTGTGCTGTTAATTTGTCTACCTTATTACGAATGCTTCGTGCATTCAGATACAGTGCCCTTAGATTTGACTTTTTAACATTTTTAGACATCTTAACATTTTTTTGTACTATGACCCTATTTGTCTTATTACCATTTTTTCTTACCCGGACCCTATTTGTTAGTGCACTCCTTTGTTTGTACGCTCGGTCCCTTCCTGACACAATCTGGTTATCCTTCCCCCAATCACTTTCCTGCACTGCTTCCTTGTCTTTTCTCTTTAACATTCTAGATTTCTCTCCACCGGGACCCTCCCCCCCTTATTTAGTCTGTCCATTAACCAATCCTCAATCCATGCTAGTATATTACCCCCAATCCCATGAGCCCTAATTTTGTTTAATAACCTCTTGTGTGGCACCTTATCAAATGCCTTCTGAAAATCCAAATACACCCCTTATCTATTCTGCTAGTTACAACCTCAAAAAACTCTTAACAGATTCGTCAAACATGATTTTCCTTTCAAAAATCCATGTTGACTCTGCCCAATCCTATTATTATTTTCTAAGTGCCCTGTTACCACGTCCTTAATAGATTCTAGCATTTTCCCTACTACTGATGTCAGGCTAACTAGTCTGTAGTTCCCCGTTTTCTCTCTCCCTCCTTTCTTAAATAGTGGGGTTACATTTGCCACCTTCCAATCTGCGGGAAACGATAGAATCTATGGAATTTTGGAAAATGACAACCAATGCATCCACTATCTCTATAGCCAACTCTTTCAAAACCCTAGGATGCAGGCCATCAGGTCCAGGAGATTTATCGGCTTTCAGTCCCATTAATTTCTCCAGTACTATTTTATTACTAATACTAATTTCTTTCAGTTCCTCATTCTCGCTAGAGCCTTGATTCTCAACTATTTCTGGGAAGATTTTTGCGTCTTCTTCCATGAAGACAGACACAAAGGGCTGGATTTTTATTGAGGAGGCGTGTAGGAGGCGGGACTACAACTTTCGGGGTTGTAGTCCCGCCTCCATCGAGTTGTGGCCAACCCATGTGATTTTCACTTGATTGACCTTGTTGAGCCCGCCCAGTGGGCTCAGCAGGCCAATTAAGGGCCACCCGGCAACAGGTGACGTCACAGATTGACATTTCATCTGTCAAAAGCTTTTGACAGATGAAATATCAGCGTTTGACAGCTGTTTGAAGCTGTCAAACACTGACAATCTGTACTCCAAGTTAATTCCTTCCTCTCAGGCTGATTTAGAGATCTCTCCAGAACAGAAAGCTGAATGCTGCAACTTTTGACAGCTCGCGGCCATTCTGCTTTCTGTGCCGGTGAGATGAGGGACTCCCGAGACCTGAAGGAAGGAAGGCTGTAAAGGTAAGTAAATGTAAGTAAAACTTCTTTAAACACTTTACACACACCAAACACACTTACCTCTGCACTCATGCACCCATCACTCACCTGAACACCGGTCATCTCGAACCCTCCAAGCCCTTCAGCCCGACGGTCCGCCTCGCTAACTTGGCGTGGTTTGGCGCCGTCGGGAATCCCACACTTCAGCAATAAAAATAGGGATTAGGCTAAAAACTGCCTGTTAACTACCTGTTAACAGGCAGTTAATTGGCACTAATCCCCTTCCCGCCTGGGGGAGGCGGGTCCCAGCACAGGTCGGGTATCCGCCTCCTTTGAAACTGGCATGAAGGCGGGTTGGGGGCGGGATGGGTTCGTGCCCCCCGATTTCGAGATTTTAACCCCCCACACACCTCCAATCCCACCTCCACGGCCCAATGAAAATCCTGCCCAAAGTATTTGTTTAATTTCTCTGCCATTTCCTTATTCTCCATTATAATTTCTCCTGTCTCAGCCTGTAAGGGGCCCATATTTACTTTCGCTAATCTTTTCCTTTTTACATACCTATAGAAGCTTTTACAGTCTGTTGTTATGTCTCTCGCTAGTTTACTCTCGTATTCTATTTTTGATTTCATTATCAATTTCTTGGTCCTCCTTTGCTGAATTGATAATGAGCTTCCTGAATATTCCAGCACGCTCTGGTGCCTACGATGGCAGGCAGCGCACTACTGGCATCGGACAGGCTGCCATATTGGACCGTTTGGCGTCTGCTTTCCGCCAAAAATGGCGGCAGCGTGATCAAATTTCATGGCCAAGATGTACTTTGGGTTTTATTACATATTTAGCTCAACAGTTTATCAGCAATTTCCAAAGTGCAACAGATTCTGCACCTTAGAAAATAAAGATTCCAAAATGCGTATCAGTCAAAATCAGTTCTGATCATTTTGTTCCAGCTCTTTGCAACACGTGGAGTCATCCAGACTATTCAGTGATGTTAAGCAGAACCCGTCTGACCACAGCACCTGAAAGCACAGCTCCATTTTACTGAAGTCAGGAGCCAGATTAACACCGTGTCCCAGACCCAGTTACTCCTGCACTTTGCTCAGCACCAGTGCTAATTTGAAGCCTGACTTTGAAGCCAATTAAACATCTAACTGAGTCATGCGTTGAGTGTGCTAATAATATATTGCTTATATTGGTAGAAACTATGTGACCAAAAGCTAATATCCAACAACTTTAGATTAACGGGAAATGGTAAACAGCAGTGAAAACCACATCCTGGTTAAAGAGCAAATTTACGTAAAGAGGTGTCATTTGAGTGCTATTTCACTGAGCAAACATCAATCTAAGGAACACTTCTAGGGGTCACATTATTATAGACTCATAGAATGATACAGCACAGAAGGAGGCCATACGGCCCATCGTGCTGGTGCAGGCTCATTGGAACAGTTACCAATTAGTGCCACTCCCCTGCTCTTTCCCCACAGCCCTGCAAATTTTTCCCTTCAAATATTTATCCAATTCCCTTTTGAAAGTTACTATTGAACCTGCTTCCACCGCCCTTTCAGTGCAATCCAGGTCACAACAACTCACTGCGTAAAAGAACTGTTCCCACATGTCACTCCTGGTTCCTTGCCAATCTGTGTCCTCTGGTTACTGACCCTCCTGCCACTGGAAACAGTTTCTCTTTATTTACTCTATGAAAACCCTTCATGATTTTGAACACCTCTATCAAGTCTTTCCTTAACATTCTCCACTCTAAGGAGAACAACCCCAGCTTCTCCAGTCTCCACATAACTGAAGCCCTTCATCCCTGGAACCATTCTTGTAAATCTCCTCTGCACCCTCGCCAAGGCCTTCACATCCTTCCTAAAGTGCGGTGCCCAGAGTTGGACACAATACTCCAGCTGAGGCCTCACCAGTGTTTTATAAAGGTTTAGCATAACTTCTTTGCTTTTGTATTCTATGCCTCTATTAATAAAGCCAAGGATCCTGTATAATTTTTTAACAGCCTTCACAACTTGTCCTGCCACCTTCAAAGATTTGTGAACATGCCCCCCCAGGTCTCGCTGTTCCTGCACCCCCTTTAAAATTGTTTATATTGTCTCTCCTCAATCTTCCTACCAAAATCTTTCGCTTCACACTTCTCTGCGTTAAATTTTGTCTGCGATGTGTCTGCCATTTCACCAGTCTGTTTATGTCCTCCTGAAGTCTGTTACTATCCTCCTCACTGTTTGCTATATTTCCAAGTTTCGTGACATCTGCAAACTTTGAAATTATGCCCCATATACCCAGTCCAGGTCCTAACACCGGCCTCCTGAGGAACACCACTGTACACTTCCCTCCAGTCTGAAAAACAATCATTCTCCACTACTCTCTGCTTTCTATGCTTTAGCCAATTTCGTATCCACTCTGCCATTGCCCCTTTAATCCCATGGGCTTCAATTTTGCTAACAAGTTTATTATGTGGTACTTTGTCAGACATCTTTTGAAAGTCCATATACACAACATCAACCGCACTACCCTAATCAACCCTCTCCATTACTTCATCAAACACAATTTGCCTTTAACAAATCCATGCTGTCTTTCAGTTATAAGCCCATGCTTTTCAAAATGCCAATTAATTTTGTCTTCCTTTCTCGATTGCAAACTATCTTCTTAAACCCCTCTCCCCTGCCTCCTCCACACTCACCTCCAACTCCAAGTGCGAGGAGCTCATGGACTTCTTTGTCACTAACATTCAGACCATTCGTTCAGCTGTCCAAGCCCACCGGGTCAAACTTCCTCTAACGTTCCCCCCTGACCTAGCCCTGAACTCAGATCTTTGTCTAATTTTTCTCCTATCTCCCCATATGACCTCTCCGAGTTCATCTTGTCATAGATTCATATGGCTCAGAAGGAGGCCATTCGGACCAGCGAGTCCGTGCCAGCTCTCTGTAGAGCAATCCAGTCAGTCCCATTCATAAGAACATAAGAACATAAGAAATAGGAGCAGGAGTAGGCCAATCGGCCCCTCGAGCCTGCTCCACCATTCAATAAGATCATGGCTGATCTGATCCTAACCTCAAATCTTCTATCACTCTCCATCCCACCCGAACCCATGTGATCTCCCGGGAGAGGCGAAAAACCAGATAAAAAACCCAATGGCCAATTTGGGAGAAAAAATCTGGGAAATTCCTCTCCGACCCATCTAGGCGATCGAAACTCTTCCAGGAGATCACTCTGTCCCTATATTTTCTACAGTACTTACCTTCTGTAAAGGCGATCTCCACCCCAGCCAGGAACAGGAATAAAACCATCTCCTGAAATCTAACACAGAATTAGAACACAAGAAGTAGGAGCAGAACCAGGCTACACGGCCCCTGGGCCCGCTCCACTACCCACAGGGCCATGACCATTCCGAACCTAGACTCATGTCCAATTTCCTGCCCGCTCCCCGTAACCCTTAATTCCCTTTACTTCTAGGAAACTATCTATTTCTGTTTTAAATTTATTTAATGATGTAGCTTCCACAGCTTTCTGGGGCAGCAAATTCCACAAACCTACCACCCTCTGAGTGAAGAAGTTTCTCCTCATTTCAGTTTTGAAAGAGCAGCCCCTTATTTTAAGATTATGCCCCCTAGTTCTAGTTTCACCCATCATTGGGAACATCCTCAACGCATCCACCCGATCAAGCCCCTTCACAATCTTATATGTTTCAATAAGATCGCCTCTCATTCTTCTGAACTCCAATGAGTAGAGTCCCAATCTACTCAACCTCTCATCATATGACCACCCCCTCATCCCCGGGATTAACCGAGTGAACCTTCTTTGTACTGACTCGAGAGCAAGTATGTCTTTTCTTGGTAAACCACTGTTATAGTTATCACTGTATATTGTTCTCACTGTTCTCACTGTCACATCACTACACGAGGTCGCCTCTTGTCGCACTGTTATACCTGGGCTGACCACCTCCGACTCCGCCCATTACCTGCCCAGGTATAAAGGTAGCTGACTGGCTAGTATTCCTCCCTGTTGGATCGGATCACCCACGAGGGTGGGCTCTGTTATTTAGCCAATAAAAACCTTCAGTTACGTTCTTAACTCGTCGCCTTTTATTGGACTAATTGATAGGCATATCAATTTTATTGACTAAATTTTAAAGATGTCTGATAATGAACAGCAACAGCAAGGAGCTCACCCAGCAGCACAGCAACAGCAGCCTCCAGACAACGGGCCACACCAGCCGGCTTGGCTGCAAGCCTTGAAACCACCATACCTGGATCTAAACCCACAGGCACCAAACTCAGCCAACGACTTCAAACACTGGCTGGACTGCTTCGAATCGTACCTGGAGGAAGCCGTCGTCCCTCAGAGATCCAAACTAAGAGTCCTGAAAGCCCAAGCGAGCCCGAGAGTATATACACTCATCCAGGACATGACTACGTACGACGACGCCATCAACCTACTGAAACAGCAGTACCGGAGCCCGGTAAACTACATGTACACTAGGCATCTCTTAAGATCTCGCCAGCAACAGCCAGGAGAATCGATAGCTGAATTTTCACGAGCGCTGAGACAACTCGGCAGGAACTGTGACTTTAAAGCGGTGACGGCTACTGCGAACATGGAAGACAATGTCCGCGACGCCTTGGTGAGAGGCCTACGTTCCGACTACACACGGCAAAGACTGCTTGAAGCTAAGGACATAGACCTGGACAAGGCCGAAGCCCTCGCCCTCACCCTAGAGGCCACCCAGCAAGACCAGGAAGCGTTTGCCAGGTACTATTCGCGACCCTGGGACTCGGGCCCGACCCCCACCCCACCACCCTTCACAGCGCTGCCCCCGGGACCTACCTCAGCGTCTGCATCACGGATCCGACCGGGCCCGCTAGCCCCGGTACCGGCCCCGACATCAGGCAACCCCGATCGGGCCGCTGGCTGCTTCTTTTGCGGCCAGGAGAAGCATCCGAGGTCGCGCTGCCCAGCCAAAAACTCGACCTGCAAAACCTGCCTCAAGAAAGGCCACTTCTCCAAGGCCTGCAGAAGCAAATCCTCAGAAGCCAGCAGTGCCTCATGCGAACCCTGGGGGCGGCCATCTTTGTGCGGGGCAGCCGAAGCCTGCAGAGCCTCATGGGAAAACCAGGGGCGGCCATCTTTGTGCGGGGCAGCCGAAGCCTGCAGAGCCTCATGGGAACAGCAGGGGCGGCCATCTTTGTGCGGGGCAAACGATTTAAACAGAGCCTCATGTGAACTACGGGGGCCGCCATCTTCGCCGCCATCTTGTCATGACAACGACGCGCTCATCTACACCCTAGCTTCCGTGACCCTGGATCAAGCCCGCCCGCACCACCTGGCCAGCTCAATGATGGACATCAAAGTCAACGGCCACGCCACGACCTGCCTGTTCGACAGCGGAAGCACGGAGAGCTTCATCCACCCAGACACGGTGAGCCACTACTCCCTCCCCGTCCTGCCAACGCGCAGCCGCATCTCGATGGCATCGAGGTCGCACGCCACAGACATCAGCGGCTACTGTGTCGTGACATTGTCGGTTAAAGGGACAGAGTATAAAAATTTTAAACTCCTCGTACTCCCCCAGCTGTGCGCTGCCGTCATACTAGGGCTGGACTTCCAATCCCACCTCCAAAGTGTAACCCTAGCATACGGTGGACCCCTCCCCCCACTCACAGTCGACAACCAGCGAAAGTTAAACCGCCCACCGCGTAACACCTGCAGCCTATCCACCCTCAAGGTACCGCCACCTTCCCTGTTCGCTAACCTCACCCCCGACTGCAAACCTGTCGCTACTAAGAGCAGGCGGTACAGCGCTGGGGACAGAGCCTTCATTAGCTCTGAGGTGCAGCGACTCCTGAAAGAGGGCATTATTGAGGGGAGCAGCAGCCCCTGGCGTGCCCAGGTGGTGGTAGTCAAGACCGGCGACAAAAATCGCCTGGTTATCGACTACAGCCAGACCATAAACAGATACACCCAGCTGGACGCATACCCCCTCCCCCGCATATCGGACATGGTCAATGAGATTGCACAATACCGCGTATTCTCGACCATCGACCTCAAGTCGGCCTACCACCAACTCCCCATCAGCCCGGAGGACAGCCAGTACACCGCCTTCGAGGCGAATGGCCGCCTCTACCAATTCCTTAGGGTCCCCTTTGGTGTCACCAACGGGGTCTCGGTTTTCCAACGGGAGATGGACCGGATGGTTGACCAGAACGGACTACAGGCCACTTTCCCCTATCTCGATAACGTCACCATCTGCGGCCGCAACCGGCAGGACCATGACGTGAATCTGGAGAAATTCCTCCGTACGGCCCAACGGCTGAACCTCTCCTACAATAAGGAGAAATGCGTGTTTAACACAGCGCGCCTTGCCATCCTTGGCTGTGTAGTAGAGAACGGAGTCATCGGCCCCGACCCCGAAAGAATGCGCCCCCTCATGGAGCTACCCCTCCCCCACTGTCCAAAAGCACTTAGGAGAACCCTGGGGCTTTTCGCCTACTATGCCCAATGGGTACCCAATTATGCGGACAAAGCCAGACCCCTCCTGAAAACCACATCCTTCCCCCTCACGGAAGAGGCGTGCGCGGCCTTCTCCCTCATTAAGGGAGACATAGCCAAGGCCACAATGCACGCAGTGGATGAGTCAATCCCCTTCCAAGTGGAGAGCGATGCATCCGACTTCGCCCTAGCCGCTACCCTTAACCAGGAGGGTAGGCCGGTAGCCTTCTTCTCAAGGACCCTACAGGGCCCCGAGACCCGACACTCGTCGGTCGAGAAGGAAGCCCAGGCAATTGTGGAGGCAGTACGGCGCTGGAGGCACTACTTGGCAGGCAAACGATTTACCCTCCTCACCGACCAACGCTCGGTTGCCTTCATGTTTAATAACAAGCTGAGGGGCAAGATCAAGAACGACAAAATCTTGAGGTGGAGAATCGAGCTTTCCACCTATGATTATGAGATCTTGTACCGGCCCGGTAAACTGAACGACCCCCCTGATGCTCTTTCACGCATTACAT
The DNA here is from genome assembly GCF_052327205.1 of Somniosus microcephalus. NCBI lineage: Eukaryota > Metazoa > Chordata > Chondrichthyes > Squaliformes > Somniosidae > Somniosus > Somniosus microcephalus. The sequence goes on from NC_141013.1 coordinate 48,786,771, forward strand.
GCGCCAGCGCGCAAAGTGATAGACTTCAGACCCTCCACAATGACCTCTGCCACCCCGGAGTCACCAGACTCTACCATTTCATTAAGGCCCGCAACCTGCCATACTCCATCGAGGAGGTCAGGACCATGACCAGGAACTGCCAGATCTGTGCTGAGTGCAAACCGCACTTCTATAAGCCGGACAGAGCAAGCCTGATCAAGGCCACCCGCCCCTTCGAGCGTCTGAGCATCGACTTCAAGGGGCCCCTACCGTCATCCGACCGTAATGTGTACTTCCTCAACATCGTTGATGAGTACTCCCGTTTCCCCTTTGCCTTCCCCTGCCCAGACATGACCAGTAACACGGTCATTAAATGCCTGAACAAACTCTTCGCCTTGTTCGGGTTCCCGAACTATATACATAGTGACCGGGGCGCCTCCTTCATGAGCGAGGAACTCCGTCAGTTCCTATTGGAGAGGGGTATTGCAGCAAGCAGGACCACCAGCTACAACCCCCGAGGGAACGGCCAGGTGGAAAGAGAGAACGCGACGGTATGGAAGGCCACCCTCTTAGCCTTAAAGTCTAAGGGCCTCCCAACCTCCCGCTGGCAAGAGGTCCTCCCGATTGCGCTGCACTCCATCCGGTCACTACTTTGCACTGCCATTAACACCACCCCCCATGCTCGAATGTTTGTCTTCCCCAGGAAGTCGACTACGGGAACCACCCTACCAACCTGGCTGACCTCTCCGGGACCCGTCTTGCTGCGAAAGCACGTGAGGGCCCATAAAACGGACCCCCTGGTCGAGAAGGTGAACCTCCTGCACGCCAACCCCCAGTACGCCTATGTGGCTTACCCAGACGGACGGGAGGACACTGTCTCCTTACGAGACCTCGCACCCTCACCCCCCCCTCCCAACCCCCCGAGTCCAGCCGAGGTAGACGGCATGCCGGAACCCCACGAGCCTTTGCCGACTACGCAGACACCAGCTTTAACACCGGATAATGTAACACCGCCGCTGCGACGATCGGAGAGGCTAACGAAGCCTCCGGACAGACTGACATACCAGAGCTGGTAATACACTTCACCCCGCCGGACTCTAATCTAAACAAGGGGTGAATGTGGTAAACCACTGTTATAGTTATCACTGTATATTGTTCTCACTGTTCTCACTGTCACATCACTACACGAGGTCGCCTCTTGTCGCACTGTTATACCTGGGCTGACCACCTCCGACTCCGCCCATTACCTGCCCAGGTATAAAGGTAGCTGACTGGCTAGTATTCCTCCCTGTTGGATCGGATCACCCACGAGGGTGGGCTCTGTTATTTAGCCAATAAAAACCTTCAGTTACGTTCTTAACTCGTCGCCTTTTATTGGACTAATTGATAGGCATATCAACAATCTTATATGTTTCAATAAGATCGCCTCTCATTCTTCTGAACTCCAATGAGTAGAGTCCCAATCTACTCAACCTCTCATCATATGACCACCCCCTCATCCCCGGGATTAACCGAGTGAACCTTCTTTGTACTGACTCGAGAGCAAGTATGTCTTTTCTTAAGTATGGACACCAAAATTATATGCAGTATTCCAGGTGCGGTCTCAACAATACCTTGTATAACTGCAGCAATACCTCCCTGTTTTTATATTCTATCCCCCTAGCAATAAAAGCCAACATTCCATTGGCCTTCTTGATCACTTGCTGCACCTGCATACTAACCTTTTGAGTTTCGTGCACCAGGATTCCCCCGCTCTATCCCCGTAGCCCTGCAAGTTTATTTCCCTCAAGTGCCTATCCAGTCTCCCCTTGAAAACATTGAGTGTCTCCGCTTCCACCACTTCTGTCGGCAGCGAGTTCCAGGTCCTCACCACTCGCTGCGTAAAAAAGTTTTTCCTATCGTCCCCCCTGTATCTCTTGCCCAAAATCTTAAATCTGTGTCCCCTAGTCCTTGTACCATCAACTAGTGGGTACAGCCTTTCCCCGTCTAGCCTATCCAAACCCGTCATAATCTTGTACACCTCTATCAAATCACCCCTCAACCTCCTTTGCTCCAATGAAAACAAATCCGGCTTCTCCAACCTGTCCTTGTAGCGAAGATCCCCCATCCCCAGGACCATTCTGGTAAATCTCCTCTGCACCCTCTCAAGGGGCTTCACATCCTTCCTAAAGTGTGGTGACCAGAACTGGACGCAATACACCAGTTGTGGCCTAACCAGCGCTTTATAAAGGTTCAGCATAACTTCTCTACTTTTGTACTCAATACCTCTATTTATGAAGCTTTGTTAATCACTCTCTCAATATGTCCTGCCACCTTCAGGGACCTGTGCACGTTAACTCCCAGGTCCCTCTGTCCCTGCACACTCTTTAAAACTGTGCCATTAAGTGTATATTGCCTCTCCCTGTTCCTTCTGCCAAAATGCATCACCTCACACTTCTCTGTATTAAATTCCATCTGCCAGTTGTCTGCCCATTCTGCTAGCCTTTCTATGTCCTGTTGCAGTCGATTGATATCATCATCACTGTTTGCCACACCCCCAAGTTTGGTGTCACCGGCAAATTTAGAAATTCTACTCTGTATTCCAATATCCAGGTCGTTTATATATATCAAAAAAAGCAGTGGCCCCAGCACTGGCCCTTGGGGAACACCACTGTCTACCATCCTCCAGTCTGAAAAACAGCCATTTACCACAACTCATTGTTTTCTGTCCTTAAGCTAATTCCTTATCCAAGCTGCCACTGACCCACCTATTCCATGAGCCTCAATTTTGTTAACCAGCATTTTATGTGATACTTTGTCAAACGCCTTCTGAAAATCCATGTAGACAACATCCATTGCATTCCCTTCATCAATCCTCTCTGTTACTTCATCAAAAAATTCAATTAGATTAGTCAAATACGATCTGCCTTTTACAAATCCATGTTGGCTCTCCTTAATTAGCTTAAACTTCTCCAAGTGCCCGTTAATTTTTTCTTTGATTATTGTTTCTAAAACTTTACCCACCACTGATGTTAAACTGACGGGCCTGCAGTTACTAGGATTGTCTTTACACCCTTTCTTGAACAAAGGCGTCACATTTGCCACTTTCCAATCCCCAGGCACCGCGCCATCTAGGGAAGATTGGAAAATTATAGCAAGCCCTTCTGCTATCTCCTCCCCCAATTCCCTTAGCAACCTGGGATGCAAGCCATCTGGACCAGGCAACGCTAAGCATACCCAGCCTTTCTAGTACATCCTGCCTATCAATTTTCACCCCTTCCATTGCTTCTAACTTTTCCACTTCTACCGATATTTTGTCAGCATCCACCTCCTTAGTAAACACCGATACAAAGTACTCATTGAGCGGACCTGCGTGGGAACACTGAGCATCGGCGGCAGTTTAAAATCGGCGGCAGTGAGTGAGGAGCAGCCCGACCAGAGCGGACCTGCGTGGGAACACTGAGCATCGGCGGCAGTTTAATGGTAAAATAGATAAGGGAGAACCAGTGGATGTGGTGTACTTGAACTTTCAGAAGGCTTTCGAAAAGGTCCCACATAAGAGATTAGCGTGCAAAATTAAGGCACATGGGAATGGGGGCAAGGTATTGACTTGGATAGAGAACTGGTTGGCGGACAGAAAGCAAAGAGTTGGAATAAATGGGTCGTTTTCCGAGTGGCAGGCAGTGAATAGTGGGGTACCGCAAGGATCGGTCCTAGGACCCCAGCTGTTCACAATATATATTAATGATCTGGACGAGGGAATTGGATGTAATATCTCCAAATTTGCAGACGACACAAAGCTGGGTGGGAGGGTAAGCTGTGAGGAGGATGTCGTGAAACTCCAGTACGATTTGGACAGGTTGGGTGATTGGGCAGAAACATGGCAAATGCACTATAATGTGGATAAATGTGAGGTTATCCACTTTGGTGGCAAAAACAGGAAGGCAGATTATTATTTGAATGGCAATAGATTGGGAGAAGGGGAAGTGCAAAGAGACCTGGGTGTTATTGTGCACCAGTCGCTGAAGGTAAGCATGCAGGTGCAGCAGGCGGTTAAGAAGGCAAATGGTATGTTGGCCTTCGTAGCAAGAGGGTTCGAGTACAAGAACAAGGATGTCTTGCTGCAGTTGTACAGGGCCTTGGTGAGACCGCACCTTGAGTATTATGTGCAGTTTTGGTCACCTTACCTGAGGAAGGACGTTCTTGCCATGGAGGGAGTGCAGCGGAGATTCACCAGGCTGATACCTGGGATGGCAGGAATGACGTACGAGGAGAGATTGTGTCGATTGGGCTTATACTCACTGGAGTTTAGAAGATTGAGAGGGGATCGCATCGAAACCTATAAAATTCTGTCAGGTCTGGACAGACTAGATGCAGAAAGGATGTTTCTGATGGCCGGGGAGTCCAGAACCAGGGGTCATAGTCTAAGGATAAGGGGTAAGCCATTTAGGACAGAAATGAGGAGGAATTTCTTCACCCAGAGTGTGGTGAACCTGTGGAATTCTCTGCCACAGAGGGTGGTGGAGGCCAGTTCATTAAATATATTCAAGAAAGAGTTGGATATATTTCTTGAGGCTAAAGGGATCAAGGGTAATGGGGAGAAGGCAGGGACAGGGTACTGAATTTGGATGATCAGCCATGATCTCATTGAATGGCGGAGCAGGCTCGAAGGGCCGAATGGCCTACTCCTGCTCCTATGTTCTATGTTTCTATATTCTACCCTTGCCCTGCGCCTTTAAGCATATATCACCTTCTTTGTCTCTAATAGGCCCCACCCCGCCTCTTACTACCCGCTTACTGTTTACACGCCGGTAGAAGATTTTTGGGTTCCCTTTTATGTTAACCGCTATTCTACTCTCATATTCTCTCTTTGCCAATCTTATTTTCAGCTTCACTTCCCCTCTCAACTTATTGTATTTGGTCTGGTTCTCGCTTGAAGAATTCACCTGACATGCATCATACACCCTCTTTTTTTGTTTCATCATCTTCTCTATCTCCCTTGTCATCCAAGGAGCCCTTGCTTTGGTTCCCTTCCCCTTCCCCCTTGTTGGAATGTCCCTAGCCTGTACTTGGACCATCTCCTCCTTAAAGATCACCCATTGTTCCGTTACAGTTTTTCCTGTCAGTCTTTGGTTCCATTTTACCCTGGCTAGATCCTTTCGGATCCCATTGAAGTTAGCCCTATTCCAGTTTAGAAGTTCCACTCTGGATTGTTCCTTGCTCCTCTCCATTGCTAATCTAAATCTTATGATACGATGATCACTCGTACCCAAGTGTTCTCCCACAGATACTTGGTCGACCTGGCCCACCTCATTCCGCAGCACCAGATCCAGCAATGCCTCCTTCCTAGTTGGGCCAAGAACATATTGGTCAAGGAAATTCTCCTGAACACATTTCAAAAATTCCTCCCCTTCCTTTCCCTTTACCCTAGCATTATCCCAATCGATATTTGGGTAATTAAAGTCCCCCAATATCACCACTCTATGGGCTAAAAATTGAGTGGGCGCTAACTTCGCCGGGGTGCTACTTTTAGCGCCCCGGAAAAATTAGCAGCCCCACGCCGGAAATTGAGTGGTAGCGCCCCAAGAGGGAAGTGGGGCGCTACTGGAAGCAGCCTGCATCCCTCTTAGGGCGCTGCGAGTCAATATCACGGCGCTACTTGCCGTGGTATTGCAGGCTTTCCTCCCCTTCTTAAAGGGGAGGGGCCTTGCGCAGCACAACCCGGGGCCTAGACGGGATTGGGAGTGCCAGCCAAAGAGCAGGCACACAAGATAAGTGCCGGGCTCTTGGAGCGCAGCCAGCACTCCGAGGAGTGGGCCGTTCAGGAGGCCAGGGACGGGTGCGCAGGCAGGTGCTGGCAGGTGGCCAGCAACAAAAATGGCCGACCCGCACCTCACCTTTAAATTGTGCCTCCCTGTCCGCAGGTAGGCCCCCTATACCCCGTCGGACATAGCGTCCGGCGGTAAGTAAGGGGACACTCGCGAAGATCGTGGCTGGGGCGCGAGCGGGGCGCTGCGCACGGCGATGACCTCATCGCCAGCGGTGCAGCGCCGCAGGGCGCTACCGGTTAGCACCACTGCTAACTTCCTGCTGAATTTCGCAGGAGGCGTGGGCGGCGCTGCAGCCGGGCGCTAGTTGCTTTGTGTCCTGTTAGCACCCTCTTAGGGCAACGGGAGGCACAAAGCAACCCAATTTTCCCCCCTAAAGCTCTTGCATATCTCTGCGATTTCCCTGCAGATTTGCTCCTCCACCTTCCTCTCACTATTTGGAGGCCCATAGAATACCCCCAATAGCGTGATCATACCCTTTTTGCTCATCAACTCTAATCAAATGGATTCTGTCCTTGTCCCCTCAAGAACATCCTCCCTTTCCAACGCTACAATGTCTTCCTTAATCAGCACTGCCACCCCACTTCCCTTTTTTCCTTCCCTATCTTTTCTGAACACCTTGTACCCTTGAATATTATGTGCCCAGTCCTCACTGTTTTCAAGCCACGTTTCAATCAAGCCACGTTTCCGCTATTGACACAACATCATATTGCCACACAGCTAATTGTGCTTGTAGCTCACCAATGTTATTCACCACACTTTGATCGTTTACGTACATGCATTCTAAACCCATTTTTGAATTTTTCGTATCCTTCTTAGTCTGCTCCTATCTAATATGGTACTATTTCCACCTCTAGTACTATCTTCTCTAGTACTATCCAACACACTCACTCTTTTATGCACCTTATTCCTCTTTTCTACTCCTATATGCTGATGCCCATTCCCCTGCCAAGCTCATTTAAACTCTCCCCAACAGCAAACCTCCCCGCAAGAATATTGGTCCCGGCTCTGTTGAGGTGTAACCCGTCTGGCTTGTACAGGTCCCACCTTCCCCAGAAACGGTCCCAATGCCTCAGGAATCTAAAGCCCTCCCTCTTGCACCATCTCTCCAGCCACGCATTCATCTGTTCTATCCACCTATTCCTGCACTCACTAGCACGTGGCACCGGGAGTAATCTGGAGATTACTACTTTTGAGGTCCTGCATTTTAATCTCTCTCCTAGCTCCTTAAACTCTGCCTGCAGGACCTCATCCCTCTTTCTGCCTATGTCGTTGGTACTGATATGGACAACGACCTCTGGCTTTTCACCCTCCCCCTCAGAGGGTCCTGCAGTCGCTCAGTGACATCCTTGATCCTGGCACCAAGGAGGCAACATCCTGGAGTCACGTCTATGGCCACAGAAATGCCTGTCTGCTTCCCTAACTATCAAATCCCCTACCACTATTGCTCTTCCACTCTTTTTCCTCCCCCCTGTGCAGCTGAGCCACCCATGATGCCGTGGACTTGACTCTGGCTGCACTGCCAGAGGAGCCATTGCCCTCACCAGTACTCAGAACAGAATACTGGTTGGAGAGCACAATGCACTCCGGGGACTCCTGCACTACCTGCCTGGTCCTCCTCTTCAGTCTGACGGTCACCCATTCCCTCCCTGCTTGCACACTCTAGAAACGTGTTATCCACGTAACCCTCAGCCTCGCGGATGCACCGCACTGACTGCAGCCACCGCTCAAGCTCCGAAACCCGGAGCTTGAGTTGCTGTAGCTGGTGACACTTCCTGCACATATGGTCATCCAGGCTACATGAAGTGTCCAGGACTTCCCACATGGCACAGGATGTGCACTCCACGGGACTGAGCTGCCCTGCCATGCCTCTAGTTAATAGGCTAAGAACCGTTAACAGTAGTTGCTAACATGGGGCAAGGAAGGGAAGTTGGGTGGTCAACAGTTTAGTGGGAATAGGGTTGAGGGAGCAGGAGGTGGGCCTCGTGGACAAAGAAGGAGCGGACCTGGAGGGAGCACAGCAAGAGCAGAGCGGTCAAAAGGAGCGGCAGCAAATCAACAGAGGCAGTTTTTGAAAAAGCAACATCAGAGTAAAAAAATGACGTCGTCACAAGGGAAGGAGCTGATTGGTGAGTAGCTGGTGAGTGTATTTTTTTTAAAGTTTAAATTTTAAAAAATATTGTAATTTTTTTTAAGTTTATGGGCAAGAAATTTGGGTCGGGGGCTTCCCGCGGGTGCAAGCCCCCGACCTGCACTTACCTAGCGCGCCGGCCGTTGAGCTGTGGGCCCGCGTGGGATTGCGATCCTGGGCCTGCTCCAACTGCCGGCGCGCAGTGCTTGCGTATCCCAGGGGCGCAGTTAGTTCGATGTGTCCCCTGGGATCACGTGGGCCATGGGGAGCCAATCTGAGTAGGGAAATGCCCATTCATAAGTTTGACAGGAAGTGCAAACTTAGAAATACTATGGCCCCAAAACATCACTAAATCTTCAAATAAACGGGGCTAAAAATAAACTTACCTTTCTTTAAAGTATTAAAAAATAATAAACCTGTGGAAAAAATGTTTTAATTTTAATTAATTCACCACTTACCTTGTAAAAAGCAGGCCTTACGGTTTTCACAGAGTGCTGAGAGTTGGGTGAGTCAGGGAGTCTTAACTGGTTGCTGAAATCAAACTTTTGTTTGTTTCACATTTACTGTGTACTGTTTACTGTTTAAAATCTAAATTTCCCAGCTTTAAGCAAGGTTAAAAAGGGATAAACAAGTCCTACAACTCAGGGCAGCTGAAGGCAGTTAACAAGGGAAACTGGAGTAATCTGGTTAACCTGTTTCTCCTGTAGCTGGGCTCAGCAAGTCTTTGTTTCAGGGCCTATAAAAACAGGCTTTGAAGTGCGATTTTGCACTGAGAGCAGTTTCAACAGAGTGCTGAGAGTTGGGTGAGTCAGGGAGTTAGGTGAGGCAAGACCTCAGAGCTTCGGCGGGTGCTTCAGTGGTAGAGCGGGCCTACAAAGGGCTCCAGAGACTAGGTAAGGCTTACTTTACTGGTGGTATTGAATTAATTTAATTTAAGTTGATTAAAGGGGTAGGTCATGCCAGGAGAGCCCAGCCTCGTGATATGCTCCACTTGCTCTATGTGGGAATTCAGGGACGCTGCCAGTGTCCCTGACCAACACGTGTGCCAGAAATGCATCCAGCTGCAGCTACTAACGGGCCGTCTTGGGGCGCTGGAGCTGCGGGTGGCTGGGTTGTGGAGCATTCACGATGCTGAGAGGGTTGAGAATTACTCGTACAGTGAGTTGGTCACACCACAGGGTAGGGCTGCACAGGCAGAAGGGAAATGGGTGACCACCAGGCAGAACAATAGAAGCAGGCAGGTAGTGCAGGGGACCCCTGTGGCCATCTCCCTTTCAACCAGGTATACCGCTTTGGATACTGTTGGGGGGGATGACTTACCAGGGGAAGGCGGCAGTAGCCAACTTCCTGGCACTGGGGGTGCTCCTGCTGCCCAGGAAGGGAGGAAAAAGAGTGGGAGAGCAATAGTGGTAGGGGATTCTATAGTAAGGGGAACAGATAGGCGTTTCTGTGGCCGTAGACGTGAATCCAGGATGGTTTGTTGCCTCCCTGGTGCCAGGGTCAAGGATATCACTGAGCGGCTGCAGGGCATTCTGGAGGGGGAAGGCGAACAGCCAGAGGTCGTGGTCCACATTGGTACCAACGACATAGGTAAAAAGAGGGATGAGGTCCTGCAGCAAGAATTTAGGGAGCTAGGTAGAAGATTAAAGAGCAGGACCTCAAAGGTTGTAATCTCTGGATTACTCCCGGTGCCACGTGCTAGTGAGTATAGGAATAGGAAGATAGAACAGATGAATGCGTGGCTAAAGGGATGGTGCAGGAGGGAGGGCTTTAGTTTCCTGGATCACTGGGTCTGCTTCTGGGAAAGGTGAGACTTGTACAAGTCGGACGGTTTACACCTGAACCAGAGGGGGACCAATATCCTTGCAGGGAGGTTTGCTAGCACTGTTGGGGGGGGGTTTAAACTAACTTGGCAGGGGGATGGGATACAGAGTGGAGCTATAGTAGGGGGTGATTTACAGCTAAATACGGAGGAAAAAACAAGTCAGCTGGGAAGGCAGAGCAAATATGTGAAGGCAAAAGGGAACATGGCAAGGCTGGAAGGCATTTATTTTAATGCAAGGAGTCTTGCAAATAAGGTGGATGAACTGAAGTTGTTGTTGAACACATGGGAGTACGATATTGTTGCTATCACGGAGACATGGTTGAGGGAGGGTCAGGACTGGCAGCTCAATATTCCGGGGTATACAATCTTCAGGCGAGACAGAGGGGGATGTAAAAGGGGAGGGGGTGTTGCAATATTAATTAAGGAGTCAATTACTGCTGTAAGGAGGGATGATATATTAGCGGGTTCCTCAAATGAGGCCATATGGGTAGAACTTAAAAACAAAAAGGGGGCAAGCACTTTGCTGGGAGTGTACTATAGGCCCCCAAACAGTCAGGGGGAGATAGAGGAACAGGTATGTAGGCAAATCTCAGAGAAGTGTGAAAATAATAGGGTAATAATAGTGGGGGATTTCAACTTCCCCAATATAAATTGGGATAGTCAGAGTGTGAAAAGCTTAGAGGGTGCAGAATTCTTAAAGTGCATCCAGGAGAGCTTTTTGAGCCAACATGTAGAAAGTCCTACAAGAGAGGGGGCGGTACTGGACCTAATTCTAGGGAATGTAGCCGGGCAAGTGGTGGAAGTGTCAGTAGGAGAGCATTTTGGCGACAGTGACCATAATTCGATGAGATTTAAGGTGGTCATGGAAAAAGACAAAGACGGCCCGGAAATAAGGGTTCTAAATTGGGGGAAGGCCGATTTTAATATGATAAGGCAGGATCTGGCCAAAGTGGACTGGGGGCAGCTACTTATAGGAAAATCCACATCAAAGCAGTGGGAGACTTTCAGAAGGGAAATAAAGAGTACAACGCCAACATGTTCCCGTAAAGGTCAAGGGTGGGACCAACAAGCAAAGGGAACCTTGGATGACAAGGGATATACAAAAATGCATTAGGAAAAAAAGGGGGGCTTTTGGCAGTTACAAAAGACTAAAGACGGAGGAAGCCCTAGAGGAGTATAAAAATTGCAGGGGCACACTTAAAAAAGAAATTAGGAGAGCGAGGAGGGGCCATGAAATAACACTGGCGAGCAAAATAAAGGAAAATCCTAAGATGTTTTATAAGTATATTAAGGGCAAGAGGATAACCAGGGAAAGGGTAGGGCCCATTAGGGACCAAAGTGGCAATCTGTGTGTAGAGCCAGATGATGTAGGCGGGGTTTTAAATGAATTTTTTGCATCTGTGTTCACTATGGAGAAAGACGATGTAGACATAGAAATCGGGCAAGGGGACTGTGATATACTTGAACATATTAGCATCGAGAGGGAGGAGGTACTAGCGGTTTTAGCAGGCCAAAAAGTGGATAAATCCCCAGGCCCAGACGAGATGTATCCCAGGCTGCTGTGTGAGGCAAAGGAGGAGATTGCAGGGGCTCTAACACAAATTTTCAGAACCTCTCTGGCCACAGGGGATGTACCAGAGGACTGGAGAACAGCTAACGTAGTACCATTATTCAAGAAGGGTAGCAGGGATAAACCAGGGAATTACAGGCCAGTGAGCCTAACATCTGTGGTAGGGAAATTATTGGAAAAAATTCTGAGGGACAAAATTAGTCTCCACTTGGAGAGGCAAGGATTAATCGGGGATAGTCAGCATGGCTTTGTCAAGGGTAAATCATGTCTGACCAATCTGATTGAATTTTTCGAGGGGGTGACTAGGTGTGTGGATGAGGGAAATGCTGTGGATGTGGTATACATGGACTTCAGTAAGGCTTTTGACAAAGTCCCGCATAGGAGACTGGTCAAGAAGGTAAGAGCCCATGGGATCCAGGGTGCCTTGGCATGTTGGATGCTAAACTGGCTGAGTGGCAGGAGGCAGAGGGTGATGGTCGAAGGTTGCTTTTGTGACTGGAAGCCTGTGTCCAGTGGGGTACCTCAGGGATCGGTGCTGGGACCCTTGCTGTTTGTGATCTACATAAATGATTTGGATGAGAATGTAAAAGGTATGATCAGTAAGTTCGCAGATGACACGAAAATTGGTGGGGTGGTAAATTGCGAGGAGGAAAGCCTTAGGCTACAGGACGATATAAACGGGTTGGTCAGATGGGTGGAAAAGTGGCAAATGGAATTTAACCCTGAAAAGTGCGAGATGATGCATTTTGGACGGACAAATAAGGCAAGGGAATACACAATGAGTGGTAGGACCCTAGGAAGTACAGAGGGTCAGAGGGACCTTGGTGTACATGTACATAGATCCCTGAAGGCAGCGGAACAGGTAGATAAGGTGGTTAAAAAGGCATATGGGATACTTGCCTTCATTAGCTGAGGCATAGAATATAAGAGCAGGGAGGTTATGATGGAGCTGTACAAAACGCTGGTAAGGCCACAGCTGGAGTACTGTGTGCAGTTCTGGTCGCCTCACTATAGGAAGGATGTGATTACTTTGGAGAGGGTGCAGAGAAGATTCACCAGGATGTTACCTGGGCTGGAGCGCCTCAGCTATGAAGAAAGACTAAACAGGCTGGGGTTGTTTTCCTTGGAGCAAAGAAGGCTGAGGGGGGACCTGATTGAGGTGTACAAAATGATGAGGGGCATAGATAGGGTAGATAAAGAGGAACTTTTCCCCTTAGTAGGGGGGTCAATAACAAGGGGGCATAGATTCAGGGTAAGGGGCAGGAGGTTTAGAGGGGATTTGAGGAGGAACTTTTTCACCCAGAGGGTGGTTGGAGTCTAGAACTCACTGCCTGAAAGGGTGGTAGAGGCAGGAACCCTCACAACATTCAAGAAGCATTTGGATGAGCACTTGAAATGCCATTGCATACAAGGCTATGGACCAAATGCTGGAAAATGGGATTAGATTGGACAGGGCTTGATGGACGGCGCAGACACGATGGGCCGAAGGGCCTCTTTCTGTGCTGTATAACTCTATGACTCTATGACTATGACTCTCCTCAGGTACTAGCCATCTCCCCTTCAAATCTGCCATAATCATCCCTCTCCTCCGTCCTTGAAACCTATCGTCCCATCTCCAACCTTTCTTTCCTCTCCAAAGTCCTTGAACGTGTTGTTGCCTCCCAAATCCGTGCCCAGCTTTCCCACAACTCCATGTTTGAATCCCTCCAATCAGGTTTCCACCACTGCCACATTACTGAAACGGCTCTCATCAAAGTCACAAATGACATCCTTTGTGACTGTGACAGTGGTAACCGATCCTTCCTCATCCTGCTTGACTTGTCTGCAGCTTTTTACACGATTGACCACACCATTCTCCTCCAATGCTTCTCCACCATCATCCAGCTGGGTGGGACTGCATTCGCCTGCTTCCATTCTCATTGATCCAGTCGTAGCTAGGGAATCACCTGCAACGGTTTCTCTTTCCGCTCCTGCACCATGACCTCTGGGGTCCCCCAATAATCTCTCCTTGGCCTCTTCCTATTTCTCACCTACATGCTGCCCCTCGGCCACATCATCCATAAACACAACATCAGGTTATACATGTACGCTGATGACACCCAGCTCTACCTCACCACCACCTTTCTCGACCCATCCACTGTATCTAAATTGTCAGGTTTCTTGCCCAACATCTGCCCAGCATGAGCAGAAATTTCCTCCAACTAAATATTGGGAAGACCGAAGCCATTGTCTTCAGTCCCCGGCACAAACTCCGTTCCCGAGCCACCGACTGCATCCCTCTCCCTGGCAACTGTCTGAGACTGAACCAGACTGTTCGAAACCTTGGGGCCATACTTAACCCTGAACTTAGCTTCTGACCACATATCTGCATCATAACCAAGGCCGCCTATTTCCACCTCTGTAGCATTGCCCGACTCCGGCCCTGCCTCAGCTCATCTGATGCTGAAACCCTCATCCATGCCTGTTACCTCTAGACTTGACTGTTCCAACGTACTCCTGACTGGCCTCCCACGTTCTACCCTCCGTAAACTTGAGGTCATCCAAAACTCTGCTGCCTGTGTCCAAACTCGCACCAAGTCCCGTTCACCCATCACCCCTGTGTTAACCCCTGACCTATTTTAATCATCGCACCACTGGCGGCCGTGCCTTCAGCTGCTGAGGCCCTAAGCTCTGGAATTCCCTCCCTAAACCTCTCCACCTCGCTTCCTCTCTTTCCTCTTTTAAGACGCTCCTTAAAACCTTTGACCAAACTTTTGGTCATCTGCCCTAACATCTCCTTATGTGGCTCGGGATCAAATTTTGTTTGGTAACGCTCCTGTGAAGCGCCTTGAGACGTTTTACTACGTTAAAGGCGCTATAAAAATGTTGTTATAATAAGTTGTTGTTGTCCTGGATTATCACATCTAAAGGTTTCCTCACCTCCGGCGTTAAGCTGACTGGCCTATAGTTGCTGGGTTTACAATCTCCCCTTTTCTACACAGGAGTGTAACATTTGCAACCCTCCAGTCCTCTGGCACCATCCCCATATCCATTGCGGCCAGAGCCTCCGCAATTTCAACCCTTCCCTCAGTAATCGAGGATGCATCCTATCTGGACCAGGTGACTTTTCAACTTTGAGGACTGCCAACCTTTTAAGTACTTCCTCTTTATCTATTTTTATCCGGTCCAATATTGCTCCTGCCTCCTCCTTTACTGCTACATTGGCAGCATCCTCTTCTCCAGTGAAGACAGAGGCAAAGTCTTCATTTAGTACCTCAGCCATGGCCTCTGCCTCCACAAGAAGATCTCCTTTATGGTCCCTAATCACCCCTACCCTTCCTTTGATTACCCTTTTACTGTTTATATGTTTGATGCGCTATCAATTACTCATAAAAGACTGAGAGTTAGAAGAGTAACTAAAGGCTTTTATTAACAACAGAATGGAGGTCTGCCTCGCGTGGTCGACCGGTCCATGATACTAAGGGCTGGGGAGCAGTCACCTTTATACTAGGACCTGTGGGAGGAGTCAGCCGAGGCATGTCCAGGCATGTACACAGTGGAATACAAACAGGACAAACAGGAATACAAACAGTGGTTTACCACATTCACCAATTGTTTAAAATTGAGTCCGGCGGGGTGAAGTGTATTAAAAGTTAGTGTATTGGAGTCTCTCCGGAGGTCTTGTCTGCCGCTGTGATCTGCGTGGCGACGGCAGGGGTAGTGAAGTTTCCGGCGTCGAGTCCAGCGTAGGCTGTGGCACAGGCGTGTCGTCCTCGTAGATGTCGAGCGGGTCGCGGGGCCCAGGCCTGCCGTCTGCTGGGGCTGGATATCGGATCGTGGGGGGGGGGGTGGTAGTGGGTAGTGGGTTACTGCGGCCCCCGAGGGTGCAAGGTCTCTTATGGAGACTGTGTCCTCCCGCCCGTCCGGGTATGCGATGTAAGCATACTGGGGGTTGGCGTGGAGGAGGTCGACCCTCTCGACCAGGGGGTCCGTTTTATGGGTCCTCACGTGTCTTCTCAGTAGGACCGGCCCTGGGGACGTCAGCCATGGCGGTAGCGATGTCCCCGATGTGGACTTCCTTGGGAAGACAAACATTTTCTCATGAGGGGTGGCGTTAGTGGCAGTGCAGAGCAGTGACCGAATAGAGTGGAGCGCATCGGGGAGCACATCCTGCCAGCGGGAGGTTGGAAGGCCCATAGACTTTAAGGCTAGCAGGACGGCCTTCCAAACTGTCGCATTTTCTCTTTCCACCTGTCCGTTCCCCCGGGGGTTGTAACTGGTGGTCCTGCTTGTGGCAATACCCCTAGTTAGCAGGTACTGACGGAGTTCGTCGCTCATAAAACGATGAGCCCCGGTCGCTATGGATATAGCTGGGGAAGCCGAACAGGGTGAAGAGGTTGTTCAGACATTTAATGACCGTGGCACTGGTCATGTCCGGGCAGGGGAAGGCGAACGAGAAACGGGAGTACTCATCAATAATATTGAGGAAGTACACATTGCGGTCGGAGGAGGGGAGAGGCCCTTTAAAATCGACGCTCAGGCGCTCGAAGGGGCGAGTGGCTTTTATCAGGTGGGCCCTGTCTGGTCTATAAAAGTGCGGTTTGCACTCAGCGCAGACTTGGCAGTTCCTGGTCATGGTCCTGACCTCCTCAATAGAGTAAGGCAGGTTGCGGGCCTTGATGAAGTGGAAGAACCTGGTGACCCCCAGGTGGCAGAGGTCATTGTGGAGGGCCCGCAGTCTATCGATCTGCGCGATGGCGCAGGTGCCACGCGATAGCGCATCCGGGGGTTCATTTAGCTTCCCGGGCCGGTACAAGATCTCGTAGTTGTAGGTGGAAAGTTCGATTCTCCACCTCAAGATCTTGTCATTTTTGATTTTGCCCCTCTGCTTGTTGTTAAACATAAAAGCAACTGAACGCTGGTCAGTGAGCAGGGTAAATCGTTTTCCGGCCAGGTAGTGCCTCCAATGACGCACAGCCTCCACAATCGCCTGGGCCTCCTTCTCAACAGCGGAGTGTCTGGTCTCCGGGCCTTGGAGGGTTCGTGAAAAGAAGGCCACGGGTCTCCCCGCCTGATTGAGGGTAGCGGCCAGGGCAAAGTCAGACGCGTCGCTTTCCACCTGGAAGGGGATGGATTCGTCCACTGCGTGCATGGTGGCTTTGGCAATGTCCTCCTTGATACGGTGGAAGGCTAAGCGGGCCTCTGCCGTCAAGGGAAAAGAGGTGGACTTGATCAGCGGACGGGCCTTGTCCGCATAGTAGGGGACCCACTGGGCGTAATAGGAGAAAAACCCTAGGCACCTCTTCAGGGCCTTGAGGCAGTGGGGCAGTGGAAGTTCCATAAGGGGACGCATCCGGTCGGGGTCGGGGCCGATGACTCCGTGTTCCACAACACAGCCAAGGATGGCGAGGCGGTTTGTGCGGAATATGCACTTCTCCTTGTTATATGTCAGGTTTAGGAGTTGGGCGGTGCGGAGGAATTTTTCGAGGTTTGCGTCATGGTCCTGCAAGTCACGGCCGCAGATGGTCACATTGTCCAGATATGGGAAAGTGGCCTGCAACGCATTTTGATCTACCATCCGGTCCATCTCCCTTTGGAAGACGGAGACCCCGTTGGTGACGCCAAAGGGAACCCTAAGGAAGTGATAGAGGCGGCCGTTTGCCT
Organism: Somniosus microcephalus; assembly: GCF_052327205.1. Classification (NCBI taxonomy): domain Eukaryota; kingdom Metazoa; phylum Chordata; class Chondrichthyes; order Squaliformes; family Somniosidae; genus Somniosus; species Somniosus microcephalus. Next base: position 48,803,726 of record NC_141013.1, read on the forward strand.
CAAAGGCAGTGTACTGGCGGTCCTCAGGGCGGATGGGGAGCTGGTGGTACGCTGATTTCAGGTCAATGGTCGAGAAGACGCGGTACTGCGCGATCTGGTTGACCATATCAGCTATACGGGGGAGTGGGTAGGCGTCCAGCAGGGTGTAGCGATTTATTGTCTGGCTGTAGTCGATGACCAGGCGCTGCTTCTCGCCGGTCTTAACGACCACAACCTGGGCTCGCCAGGGGCTGGTGCTGCCCTCAATAATCCCTTCTTTCAGGAGCCGCTCCACTTCGGTTTTAATGAAAACCCTGTCCCCGGCACTGTATCGCCTGCTCTTTGTGGCGATGGGCTTACAGTCGGGGGTGAGGTTAGCAAACAGTTGGGGGGGGGGGTGACTCTGAGTGTGGAGAGGTTGCACCTGGTGCGCGGCGGGCAATTTGGAAGCTGCTGGCTGCGGACTGTGAGTGGGGGTAGGGGTCCACCGTACGCCATCGTAACACTTTTAAGGTGGCACTGAAAATCTAACCCCAGCAGGACGGCAGCGCAGAGGTCAGGCAGGACCAGAAGTTTAAAATGATCGTACACGGTCCCGTCTACTACGAGTGTCACCACGCAGTAGCCGCCGATGTCCGCCGACTGGGACTCGGAGGCCATAGAAATCCGCTGTTGCGCAGGCAGGACTGGGAGAGAGCAACGTCGCACCGTGTCGGGGTGGATGAAGCTCTCCGTGCTCCCAGAGTCAAAAAGGCAGATTGTATTGTGACCATTTACCTTAATGTCCATTGTGGAACTGGCCAGTTGGTGCGGTCTCGCTTGGTCCAGTGTAACGGATGCCAGCGTAGGGGTCGGTGTGTCGCTGCGGGTATCAGATGAGGCGGTGTCGGGGGCCTGCTGCGTCCCGGCTGTCGTCCAAGATGGCGGCGTCCATGATCCCCATGTGGCTGGAGGCGTCCAAAATGGCTGCTGTACCGGTGATTCGCACATGGCCGGGGAGGTCCAAGATGGCGGCCCGCATGGCCCACACGCGGCGCTGCTGGGGTTCGGGGTGGCTTTGGCCCTGCAGACGCTAGCGTAGTGTCCCTTCTTCCCGCAGCCCGAGCAGATCGCGTTTTTCGCCGGGCAGCGCGCTCTGGGGTGTTTTGCCTGGCCACAGAAGTAGCATTTCTGGCCTTGGGGCACTGCTGTCTGGCCTTGGGACACTGCTGCGGTAGTTGGGCCGTTGTTGGGGTGTGGCTGGGGTGGCACGGCGCTATGAGGCGGTCCTACCGTGTCCCAGGCTGTCATTCCCCGCGGCGTCCACGGTGCAGAGGAGTAGGCATCCATGCCCTGGTAGGCTGCATCCAACGATAGTGCGAGTTCAGAGGCCTTGTTGAGGTCGAGGTTACTCTGCTCCAACAGTCGCTGTCGGGTGTAATTGGATCTGTGGCCCGCTACAAAAGCGTCCCGGATAAGTTCCTCTGTGTACACGGCGGCCTTTACATCCTTACAACCACAGGCCCGGCCAAGCACAGACAGTGCCTGAAGGTATTCCACGGTCGATTCCCCAGGTTGTTGTTTACGACTCCCCAGGAGGTGCCTGGCGTACACTTCGTTCACTGGGCGCGTGTACTGGTCCTTGAGGAGCTTGATAGCGTCCGCGTACGAGGTCGCGTCTTGGATGACCGAGTACACTCGGTGGTTCACTTTGGAGGTCAGGACATCCAGTTTGTCCTCGTCCGATTTGATTGCTTCGGAGGCGGTCAGGAATTTTTCGAAACACTTAAGCCAGTGAGTAAACTTGGTGGATGAGTCCGCCTCCCGATGATCTAAGTCCAGGCATGCTGGTGTGAGGATCTTCTCCATTATAAAAATGTTGTTAATAAAATTGATGCGCTATCAATTACTCATAAAAGACTGAGAGTTAGAAGAGTAACTAAAGGCTTTTATTAACAACAGAATGGAGGTCTGCCTCGCGTGGTCGACCGGTCCATGATACTAAGGGCTGGGGAGCAGTCACCTTTATACTAGGACCTGTGGGAGGAGTCAGCCGAGGCATGTCCAGGCATGTACACAGTGGAATACAAACAGGACAAACAGGAATACAAACAGTGGTTTACCACAATGTTTATAAAGACTTTTAGGTTCCCTTTTATATTACGCGCTAATCTATTCTCACACTCCTCTTCTTGCCTTTCTTAGATCTCCTCTGTAATTTCTATATTCAGCTTGGTTCTCTGCTGTATTATGTATCTTACATTTGTCATTAGCTTCCTTTTTCTGTCTCATTTTAACCTACATATCTTTTGTCATTCAGGAAGCTCTAGGTTTGGATGCCCTTCCTTTCCTCCTCTTGGGAATGTGTCTATTCTGTACCCGAACTATCTCCTCTTTGAAAGCCTCCCATTGTTCAATCACTGTTTCGCCTGCCAATTCTTGATTCTAATCCACCTGGACCAGATTTCTGTTCAACTCACTGAAGTTAGTCCTCCTCCAATGTATCTTTACACTTGATTGTTCCTTGCCCTTTTACATAACTATTCCAAACCTGATGATATTATTATTACTCTTCCCCAAAAGCTGCCCCACTAAAACATGCTCCACTTGCCCACTTCACTCCCCAGAACTAGATCCTGCACTTTCTTGTTGGGCTGGAAACATACTGATCAAGAGAGTTCTCTTGTACACATTTCAGGAATTTCTCGCCATCTTTGCCCTTTCCACTGTCACTATCCCAGTCTATATTAGGATAATTGAAGTCCCCTATTATCACTACTCTGTAGTTCTTGCATCTTTCTGTAATTTTCCTGAAGATCTGCTCTTTTTTCTCCTTCCCACTAATTGGTGGCAGCGTTCCCTTTAGCTCCATGGCACAGCCGCTGAACCAGCTTCACAATGCAAAAAAACAACACGCCTGCGCGGAAGTTTGAATGAGTCATGCAGCCCGTTAAAAGGGGCTGCGCGGCCCCCCAAATAATTAGGGGGAACATTGATTGGTGGCCTGTAGTATACACCCAGCAGCTCCTCTATTATTCCTTAACTCTAACCAAATAGATGGGGGGAGAAATTCGGTATCGCCCCATTTGGGACGCAATTATCGGCCGGGCGCAAGATTAGTGCCTGGCGCTAATTATCGCCTCCGACTGCAAACTTGGCTTTTATCACCCCTGGAGGTGATTGGAGCGCTAAATCAGGCATTTCACACCTGTCTTAAGGTGCAAAGGCCAAGGAGCGAGGCGCTAACTCACAGCGCTGGTGAAGCTCATGTGATGTCAGTCAGCAATGGAACACAGACACACTGGCGCCGGCCAATTCTTAAAGGGGAGTTCTGACGAAGGGTCATCGACCTGAAAGTTAACTCTGTTTCTCTCTTCACAGATGCTGCTTGACCTGCTGAGTTTCTCCAGCATTTTCTGTTTTTATCTTAAAGGGGGGGTTTATCTTGGTCTCCATCCACATCCTGTTCATTGCAGCCTTGAGTCTTGGCCTGGAGAGACCCGTACATCAAATCTGCTGGAAAGAGCAATGGAGAGACCCAGGGAAAGAGCTCAGAGTGCAGCCCCCACAGTCCCTTCTAAATAGATACAAGGAAGAGCAAATCAAAATGAACCGGCAAAGTGCTGCTCAGTACCCAAAACTCCTTCACACAGTGTAGAATCTCTCCAGAAGTCTCTCTCTCAGAATGCGTGGTCACCAACAAAAAAAGGCAGGAAGCGGTCGCCTTTAAATAGCACTCCCCCAGTCCCTTCCCGACTGCAAAACATTCCCCTCAACCTGTCGTTGCTAGCGGCAGGCGGTAAGGCAGGGGGCGCCACTTAATTTCCAGTCCGGGGCGCTACCGGGGCATTGCGCACTCGACTGACGTCACGATCTGCTGGCGCAGGAGATCGTGGCGGTAGTGTTTAGCGCCGCCGCAAAATGTCCGGTCAATTTCGCGAGAGGCGCAGATATCGCCGCGCCCGGGCGCTAGTTGGTTAGCGCCCCACTTAGCGCCCGCTTAAGGCGCTAACGGGTGGCGCTACCAACTGAATTTTTCACCCTCTGTCTATGAACCCTCACATACATCACCCCTCTCTGGAGCTAGAATCATTTAGAACATAAGAACTTAAGAAATAGGAGCAGGAGTAGGCCATACGGCCCCTCGGGCCTGCTCCGCCATTCAATAGGATCATGGCTGATCCGAATCTAGACTCACGTCCACTTCCCTGCCCTCTCCCCGTAACCCCTAATTCCCTTACCTGCTAGGAAACTGTCTATCTCCATTTTAAATGTATTTAATGTTGCAGCTTCCACAGCTCTCTGGGGTAGCAAATTCCATAGATTTACTACCCTCTGAGTGAAGAAGTTTCTCCTCATCTCAGTTTTGAAACGGCAGCCCCTTATTCTTAGATTATGCCCCCTAGTTCTAGTCTCACCCATCAGTGGAAACATCCTCACCGCATCCACCCGATCAAGGCCCCTCACAATCTTATATGTTTCGATAAGATCGCCTCTCATTCTTCTGAACTCCAATGAGTAGAGTCCCAACCTACTCAACCTTTCCTCATACGTCAACCCCCTCATCTCTGGAATCAATCGAGTGAACCTTCTCTGAACCGCCTCGAGAGCAAGAATATGTTTTCTTAAATATGGAAACCCAAACTGCACGCAGTATTCCAGGTGTGGCCTCACCAATACCCTGTATAACTGCAGCAAGACTTCCCTGTTTTTATACTCCATCCGCCTTGCAATAAAAGCCAAGATTCCATTGGCCTTCCTGATCACCGGCTGCACCTGCATACTAACTTTTTGTGTTTCATGCACCAGGACCCCCAGATCCCTTTGTACTGTAGCACTTTGCAGTTTCTCTCCATTTAGATAATAACTTGCTCTTTGATTTTTTCTGCCAAAGTGCATAACCTCACACTTTCCAACATTATATTGCATCTGCCAAATCTCTGCCCACTCAATTAGCCTGTCTATGTCCTTTTGCAGGTTTTTTATGTCCTCCTCACTCAGTGCTTTCCCTCCCATCTTTGTATCGTCAGCAAACTTGGATATGTTGCACTCGGTCCCTTCCTCCAAATCGTTAATATAGATTGTAAAGAGTTGGGTTCCCAGCACTGACCCCTGCGGAACACCACTAGTTACTGATTGCCAACCCGAGAACGAACCATTTATCCCAACTCTTTGTTTTCTGTTAGATAGCCAATCTTCCACCCATGCCAGTATATTACCCCCAATCCCGTGATTTTTTATCTTGATCAGTAATCTTGTGTGGAACCTTGTCACATGCCTTTTGGAAGTCCAAATACACTACATCCACTGGTTCCCCTTTATCCACCCTGTATGTTACATCCTCAAAGAATTCAAGCAAATTTGTCAAACATGACTTCCCCTTCATAAAACCATGCTGACTCTGTCCTATTAAATTATGTTTATCCAAATGCTCTGTAACTTAATAATGGACTCCTTCTTAAATAAGGGTGTTACATTAGCAGTTTTCCAACCTGCCGGGACCTTTCCTGAGTCCAGGGAGTTCTGGAAAATGATCACCAATGCATCCACAATCCCTACCGCCACTTCTCTCAAGACCCGAGGATGTAGGCCATCAGGTCCGGGGGATTTATCTGCCTTAAGTCCCATTATTTTACTGAGTACCATCTCCTTAGTGATTTTCTCACCCTCTCACCCTCTCTCACTCTCACCCTCTCTCTCCCTCTCTCACTCTCTCCCTCTCTCACCCTCTCTCCCTCTCTCACTCTCTCTCTCTCACCCTCTCCCTCTCTCCTTCTCTCACCCTCTCTCTCACCCTCTCCCTCTCTCCCTCTCTCACCCTCTCACTCTCTCCCCCTCTCTCACCCTCTCACTCTCTCACCCTCTCTCACCCTCTCTCACCCTCTCTCACCCTCTCACTCTCACCCTCTCACCCACTCTCTCTCTCACACCCTCTCTCTCTCTCTCTCACCCTCTCCCTCTCTCCCTCTCTCACCCTGTCACTCTCTCCCCCTCTCTCCCTCTCACCCTCTCCCCCTCTCTCCCTCTCACCCTCTCACCCACTCTCTCTCTCACCCTCTCACCCTCTCACCCTCTCCCTCTCACCCTCTCACCCTCTCACTCTCTCACTCTCTCCCTCTCTCCCTCTCTCCCTCTCTCACCCTCTCTCCCTCTCTCCCTCTCTCCCTCTCTCCCTCTCCCTCTCACCCTCTCCCTCTCTCACCCTCTCACCCTCTCTCCCTCTCTCCCTCTCACCCTCTCACCCTCTCACCCTGTCACTCTCTCCCCCCCTCTCTCTCTCTCACCCTCTCACCCTCTCTCCCTCTCTCCCTCTCTCACCTGTAGTGTATGTACCTTTAAGAGGAACTATGTTTTTGAAGCTCCTGTATACTGTAGTACCAGTGGTGACCACTCGGGTATATAAGCCTGTGTAGCGTCTTGTGTTGTTAGTTCACCTCCAGACTTTGTTCAGTAAACACTTGTTAAATCAACTCCTGCATTCCGTGTCTCCATTAACACATGGATCTAACAGTGGCGACGAGTTAGAAATGAACTTACCTGCAATTCTGCAGGACCTCAAGGGGATCGATTCCTCAGACGAAGGTCGAAGCCAGAAGCAAGAAAAAAAATAAATAACTCGAAGAAACTCGAAAACAAGGGCCAGGCTTGGTCTCCAGTCTGTGGTTTCCCCAGCTAAACGAGCTGGTGGCAGGTAGTGCACTGATCCTTCCTGGGCTGCGGCGGGCCAGAGCTCGATCGGGTGGCTCTGCAATGGGGCTGGGCAGCGAGTCGGGAAGCAGAAGCAAAGAGAGAGAGAGGGTGGAGCACTCAGGGCGCGGCCGGTGCTGCAAAGCAGGTCGGCGTTCGGACCGAGCAGAGGGAGGGGAAAGTCCCAGAGGGTCCGCTCCACGACGGGAACGGTTCTCCAAGTAACGGAGAAACTATTGAAGCGATATATAAAAAAAAATAGAAATACCGCGAAAAGCTGCAGGTCACAACGGGAACCGCAGAGAACAGCGTTGGCAGCAGCGGCAGCGGCGGGAAAGCGCGGGAGGCGCCATCTTAACTCGGCGGGGAAGAAAGAAAAGCACGGGAGGCGCCATTTTAGATTTTCAAGATGCCAAAGACTGGCAATATTACTGCTTTCGATAGTGATATAGAAGATTGGACCACATATGTGGAAAGAGTGGAGGTATATTGCAAGGCGAATGAAGTAGCGGATGATAAAAAGGCATCGGTACTTCTAAACCTGATGGGCACAAGGACATACGGGCTGTTACGAAACTTGATCACTCCAGCCAAACCGATGGACAAGAATTTTAATGAGATTGTTGATACCTTACAGGAGCACTTAAACCCAACACCGCTGCTGATAGCGGAACAATTCAAATTCCCCAGGAGGAATCAGCACAAGAATGAAAGTAATGCTGATTACCTCACCGAATTACGAAAGCTGTCAAAGCACTGCCAATTCGGGGCAGGACTGGCAGATTCGTCTGCGGTCTCCTAAGCGAAGGAACACAGAAAAGACTACTTTCTGAGAAAGATTTAACACTGGACAAGGCTTTCAGTGTGGCTGTACCATACGAAGCAGCAGCAAGAGGAGCTGCAGAGATACAGCAAAAGCCACAGGACTTCGGCACCCATGAAATGACACGGGGTTTCGAGAGATGTTATCGCTGCGGCAGATCCACCCATGACCAGAAGGACTGCTGGTTCAAGGACAATGCGGAAAGCTGGGACACATTGCACGTGTATGCAGATCTGGAAAGAAATCCGCTGACATTAAAAAGGTCAATAAGGAAAAGTACAGAAAGGTACAAATGATGACGGACAGTAGCTCCGAAGACCAGAAGAGCGATAGCGACTCCGGAAACAAGAGACTAAGCTGTCTCAAATTACATAATGTAATTGCCAAAGAAGGTTACCAGACCATTTGGGTTACCCTCATGATAGCGGGGTCCCCAGTCAAAATGGAGCTAGATACAGAATCAGCTCTGACCCTCATGAGTCGACGGGATTACGAGCGGCTATTTCCGCATATACCTTTGAAAGACACATCCATTGTCTTGAAGACATATACGGGGCAGAAAGTATACCCCAGAGGGAAAATAAGGGTGCCTGTTGTATACAACAGCAAGGAAATACAGAAGTTGTATTTATACGTTCTGCAAGATGGTGGTCCACCGTTGTTGGGACGTGAATGGATCAGAAAGATACGTTTAGAATGGCACTCCATTCAGGCACTGACGGTGACCAGTAAGAAAAAAAACGATGATGATGTCATACCTGGACGATTAAAAGAAATCTTGGCTAACGCCAAAGAAGTGTTTCAACAGGAACTAGGAACCCTGAAAGGCGCCACCGCCTCAATAAAAGTGGAAGATGCGGCAATTCCCAAGTTTTTTAAGGCAAGGCCGGTGCCATACGCAATTCGTCCAGCCGTCGAGGCAGAGCTGGAGAATTTGGAAAAAGCAGGCGTGTTATCCAAGGTAGATTGGAGCGAGTGGGCAACACCCATCGTCCCGGTCATGAAGAAAACGTTGAATAATGATAAATCTGAAGAACAGAGAAAAGTTCGCATCTGTGGGGACTTCAAGGTGACTGTAAACCCGGTTCTTCACACGGTACAGTATCCTCCGAGGATAGAAGATATTTTCGCCTCACTATCCGGAGGGAAACGTTTCACCAAAATTGACTTAGCACAGGCATATCTACAGATGGAGGTTGAGGAGGCCTCTAAAAAGTATCTCACGATAAACACACACAAAGGCCTGTACCAGTACAATCGACTGGTTTTCGGAGTGGCATCAGCTCCGGCTATCTGGCAAAGAGCTATGGAGCAAGTCCTGCAAGGGATTCCGGGGACTCAATGCTACCTAGATGACATCCTTGTAACAGGAGAAAATGACAACGAGCACCTTGCCAACTTGGAGCAGGTGCTCACGAGACTGAGAGAACGGGGCCTACGAGCAAATCGCCCCAAGTGCGAATTTTTCCAGAAACAAATATCATATTGTGGCCATGTCATTAACGAAGAAGGGTTGCATAAGTCACCTGAAAAAATTGAAGTGGTCGTTGATGTAAGAAAAAGGAGACTTACCATCAAGTAACTTTAAAGTAAGCTTTAAGTAACTTATAAACACACTATATACACAATAGAGGTCTTTACCGTGCCTCTGGTAGAAGCCTCTTACAATACTGAACAGACCAGTATTTATACCAGTCCAACAGGAAGTGACATGACAGGAAGTGAGGTATGTACACAGTTCATAGTTCATAGTTCACAGGAAGTGATGACATAACTTCCCGGAAGTTATCATTTTTATCACATTCTTCCCTCCTGCAGGATTAGGAGGCTGTGGTCTACCTTTTGGTCCGCAGCCGCCGAACAAGGAAGAGTCGCACCCGTTTGGATTCCCGTCGTAGAGGGTCGCTGGTCCGCTTACATGCGGTTGGCCATTGGTCAGAGTCTGTGTGGCCTGGATTGCCCTGTGAAGGGTCGGGGAGATCATGGCTTCGAGTACGAGCCCCAATAGGTTCAAAGTCGGACTGCCTCTGTTCAGAGGGAGGTGCAGAGCTGGTCTGTGGCGGATCAGTACTTTCATGTGCGGTACTGGGAGGGTCGCAACCTTGAGCATGGGGTTCTACCGGCACCAAGCTAGTTGGTGTCCGATCAGGATCCTGGAGAGGGGTACCCGATAGGTCCCAAGAGTTTCCTGGTGAAATGCCATCACCCGATGTCCCACTAGGTCCTGGTGGGCAGGGAGCCAGATCCCGTAATGATACGGTAGATTCTCAGCCGTCGGAATATCGTATGTTTGCATAGGTGGGGTTGGCATCGGTTAGTTCGACCTCATCTACAAGAGGGTCATTTTTAGACGTCCGAACGTACCTTCGGAGTAATACAGGTCCAGGAGTAGTTAGCCATGACGGGAGTGATGTCCCATGAGATGAGCGACGCTGGAATCCAAAGAACCGCTCATGAGGTGTAGTATTTGTGGCTGTAGAAAGCAGGGACCGTATAGAGTGCAATGCATCCGGAAGCACTGTTTCCCATTGCTGGTCTGGTAGGCCCCGAGATCTTAAAGCGAGACGTACGGAATTCCAGATGATACCGTTATACCTCTCTACCTGCCCATTTCCGATGGGATGGTATGGTGTTGTTTTGCTTGTAGCAATTCCCCGTTCTGAGAGGTAGTCCTTGAGTTCCCTTGACATAAAGGATGGACCCCGATCTGAGTGAATATAAGCCGGCATGCCACAGAGAGAAAATACCTGCTCAAGGCAGCAGATTACTGTGGACGCCAGCATATTGGAGCAGGGGAAGGCAAACGGAAAACGTGAATATTCGTCGATCATGGTGAGCAAATATGTGTTCTGAGTTGAAGAGGGCACTGGGCCCTTAAAATCGATGCTAAGTCGTTGCATCGGTTGGGTTGCATGTATGAGTATACCATCTGAGGGGCGGAAGAACTGAGGTTTTAATTCCGCACAAAGCCGGCATTCTGAGCATATTTTCTTTACATCTCCAGTGGAAAAAGGGAGATTCCGTGATCGTACGAAATGTAGCATGCGCGTAACGCCAGGATGACACAAACCATTGTGGACATCCATGAGGGTGGAGGATGACATAGTGGAGCAAAATGCCCGTGTGAGGGTGTCCGGGGCCACATTCTCCTTGCCAGGCCGATAGAGAATGGTATAACCAAAAGAGGCCAGTTCCATCCTCCAAAGTTGTATTTTATTATTCTTAATTTTGGTTCGTTTTCGATTATCGAGCATGAAGGCGACTGATCGTTGGTCCGTGATCAATGTAAAGTGCTGGCGAGCTAGAAAATGGTTCCACTTCCGTACTGCCTCTATGATGGCTGTGGCTTCTTTCTCAACCGGAGGATAATGTAGCTCGGCACCTTGTAAGGTCCTGGACATAAATGCTACAGGACGACCTTCCTGATTCAGAGTAGCCGAGATCGCCACCTCCGAGGCATCACATTCAACCACGAAAGGGAGATTCTCATCAATGGAGTGAAGAGCCGCTTTCTCCAACTGTTTTTTGAGAAGGTTAAAGGCTGCAACAGCCGCTGTTCCCAGTGGAAATGATCTAGCATGCAGCAAGGGTTGGATTTTGTCCGAAAAATGAGGAATCCATTTAACGTAGTATGCAAACAGACCGAGAGCCCGACGTAAAGAAGCCGGATTCTTAGGTGACGGGAGCTCTTGGAGCGGGCGAAGTCTTTCTGGGTCTGGCCTACGCAGTAGCCAAGGATGTTGATGGTCGGTTGCGACTCAACAGATTTGGATTCATTCAGGGTCAAATTACGGCGATGGAGGGCATCCCGAAATTTTTGGAGGTTGGAGTCGTGTTCCTGTTGATCGTGACCTGCAATGGTAATGTTATCAAGATAGGGAAAAGTGTCCCTTAGGTTTTCCTGCTTAACCAGGCCATCCATTGCCCATTGAAAGACAGCCACTCCATTAGTAACCCCGAATGGGAGGCGACAAAATTGGTACAGCCGTCCATTAGCCTCAAAGGCTGTGTACTGCTTATCTGAGACCTTCAAGGGTAACTGATGATAGGCACTTTTTAAATCGTAAGTTGAGAACACTTTGTATTCGGCCAGTTTATTAACCATATCATCAATGCGTGGCAATGGGTAGGCGTCCAAGTCGGTATATTGATTGATGGTTTGCGAATAATCGATGCATAGTCGCTGTTTGTGAGGTTTTAGAGGGTTCTTGACAATGACGACTTGAGCCCGCCAGGGCGACGAACATGGTTCAATGATATCCTCTGCTAGAAGTCGAGAGATTTCAGCCGCAATAAAAGATTGGTCTTCCTGATTAAAGCGCCGCGATTTCGTTATTATCGGTTGGCATTGAGGCGGAATACTGGCAAATAATGAGGGTTCATCAAGTGAAGCTGCTGATAATGCACAAAATGGTAATTTAGATGGTATATTAGAAATAGTAAGTCCGGGTTTGGATCCACCAAACTCAATGGTGAGTTTCTTATGCTGTTTTTGGAAGTCCAGCCCTAAGAGGAGATCACTACATAAGTCTTTGAGCACCGAAAGTCGGGTGGAGGGATACATACGACCATGAAGTGTCATATCAACAACACAAAAGCCGGAGATTCTGGTATTAAGTGATGACTGGGCCATCGCAATTGCCTGGTCCGATGGGAAGACATGTAGTTTCAATTTCGCAACAATCTGTTCCTTAATGAAACTATCAGTACTTCCTGAGTCAATTAAGGCATCTAAGGTATGCCCTTTAATTGAAATTTTTGTGGCTGCCTGAGACAGGTTCTGTGGGCAAGCAGCTGTAATTGGTGTCGTTGCACAGAGAGTGGCTAAAACTCTCGGTGTGCTTCTTCGGGAGAGAGCTCGAGAGGAAGCTTGATAGGTCCTAGCTGGAGCATCTTGATAGGCCCTAATTGGGGCAGTTCGGTAGGCCTTAGCTGGATTGGCCCTCGTAGAGGCCCTTGATAGGCAAACTTTAGCAAAGTGTCCTTTTTTCCCGCAATAACTGCAGATTGCATTGCGAGCAGGGCAGGTTTTCCTAGGGTGAAAAGCATCTCCACAAAAGAAGCATTCCTTCCTAGATTGCCAAGAGGCTGCTAAAGTGGGGTCGTCCTCCTCTTCTTCATCAGAATTATCAGAATTAGATTCCCCCATGATAGGGTTCACCTGAGACCGCTTGAATTGTCTGGTTGCAGCTACAGCAGCAGATCGAGATCTGGGCAGCTGATAGAGGTCTGCATTTCTCTTTGCCAAATCCAGTGAACAAGCTAGGTCAAAAGCTTTTTGTAGCTCAAGTGTTTTACTTTCTAGTAGACACTGGCGTATAAATGGAGAGGCAATCCCGCAGATGAAAGCATCACGAATCATTTCTTGGCGGTACAGCTCAGCTGAGGCTGCCTGAAAGTTACAATCTACGCTGAGCCTGCGAAGTTCTTGCAGGAATTCGTCAATTGATTCCCCTGGCCCTTGTCGGGCTGTGGCCAGTAGATGTCTAGCATAGACCTCATTTGGGGTCTTCGCATACAGTTTCTTAAGTGCCCGAATCATCTCTTCGTAATTATCCCAGTCATCAACATATTCGAACACTTTTGGGGTCACATAATTGACAAGTATCTTCAATTTAGCAGGAGCATCCGCTTTACATTCATCCAGAAAATTCTCAAAAGTACGATACCAATGCTTCCATACCCTGCCAGCTGCTGGTGTATTCGGGTCCAAGTCCAGACGAATAGGTCTAAGGATTTTCTCCATGATGGGTGGTTCCCTGGATCCTTAACTTCCGAGTTTGTCTGAAGGTCTAGTATTTGTCAGTGTAAATACTAAGTTACTTAAATTGATGTAAGAAAAAGGAGACTTACCATCAAGTAACTTTAAAGTAAGCTTTAAGTAACTTATAAACACACTATATACACAAGAGAGGTCTTTACCATGCCTCTGGTAGAAGCCTCTTACAATACTGAACAGACCAGTATTTATACCAGTCCAACAGGAAGTGACATGACAGGAAGTGAGGTATGTACACAGTTCATAGTTCATAGTTCACAGGAAGTGATGACATAACTTCCCGGAAGTTATCATTTTTATCACAGTCGTAAAGGCCCCAGCGCCTGAAAATGTCTCACAATTAAGGTCATTCCTGGGATTAGTAAATTACTATCATAAATTTTTACCAAACTTGTCGACAGTTCTGCACCCGCTTAACGCACTGCTACAAACGGGAGTAGTTTGGAAATGGAGCAAAGACTGTAAACCTGCCTTCCATAAATGCAAAGGCTTGATCACGTCCAGGGAAGTGTTGGCTCATTACAACCCATCACTGCCAATCAGACTGGCGTGCGATGCATCCCCTTACGGCATGGGAGCGGTATTATCGCATAGATTCCCTGATGGCTCGGAGCGGACGATAACTTTTGCGTCACGCTCATTGAACTCAGCTGAGCGTAACTATGCCCAGATCGACAGGGAGGCACTCAGCCTGGTGTGGGGGCTGAAGAAATTCAACCATTACCTACACGGACAAAAATTTACCTTGTTGACTGACCATCAACCCCTCGTCTCCATATTCAACCCTGAAAAGGGCATTCCCATTATGACAGCGCAAAGGCTACAGAGGTGGTCCCTTTTCCTAAGGGCACACCAATATGACATAGAGTACAAAGGAACAAAACAGCATGGGAATGCTGACGGGTTATCGCGCCTACCGTTGCCAACAGTGGAAGAGGCGCCTACAGTGGACCCAGTGGAGATGTTCCACTCGACCATAGTGGAATGTCTACCAGTAACAAATTCTACCATTGAAAAGGAAACGTGAAATGACCCGACTCTCTCACGAGTCTACGATTTAACGGTGAAGGGATGGCCAGCACATGGCGAACCACTTGCCAGCATTCTCGCAAAGAAGAGAACAGCTGTCAGTGTGCCGAGGAACCTTGATGTGTGGATCCAGAGTGGTGATTCCACCCAAACTCAAGGATAGAGTGCTAAAGGAGCTTCACGAGGGGCACCTGGGTGGAGTGAAAATGAAGAACTTAGCCAGAGCATTTGTGTGGTGGCCAGGTATCGATGGAGACATCGAAGAAATTACCAAGAGCTGTCTAGGATGCCAGAAGGTCCAAAACGCCCCACCACAAGCCCCTCTACATCCATGGGAGTGGCCCTCATCTCCATGGCAAAGGGTACATATCGACTTTGCTGGTCCATTTATGGACTCAATGTTCTTAATCGCGGTGGATGCACACTCCAAGTGGCCGGAGGTAATAAAGATGTCCTCCACCACCACGGAAAAAACACAGTATTAAGGACCATATTCGCCAGGAATGGGCTGACTGAACAGATCTGTTCTGATAATGGACCGCAATTTGTATCCGAAGAATTCAGGAAGTTCTTAAAAAACAATGGGGTTAAACACTACACGTCCGCCCCATACCATCCCGCCACCAATGGATTGGCTGAAAGGTTTGTCCAGACCTTCAAGAAGGCCATAAAGGCCATGGGTAATGAAGACATAAATCTACAACATAAGGTAGATAACTTCTTGTTTGCGTACAGGAATGCAACACATGTGGTTACAAACCAAACCCCCGCCATGATGTTTTTCAATAGAAGACTAAGATGCCGGCTGGATTTGGTCAAGCCAAACGTCAGACGGGACATAGAGAACCGGCAATTTCAAAGCATGAATGAAAGGCCAACTAGAACCTTCCAGATAGGTCAACCAGATTTGGCCCGGGACTACCGTACCGAGAAATGGCAGCCTGGAACTATTTGCACACAACTAGGACCGCTGATGTATACCGTGGACATTGGATAAAGCATAATAAGGCGCCATGCTGACCAGATCATAGAGTCATCCGAAAAAGGACAATCTACACCACAACTCAATACGCCTAGTGATGAAGCAGAGATACCCATAGTATCTACCTCCGATCCAGTGATACTGGAACCAGATGAACCCGACACTGGCATTGAAGCCGAATCGACCTTGCCAAAAGAACCTACTACACCACCGAGGCGTTATCCGGACCGAGTCAGGAAACCTCCATAGAGACTGAATTTGTAATTGATTAACTTCAGCAAATGTGTATATTATTGTTCTTGTAAAAATGTTATGTACTATTTATCTAAAAGGGGAGGAATTGTAGTGTATGTACCTTTAAGAGGAACTATGTTTTTGAAGCTCCTGTATACTGTAGTACCAGTAGTGACCACTCGGGTATATAAGCCTGTGTAGCGTCTTGTGTTGTAAGTTCACCTCCAGACTTTGTTCAGTAAACACTTGTTAAATCAACTCCTGCATTCCGTGTCTCCATTAACACACGGATCTAACATCACCCTCTCTCACCCTCTCACCCTCTCTCACCCTCTCTCCCTCTCTCTCTCTCCCACTCTCACCCTCTCTCTCTCTCCCAATCTCACCCTCTCTCTCTCTCACCCTCTCACCCTCTCTCACCCTCTCACCCTCTCTCACTCTCTCCCTCTCTCACCCTCTCCCTCTCTCCCTCTCACCCTCTCTCCCTCTCTCCCTCTCACCCTCTCTCACCCCTCCCTCTCTCCCTCTCTCCCTCTCTCACCCTCTCTCCCTCTCACCCTCTCTCCCTCTCTCCCTCTCACCCTCTCTCACCCCTCCCTCTCTCCCTCTCTCCCTCTCACCCTCTCTCCCTCTCCCTCTCACCCTCTCTCCCTCTCTCCCTCTCTCTCACCCTCTCTCCCTCTCTCACTCTCTCACCCTCTCTCCCTCTCTCCCTCTCTCTTCCTCTCTCCCCCTCTCCCTCTCTCCCTCTCACCCTCTCTCCCTCTCTCAATTCAATTCAATTCAATTCAAATCGCTTTATTGGCATGTCAAGTTACATCTTATGTTGCCAAAGCATCGGAAAACATTCATGTTTGTTCACAAAAATACAGATCTATCCATACAGTGTATAAACAGATATATCCCTGAGTGTATAAATATACTTTCATATAATTTATATATACTCTTATCTTATCTTTAGTGGTTGTCCCTCTGTTTATGGCAAGCTGTAACATAGTGTGCCGCTAGTGTTACGCAACTTCTCTCTTCCCCTAGTAGGTATGGGAGTTTTTGGTCGTCATTCAATTTTCTGAATTCCGGGCATATTTTTGTAAATTTTGGGTAGAAATTCTCCCTTATGCCCTGATATTTTCTACAAGCTGTGAGGAAGTGCATCTCTGTCTCCACCATTCCCTGACTGCAGTGAGAGCATATCCTGTTCTCTCTTGGTAGCCGGGTCTGCCTGTGTCTACCTTTTTCGATCGCCAGGCTATGTTCACTAAGTCTGTACATTGTCAAGATTTTTCTCAGTTTGCTGTCCTTTACCATGGTCAGGTAATCAGCTATGTTGTATTGTCTGTTTAGGGCCAAGTAGCAATTGAGTTTGCTTTGGGTTTTTGTTGTTTCTGCCCAATATGTCAGATATTTTTCCTTTTGCTTAGCGACGATTGTGTTGGGTCGAATTCTTTGTGTTACGCTGTCACTGTCCTGGGGCTGGTTATTGTTAGTAGTGTTAGTAGTTACTTCACTGAGTCCCAGGACTAGTTGACTGAGGGTATTCTTCTTTATGGTCAGCTCTTGGCATTTCAGGGCGTCGTAGTGATAGCATTGGGGGTTGCTCATTTGTAGGTGATTCCAAAATTTGGTGGCTCTTTTTTGGATAGTGATTATTAATGGATATTGGCCTAGTTCCGCCCTGCATGCATTGTTTACTGTTTTCCTTTGAGTCCGGAGGATACTTTTACAGAATTCTGCATGTAGGATCTCAATTGGGTATTTGTCCCATTTTGCAAATTCTTGTTGTATTAGCGGTCCCCATACCTCACTGCCATAGAGTGCAATTGGTTCAATTACTGATTTGAAAATTTTGAGCCAAATGCTAATTGGGATTTCTATTTGGATTGATTTTTTAATGGCATAGAAAGCCCTTCTTGCTTTCTCTTTCAGTTCATTCACAGCCAGTTTGAAGTTTCCCGTAGAACTGATTTTTAAGCCCAAGTATGTGTAGTTAGTGGTTTGTTCAATTTTGGTTGTTCCTAGTGTGAAATTTATTTTGGGTCCCTGATGTCTGGATCTTTGCTGGAACACAAGGACTTTGTTTTTTTGGGGATTTATTGTCAGGGCCCAAGTCTGGCAGTACGACTCCAGCAGATCCAGGTTCTGCTGTAGACCCTCCTTAGTTGGTGACAGCAGAACCAGGTCATCTGCATAGAGGAGGAATTTAACCTTGGATTCATATAGGGTGAGGCCGGGTGCTGTAGATTGTTCAAGTAGTTTTGCCAATTCATTTATGTAAATATTAAAGAGTGTCGGTGAGATTGGCGAGCCCTGCGTCACCCCCCACCCCTGTGGGAAGTATTTTGTTTGTTTGTCTCCAATTTTAACTGCACATTTGTTGTTTGTATACATTGATTTAATTACATCATATGTTTTTCCCCCTACCCCGCTTTCGATAAGTTTCAGGAATAAACCGTCATGCCAGATGGAGTCGAAAGCCTTCTGGAAATCTATAAAGCATGCGTAGATTTTGCTTTTGTTATGGTGAACGTGTTTGTCAATTAGGGTCTGTAGGGTGAAGATATGATCTGATGTTCTATAGTTTGGCAGGAATCCAATTTGGCTTTTACTCAAGACATTGTGCTCCTCAAGGAAGTTTATAAGTCTTTTGTTTATGATGCTACAGAATACCTTCCCCAGGTTATTGTTTACACACATGCCTCGATAGTTATTTGGGTCGACTTTGTCCCCACTTTTGTATATGGGCATTATGAGTCCTTTGTTCCAGATATCAGGGAAGTAACCGACACTCAGAACCAAGTTGAAGAGTTTTAGGATAGCCAGTTTCATTTTATCGTCTGTGTGTTTAATCATCTCGCTTAGTATGCCGTCTGCCCCGCAAGCTTTTCCTGGTCGCAGGTCCTTGAGTTTTTCAAGAAGTTCTTTTTCTGTTATTATGGAGTCTAGCGGGTTTTGGTTATCTTTTATGGCCATTTCGAGCTTTTCCAGTTTTTTGCATATTTGGTGTTGCTCTGGCCTTAGTGTGTTTTTCTGGTATAATTTTTCAAAGTGGTTTTCCCATGTGTCCCCATTTTGAATGGCCAATTCGTCGTGTTGTTTTTTGTGTAGTGTATTCCAGTTGTCCCAGAAACAATTGGAATCAATGGATTCCTCAATGGAGCTGAGTGTATTCTTAATATATTGCTCTTTTTTGGTTCTGAGTGTGTTTCTGTATTGTGTTAGTGTCTGACAATAAGTAAGGCGTAATTCCTCGTTTTCTGGATGTCTGTGTTTTTGGTTTGATATTTTTCTAAGTTTTTTCCTCATGCTATGGCAATCTGGGTCAAACCATTTTTCATAGTTTTTTGTTTTGGGTTTGTTCTTGCGAGCTTTCAAGTTTGCCCTTGTTGCCAAATTATCAAAAATATTGTTTAGGTTATTTACTGCCCGGTTTACGCCTTCTTTATTGTGAGTGTATATGTTATCCAGAAAGGTGTCCAAGAGAGCTTGAGTTGATGCATTGCTAATTGTTTTCTGGTATTTTTCCGTGTCGTTTTTGGCCCATCTGTACGATTTTTTGGTGTTGTACAGTTTACTGGGTTGTGTTTCTATGTTGTTTGTTTCTGTCTTTTTGAGATACATAGTAATTTGACTGTGATCTGACAGTGTTATTTGTGGTTTGACTGTGAATGCTCTGAAAGAGGATGGGTCCAAATCTGTAATCATATAGTCTACTGTGCTGCAGCCAAGAGGTGAGCAATAGGTCGATCTTCCTAGGAGGTCTCCTATGAACCTACCATTGACAATGTACAGACCCAGGCTTCGACAGAGCTGTAGGAGCTGTTTTCCGTTGGTATTTGTCTGCTTGTCGCAGTTATGCCTGTATGGAAGGGAAGGGATATCGAAGTGGTTATTCCCGAATACGTAATTGTTTCCCTGATTATTGGTGAAGTCTGGTTCTTCGCCAGTTCTTGAATTGAGGTCCCCACAGATCAACACGTTCCCCTGGGCCTGGTATTGGATAATTTCCCCCTCTATGTTGGAGAAGGTGACCTCTTTAAAGTACGGGGAATCCATTGGGGGGATATAAAGTGCGCAAATGTAAACATCTTGGGTGTTAGAGATAATCTCCCTCTCAATTTTGAGCCACATGTGGTTTTCGCCCTTTTTTATAAATTTGATGTAATTCTTAAGTTCTGTTTTAAACCAGATCAGTATGCCTCCGGAGTCTCTGCCTTGGGTTACTCACTCTCTCACCCTCTCCCTCTCTCCCTCTCTCCCTCTCTCACTCTCTCACCCTCTCTCACTCACTCCCTCTCTCCCTCTCACCCTCTCCCTCTCTCACCCTCTCACCCTCTCCCTCTCTCCCTCTCTCCCTCTCACCCTCTCTCACCCTCTCTCCCTCTCTCCCTCTCACCCTCTCTCACTCTCTCACTCTCTCACCCTTTCCCTCTCTCCCTCTCTCCCTCTCACCCTCTCTCACCCTCTCTCCCTCTCTCCCTCTCACCCTCTCACCCTCTCTCCCTCTCTCCCTCTCTCCCTCTCTCCCTCTCACACTCTCTCACTCTCTCACCCTTTCCCTCTCTCCCTCTCTCCCTCTCTCCCTCTCACCCTCTCTCACCCTCTCTCCCTCTCTCCCTCTCACCCTCTCTCACTCTCTCACCCTCTTTCCCTCTCTCCTTCTCAAATTCAAATTCAATTCAAATTGCTTTATTGGCATGATAAGGTACATCATATGTTGCCAAAGCATCGAAAAACATTTATGGTTGAACACATAAACGCAGATCTATTCATACAGTGTATAAACAGATATATCCCTGAGTGTATAAATATACATTCGTATAATTTGTATATACTCTTTTCTTAGGTTTACTGGTTGTCCCTCTGTTTATGGCAAGCTGTAACATAGTGTGCCGCTAAGGTTACACAGTTTCTCTGTTCCCCTAGTAGGTATGGGAGTTTTTGGCCGTCACTCAAATTTCTGAATTCAGGGCATATTTGTGAGAATTTTTGGTAGAAATTCTCCCTGATGCCCTGATATTTTCCACAAGCTGTGAGGAAGTGCATCTCTGTCTCCACCACTCCCTGACTGCAGTGAGAGCATATCCTGTCCTCTCTTGGCAGCCGGGTCTGTCTGTGTCTGCCTTTTTCGATCGCCAGGCTATGTTCACTAAGTCTGTACCTTGTCAAGGTTTTTCTCAGTTTGCTATCCTTTACCATGGTCACGTATTCAGCTATGTTGTATTGTCTGTTTAGGGCCAAGTAGCAATTGAGTTTGTTTTGGGTTTTTGTTGTTTCTGCCCAATATGACAGGTATTTTTCCTTTTGCTTAGTGACAATTGTGTTGGGTCGAATTCTCTGTGCTACGATGTCACTGTCCTGGGGCTGGTTATTGTTAGTAGTGTTAGTGGTTGCTTCACTGAGTCCCAGGACTAGTTGACTGAGGGTATTCTTCTTTATGGTCCTCTCTTGGCATTTCAAGGCTTCGTAATGATAGCAGTGGGGGTTGCTCATTTTTAGGTGTTTCCAAAATTTGGTGGCTCTTTTTTGGATAGTGATTATTAGTGGATATTGGCCTAGTTCTGCCCTGCATGCATTGTTTACTGTTTTCCTTTGAGTCCGGAGGATACTTTTACAGAATTCTGCATGTAGGATCTCAATTGGGCGTTTGTCCCATTTTGCAAATTCTTGTTGTGTTAGCGGTCCCCACACCTCACTGCCATAGAGTGCAATTGGTTCAATTACTGATTTAAAAATTTTGAGCCAAATGCTAATTGGGATTTCTATTTGGATTGATCTTTTTATGGCATAGAAAGCCCTTCTAGCTTTCTCTTTCAATTCATTCACAGCCAGGTGAAAATTTCCCATAGAGCTGATTTTTATGCCCAAGTATGTATAGTTAGTGGTTTGTTTGATTTTAGTTGTTCCTAGTGTGAAATTTATTCTGGGTCCCTGATGTCTGGATCTTTGCTGGAACACAAGGACTTTTTTTTTTGGGGGGTTTATTGTCAGGGCCCAGGTCTGACAGAATGACTCCAGCAGATCCAGGTTCTGCTGTAGACCCTCCTTAGTTGGTGACAGCAGAACCAGGTCATCTGCATAGAGGAGGAATTTAACCTTGGATTCATATAGGGTGAGGCCGGGTGCTGTAGATTGTTCAAGTAGTTTTGCCAACTCATTTATGTAAATATTAAAGAGTGTCGGTGAGATGGGCGAGCCCTGCATCACACCACGCCCCTGTGGGAAGTATTTTGTTTGTTTGTCTCCAATTTTAACTGCACATTTATTGTTTGTATACATTGATTTAATTACATCATATGTTTTTCCCCCTACACCACTTTCAATAAGTTTCAAGAATAGACCGTCGTGCCAGATGGAATCGAAAGCCTTCTGGAAATCTATAAAGCAGGCAAAAATTTTGCTTTTGGTTTTGATGAACATGTTTGGTCAATTAGGGTCTGTAGGGTGAAGATATGATCTGATGTTCTATAGTTTGGTAGGAATCCAATTTGGCTTTTACCCAAGACATTGTGCTCCTCAAGGAAGTTTATAAGTCTTTTGTTTATGACTCTCTCTCTCTCTCCCTCTCTCACCCTCTCTCTCCCTCTCTCCCTCGCTCCCTCTCCCTCTTTCCCTCTCTCCCTCTCTCACCCTCTCACCCTCTCCCTCACTCCCTCTCACCCTCTCCCTCTCTCCCTCTCACCCTCTCTCTCTCTCCCTCTCACCCTCTCACTCTCTCCCTCTCTCACCCTCCCCCTCTCTCCCTCTCTCCTCTCTCCCTCTCACTCTCTCACCCTCTCACTCTCTCACCCTCTCTCCCTCTCCCTCTCTCCCTCTCACCCTCTCTCACCCTCTCCCCCTCTCTCCCTCTCCCCCTCTCTCACCCTCTCTCCCTCTCACCCTCTCCCTCTCTCCCTCTCACCCTCTCCCTCTCTCCCTCTCCCCCTCTCTCCCTCTCTCCCTCTCTCCCTCTCCCTCTCTCCCTCTCTCCCTCTCACCCTCTCCCTCTCTCCCTCTCCCCCTCTCTCCCTCTCTCCCTCTCACTCTCTCACCCTCTCTCCCTCTCACCCTCTCACCCTCTCCCTCTCACCCTCTCTCCCTCTCCCTCTCTCTCTCTCTCCCTCTCCCTCTCTCCCCCTTTCCCTCTCTCCCTCTCTCCCTCTCACCCTCTCTCACCCTCTCACCCTCTCTCCCTCTCCCTCTCTCACCCTCTCCCTCTCTCTCCCCCTCTCACCCTCTCTCACCCTCTCTCACCCCCTCTCCCTCTCACTCTCTCGCCCTCTCGCCCTCTCGCCCTCTCTCCCTCTCACTCTCTCACCCTCTCACCCTCTCTCCCTCTCTCCCTCTCACCCCCTCCCTCTCTCCCTCTCACCCTCTCCCTCTCTCCCTCTCTCCCTCTCACCCTCTCTCACCCTCTCCCCCTCTCCCCCTCTCCCCCTCTCTCTCTCTCTCCCTCTCACCCTCTCCCTCTCTCCCTCTCACCCTCTCACCCTCTCCCTCTCACCCTCTCTCACCCTCTCCCCCTCTCTCCCTCTCCCCCTCTCTCTCTCTCACCCTCTCCTCTCACCCTCTCCCTCTCTCTCCCTCTCACCCTCTCCCTCTCTCCCCCTCTCTCCCTCTCTCCCTCTCACTCTCTCACCCTCTCTCCCTCTCTCCCTCTCACCCTCTCCCTCTCCCTCTCTCCCTCTCACTCTCTCACCCTCTCTCCCTCTCCCCCTCTCTCCCTCTCCCTCTCTCCCCCTTTCCCTCTCTCCCTCTCTCACCCTCTCTCCCTCTCTCCCTCTCTCCCTCTCCCTCTCTCACCCTCTCCCTCTCTCTCCCCCTCTCATCCTCTCACCCTCTCTCACCCTCTCTCATCCTCTCTCACCCCCTCTCCCTCTCCCTCTCACTCTCTCGCCCTCTCGCCCTCTCTCCCTCTCACTCTCTCACCCTCTCAGCCTCTCTCATCCTCTCCCTCTCTCACCCTCTCTCTCCCTCTCTCACCCCCTCTCTCACCCTCTCACCCTCTCTCTCCCTCTCACCCTCACCCTCTCACCCTCTCACCCTCTCTCCCTCTCACCCTCTCTCACCCTCTCACCCTCTCCCTCTCTCACCCTCTCTCACCCTCTCCCTCTCACCCTCTCTCTCCCTCTCCCTCTCCCTCTCACCCTCTCTCTCCCTCTCACCCTCTCTCCTTCTCTCCCTCTCTCCCTCTCACCCTCTCTCACCCTCTCACTCTCTCACCCTCTCTCACCCTCTCACCCTCTCACCCTCTCTCACCCTCTCTCTCCCTCTCACCCTCTCTCACCCTCTCTCACCCTCTCTCTCCCTCTCTCACCCTCTCACCCTCTCTCTCCCTCTCTCACCCTCTCTCTCCCTCTCACCCTCTCACCCTCTCTCTCTCTCACCCTCTCCCTCTCCCTCTCTCACCCTCTCTCTCCCTCTCTCCCTCTCACCCTCTCACTCTCTCACCCTCTCCCTCTCTCCCTCTCACCCTCTCCCTCTCTCCCTCTCTCACCCTCTCCCTCTCTCACCCTCTCCCTCTCTCCCTCTCTCTCCCTCTCCCTCTCACCCTCTCTCCCTCTCTCCCTCTCACCCCCTCCCTCTCTCCCTCTCCCTCTCTCCCTCTCTCCCTCTCCCCCTCTCCCTCTCTCCCCCTCTCCCCCTCTCTCCCTCTCACTCTCTCACCCTCTCTCCCTCTCTCCCTCTCACCCTCTCCCTCTCTCCCTCTCTCCCTCTCACCCTCTCCCTCTCTCCCTCTCTCCCTCTCTCACCCTCTCCCTCTCTCCCTCCCTCTCCCTCTCACCCTCTCACCCTCTCTCCCTCTCTCCCTCTCACCCCCTCCCTCTCTCCCTCTCCCTCTCTCCCTCTCTCCCTCTCCCTCTCTCCCCCTCTCCCCCTCTCTCCCTCTCACTCTCTCACCCTCTCTCCCTCTCTCCCTCTCACCCTCTCCCTCTCTCCCTCTCTCCCTCTCACCCTCTCCCTCTCTCCCCCTCTCTCCCTCTCACTCTCTCACCCTCTCTCCCTCTCACCCTCTCCCTCTTTCCCTCTCACCCTCTCTCCCTCTCCCTCCCTCTCCCTCTCTCCCTCTCTCCCCCTTTCCCTCTCTCCCTCTCTCCCTCTCTCACCCTCTCTCCCTCTCTCCCTCTCTCACCCTCTCTCCCTCTCTCTCCCCCTCTCATCCTCTCACCCTCTCTCACCCTCTCTCACCCTCTCTCCCTCTCTCCCTCTCACTCTCTCACCCTCTCTCCTTCTCTCCCTCTCACCCTCTCTCATCCTCTCCCTCTCTCACCCTCTCTCTCCCTCTCACCCTCTCTCTCCCTCTCCCTCTCACCCTCTCTCTCCCTCTCACCCTCTCTCTCCTTCTCTCCCTCTCACCCTCTCTCTCCCTCTCTCACCCTCTCACCCTCTCTCTCCCTCTCACCCTCTCTCTCCCTCTCTCCCTCTCTCCCTCTCACCCTCTCTCTCCCTCTCACCCTCTCACCCTCTCACCCTCTCCCTCTCTCACCCTCTCTCACCCTCTCTCACCCTCTCTCACCCTCACTCTCTCACCCTCTCTCTCCCTCTCTCACCCTCTCACCCTCTCTCTCCCTCTCCCTCCCACCCTCTCTCTCCCTCCCACCCTCTCTCTCCCTCTCACCCTCTCTCTCCTTCTCTCTCTCTCACCCTCTCACTCTCTCACCCTCTCTCTCCCTCTCACCCTCTCTCCCTCTCTCACCCTCTCACCCTCTCTCTCCCTCTCACCCTCTCACCCTCTCACTCTCTCACCCTCTCTCTCCCTCTCTCTCCCTCTCTCCCTCTCACCATCTCACTCTCTCACCCTCTCTCACCCTCTCTCACCCTCTCACCCTCTCACCCTCTCTCTCCCTCTCCCTCCCACCCTCTCTCTCCCTCCCACCCTCTCTCTCCCTCTCACCCTCTCTCTCACCCTCTCACTCTCTCACCCTCTCTCTCCCTCTCACCCTCTCTCCCTCTCTCACCCTCTCTCTCCCTCTCACCCTCTCACCCTCTCACCCTCTCACTCTCTCACCCTCTCTCTCCCTCTCTCACCCTCTCACCCTCTCTCTCCCTCTCTCCCTCTCACCATCTCACTCTCTCACCCTCTCTCACCCTCTCTCACCCTCTCACCCTCTCACCCTCTCTCACCCTCTCACCCTCACCCTCTCACTCTCTCACCCTCGCACATTCTACCGCACTATTCAATTTCTAGGCCAACCTTATCCTTCTCACTTTCCAATGAATCAGATTCGAGGTTTATACTTCACTAATGGGGAAGAGCTTTGATCAGAAACACCATGCCCATCCCCAAGCTTTTCACTCCTTTTAAGTGTTCCTGCACCAATGGCATCGCATCCCTTTACTAGTTGTGATGAAGAGAATGGTTTGGCTATTTTGCTGTGTTTATTCTGCAGTGTGACGGATGGGTCCTCCCAGTCTCACTCACCTTCTATTTTCAGAGTCTGCACTCAGTTTCCTCCTCCACCCGTCTCATTTTTTTATCTTTCCTCCCACATTTTTCTTTCGAAAAGGCACCAAACTGCAAACCCATCTGGTCAAAGGAGCAGCACATTATTTCCAAGAAGAGGAGTATATTTAGATGCTCTCATGCTGAAATAACACCCTTTGCAAACACATGCTGATCTTGCAGGCATGTATTTTTAGGCACCAGTCGATTGTCTGACCGTTTCAAACTCATTTTGCTCATTTCTATATTTGCTAAATTAACAATAAACTCCCTGATACCTGTAGCAAAATACCTCTTCATGTCTCTTCACCTCTCAGACCTCCCTTTTGTTCTTTCATCCCCTCCCCCATTTCCCAGCCCCCAAACTGGCCTTTTCATCGGTTTCATTGCCTGCTTTTTTCTCAGTTCTGATGAAGGGTCATCGACCTGAAACGTTGACTCTATTTTCTCTCCACGGATGTTGCCTGGCCTGCTGAGTTTTTCCAGCTTTTTCAGTTGTTATCCCTGATATCTGTGTTGGGTTCTAAGGTTGTGTAATATTCACACAGTGGTTTCTAGAGGTAAATGCAGGTTTAACACAATAGAAACATAAAAGGGAACCCAAAAATCTTTGACCGGCATGTAAACATTAAGCGGGTAGTAAGAGGCGGGGTGGGGCCTATTAGAAACAAAGAAGGTGATATATGCTTAGAGGCACAGGACAAGGCTAGAATACTCAATGAGTACTTTGTATCGGTGTTTACTAAGGAGGTGGATGCTGACAAAATATCGGTAGAAGTGGAAAAGGTAGAAGCAATGGAAGGGGTGAAAATTGATAGACAGGATGTACTAGAAAGGCTGGGTGTGCTTAGAGTGGACAAGTCTCCTGGTCCAGATGGCTTGCATCTGCTAAGGGAATTGGGGGAGGAGATAGTGGAAGGGCTTGCCATAATTTTCCAATCTTCCCTAGATGCGGGGGAGGTGCCTGAGGATTGGAAAGTTGCAAATGTGACGCCATTGTTCAAGAAAGGGTGTAAGGACAATCCTAGTAACTACAGGCCGGTCAGTTTAATATCAGTGGTGGGTAAAGTTTTAGAAACAATAATCAAGGAAAAAATTAACAGGCACTTGGAGAGGTTTAAACTAGTTAAGGAGAGCCAACATGGATTTGTAAAAGGAAGATCATGTTTGATTAATCTAATTGAATTTTTTGATGAAGTAACAGAGAAGATTGATGAAGGGAATGCAATGGATGTTGTCTACATGGATTTTTGGAAGGCGTTTGATAAAGTACCACATAGAAGGCTGGTTAACATAAAGGTGGGTCAGTGGCAGCTTGGATAAGGAATTGCCTTAAGGACAGAAAATAGCGAGTTGTGGTAAATGACTGTTTTTCAGACTCGAGGATGGTAGGCAGTGGTGTTCCCCAAGGATCAGTGCTGGGGCCACTGCTTTTTTTGATATACATAAATGACCTGGATTTTGGAATACAGAGTAGAATTTCTAAATTTGCCGATGACACCAAACTTGGGGGTGTGGCAAACAGTGAGGATGATACCAATTGACTGCAACAGGACATAGAAAGGCTAGCAGAATGGGCAGACAAGTGGCAAATGGAATTTAATACAGAGAAGTGTGAGGTGATGCATTTTGGCAGAAGGAACAGGGAGAGGCAATATACACTTAATGGCACAGTTTTAAAGAGTGTGCAGGGACAGAGGGACCTGGGAGTTAATGTGCATAGGTCCCTGAAGGTGGCAGGACATATTGAGAGAGTGGTTAATAAAGCATATGGGTACTTGGGCTTCATAAATAGAGATATTGAGTACAAAAGTAGAGAAGTTATGCTGAACCTTTATAAAGCACTGGTTAGGCCACAACTGGAGTATTGCATCCAGTTCTGGTCACCACACTTTAGGAAGGATGTGAAGGCCCTTGAGAGGGTGCAGAGGAGATTTACCAGAATGGTTCCGGGGATGGGGGATCTTAGCTACAAGGACAGGTTGGAGAAGCTGGATTTGTTTTCATTAGAGCAAAGGAGGTTGAGGGGTGATTTGATAGAGTTGTACAAGATTATGACGGGTTTGGATAGGCTAGACTGGGAAAGGCTGTTCCCACTAGTTGATGGTACAAGGACTAGGGGACACAGATTTAAGGTTTTGGGCAAGAGATACAGGGGGGATGTGAGGAAAACTTTTTTATGCAGCGAGTGGTGAGGACCTGGAACTCGTTGCCAACGGAAGTGGTGAAAGCGGAGACACTCAGGCCTAGAAATTCGGTTGTGGGTTCGCCAGGGCTTTAGCGCCAGAAATTTAGTGCCGGCGCTAGGTCCCCCTGCGCGCGCCAAAAATTCAGTAGCGCCACGCCCAAACAGCTGCCGGCGCTACTAGAGGGTGTCAGCGCCTCGAAATGGGCGCTGAGTGCCGCATTGCGGCGCAATTCCGGCGCTGCGGCACCCGATGCGGTGCGGCAGGCTGGGGAAGTGCAGGCCTCCTCCTTCAGTTAAGGAGAAGCTGCCTGCACCCGCCCGCTGGCCGTTCAAATGTTCAGAAAAATGAGCCCGGCACCTCGGACAAGTGCCGGGCTTGCAGGCCAGACGCATCTGTTCCGTGGGGGGGGGGGTGGAGGAGTCCGGGGAGGGAGGTGCGGGCAGGCGGCCGGCGGGAAAGCGGCCGGCCGCCGCGCGACCTTAATGCGCCGGCGCTAACTCCTGCAAGACTCGGTTGCCAAAGTCTTAGTTGCGGCTGCCACGGGCGAGGCGGCCGCAACTCAATTTCGGCGCTGAGGCCCGTCACCACGGCAACCGGGACACTGCGCACACCGATGACGTCATCGGTGCCGGCGCAGCGCAACCGGTGTAACGCCGACGGAAGGGCCCCACTGAATTTGCCAACTGGCCATAACTCTGGCGCTAGGCCCTCCAGCGCCCCAAATGGGGCGCTAAGCCTACTGAATTTCTAGGCCTCAATGTTTTCAAGGGGAGACTGGATAGGCACTTGAGGGAAATAAACTTGCAGGGCTACGGGGGAATGGGACTGACTGGATTGCTCTACAGAGAGCTGGCATGGACTCGATGGGCCGAATGGCCTCCTTCTATGCCGTTATGACTCCAAGGGCTAAAAATTGAGTAATGCCCCCTTTGGGGCGCTAGCTTTAGCGCCCTGGATAAATTAGCACCCCCGCAACGGAAATTGAGTGGTACCACCCCAAGAGGGCCCTTAAAGGGGAGGGGCCTTGCGCAGCGCGACTCGAGAAGTGCCGGGCTCATGGAGCGCAGCCGGCACTTCGAGTGGGGGCGGGTAATGAGGTCGTGGACGGGAGCAGAGGCAGGTGGTGGCAGGCAGCCAGCAACAAAAATGGCCGCCCCGCCCCACGCCTTTAAATAGCGCCTCCCGGGCCGCAGGTTGGCCCCCCTGACCCTGTCAGACATAGCGTCCGGCGGTAAGTCAGGGGGCACTCCTGAGGATTGCGAGCGGGGCGCTGCGCACGGCGATGACGTCATCATAACCTCGGCCCCTATTACATTTTTATATATATTTTTTATCCACACCTTTGTTTTGGCCCTTCCCCCCTTTTCTTCTCTTCCACATGGCAGCTGTCTCTCATTCTGCCAACGCATTTCACACCTAATCTAGAGCCGTCTTTTGTCTCCACTAGTCCTATCACCACCTCATCTTGTTTTCAATACCTCTTAATGTCTCTTCCCCATTTCCCAGCACCCAAACTGGCCTTTTAATCGGTTTCATTTCCTGTGTTTTTTCAGTCCTGACGAAGGGTCTTCGACCCGAAACGTTGACTCTATTTTTCTCTCCACGGATGTTGCCTGGCCTGCTGAGTTTTTCCAGCATTTTCTGTTGTTATTTCGGAAGTACTTCACTGGCTGTAAAGCACTGTGGGACATCCTGAGGTTGTGAAAGGCGCTATAGAAATGCAAGTCTTTCTTTACTTAAATATTAAATCATGTTCACACTGATGAGAACAGGACAGATTTATACCGAATGCTTGGCTAGATTTGTTTACTGATCAAATATGAAATTCAGTCAACACCCTGATCATTTAAACTTCTGGAGAAAAGTTCTACAAATTGCTGCTGTTCCCCGGTAAACAGGCCAGTCAACAAACCTCCAGAACATGGGTGCGAGCTAGTAGCTCACATCGTTCACTCTCACCCATCGGCTTTCCTGATAGGACAGTTCCAGCTCACCCCAAAGATTTGGGGTGCTGGTTTGCCGCGTTATCTGGAGACGAGTGGGAGGAATGCCAGCCCCAGCCTCAGTCACAGGTCACAGGTCGAGCCATCTAGGTTCATTCCATTAGCTAACCATGATTATCCACAGTGCTGCGGAGTACCAGGCTGCCACAGGGCAATATCAGTAACATCAGTCAATCTGCAGTCCATGCTTATATTAAGCAGGTGACCGATGCCATGTTTATCACTTTCCGCATGGACATCTGGAAGCAGCAGCAGGATGGGACTCAGGGGCTCAGACAGATTGCAGGATTCCCCAAGTACAGGGCCTGGACTGCCCCACATCACCCTGAGGGCTCCTTCAGATGACCCATTGCCTTCATAAATTGCAAAGACTTCCACTCCATTAATGTGCGACTGGTGTATGATCACCTGCAGCTTGCCGTGCTGGTCTGTGCCTGCCATAGTGCTTTCACCTTGCACCAATTCTCCATCACTTCACTCTTGTGCCCAAGTAGCCAGCCTCTTGGGGGCAAAGGGCTATCTCTGCACACTTGGCTCATACCTGCTCAGAAACCCATGCTTGCTGGCCAAACGTGGCTACCATCAGATCCATAGGTCAACATGCACCTTCATCGAGTAGACCATTAAAGTCCTCAAGCCTTTGCCTGGACAGGTCATGTGATGGCCTGCAATACAGCCCACAGTGTCCCATATGATTGTGGTTTGCTGATTGCTACATAACCTCGCTCTGCAATGGAGACAGCACATGCAGCCACCATTGGGCGAGGACCATCAGCACGATGAGGGAGAGGGCACTAATGACAAAGAGGATGGTGAGGAATCTGCAGGAGTCAACACCTGCAGCCAGAGCTCTTCAGCAACAGTTCATTGAAGAAGAGTTCAGTTGAACGATCCCTGCATTAACAGTCATGTCCAACATCTCTCCCAGTCCTTCTACAGTGTATATATTGATGCTTTCAAATCTGCCATCATCACCCTCTTCCTCAAAAAAAACACCCTTGACCCCTCTGTCCTTGCAAATTATTGCCTGATCTCCAACCTCCCTTTCCTCTCCATAGTCTTTGAACAAGTTTTTGCCTTCCAAATCTGTGCCCACCTTTCCCACAACTCCATGTTTGAAGCCCTTCAATCAGGTTTCCACCCCGCCACAGCACAGAAACAGTCCTTATCAAAGTCACAAATGACATCCTACGTGACCGTGACCGTGGTCCACTATCCCTCCTCATCCTTTGCAACCTGTCTGCAGCCTTTGACACAGTTGGCACATTTCTCATCTACATGTTGCCCCTTTGGCGACGTCATCTGAAAACACAGCCTCAGTTTCCACATGTACGCTGACGACACCCAGCTCTACCTCACCATCACCTCTCTCGACCCCTCCACGGGCTCTAACTTATCAGACTGCTTGTCCAAATCCAGTCCTCTGTTCCCTAGACACCAGCTTCATCTCCCTCTTTGGCAACTACCGTGAACTTTTCTCCATTCCCATTATTCTCATTATTTAATTCCTCACCCGACTACCATTCACCTTATTTACAGTGGATTACATTGGATATACGGCACAGAAACAGGCCATTCGGCCCAACCAGTCCATGCCGGTGTTTATGCTCCATTCAAGCTTCCTCTCGTCTTTCCTCATCTAAATCTATCAGCATAACCTTCGATTCCCTTCTCCCTCATATGTTTATCTAGCCTTCCCTTAAATGCATCGATACTATTCGCCTCAACCACTCCGTGTGGTATCGAGTTCCACATTCTCACTTTTATTAAATTTAATACCTCACCACCACCTCTCTCGACACTCCCATTGTCTCTGCTTTGCCCCGCTGCTTATCCGACATCCAGTACTGGATTCGCTGAAATTTCCTCCAACTAATTATTGGGAAGACCTAAGCCATTGTCTTCGGTCCCCGCCACAAACTCCGTTCCCTAACCACCGACTCCGTCCCTCTCCCTGCCATCTGACTGAGGCTCAACCAGACTGTTCGCAACGTTGCCATCCTATTTTTTTTATTCATTCATGGGATCTGGGCGTCACTGGCAAGGCCGGCATTTATTGTCCATCTCTAGTTGCCCTGGAGAAGGTGGTGGTGAGCCGCCTTCTTGAACTGCTGCAGTCCGTGTGGTGAAGGTACTCCCACAGTGCTGTTAGGGAGGGAGTTCCAGGATTTTGACCCAGCGACGATGAAGGAACGGCCGATATATTCCCAAGTCAGGATTCTGTGTGACTTGGAGGGGAACTTGGAGGTGGTGGTGTTCCCATGCGCCTGCTGCCCTTGTCCTTCTAGGTGGTAGAGGTCGCGGGTTTGGGAGGTGCTGCTGAAGAAGCCTTGGCGAGTTTCTGCAGTGCATCTTGTAGATGGCAGACACTGCAGCCACGGTGCGCCGGTGGTGGAGGGAGTGAATGTTTAAGGTGGTGATGGGCTGCCGATGAAGCAGGCTGCTTAGTCCTGGATGTTGCCGAGCTTCTTGAGTGTTGTTGGAGCTGCACTCATCCAGGCAAGTGGAGAGTATTCCATCACACTCCTGACTTATGCTTTGTAGATGGTGGAAAGGCTTTGGGGAGTCAGGAGGTGAGTCACTCGCCGCAGAATACCCAGCCTCTGACCTGCTCTTGTAGTCACAGTATTTATGTGGCTGGTCCAGTTAAGTTTCTGGTCACTGATGACCCCCAGGATGTTGATGGTGGGGGATTCGGCGATAGTAATGCTGTTGAATGTCAAGGGGCGGTGGTTAGACTCTCTCTTGTTGGAGATAGTCATTGCCTTGCACTTGTGTGGCACGAATGTTACCTGTCACTGTACCTCTCTCTCCTCTAAGGCACCCCGTAAAACCTACCTTATTGACCAGGCTACTGGTCAGTTGTGCTAATATCCCCTTATGTGGCTCGGTATCAAGTGTTGTTTGATAACACTCCTGAAGCATCTTGGGACATTTTACTATGTTAAAGTCGCTATAGAAATGTTGTTTGACATTTTTCTTTGCTGTGAAATGTGAAACTGTGGTAAACCACTGTTTGTATTCCACTGTGTACATGCCTGGACATGCCTCGGCTGACTCCTCCCACAAGTCCTAGTATAAAGGTGACTGCTCCCCAGCCCTTTGTATTTCTGGACCGGTCGACCACTTGAGGCAGACCTTCATTCTTTTGTTAATAAAAGCCTTTAGTTACTCTCTTAACTCTCAGTCTTTTATGAGTAATTGATAGCGCATCAATTTTATTAACAAAATTTTTATAATGGAGAAGATCCTCACACCAGCATGCCTGGACTTAGATCATCGGGAGGCGGACTCATCCACCAAGTTTACTCACTGGCTTAAGTGTTTCGAAAAATTCCTGACCGCCTCCGCAGCAATCAAATCGGACGAGGACAAACTGGATGTCCTGACCTCCAAAGTGAACCACCGAGTGTACTCGGTCATCCAAGACGCGACCTCGTACGCGGACGCTATCAAGCTCCTCAAGGACCAGTACACGTGCCCAGTGAACGAAGTGTACGCCAGGCACCTTCTGGGGAGTCGTAAACAACAACCTGGGGAATCGACCGTGGAATACCTTCAGGCACTGTCTGTGCTTGGCCGGGCCTGTGGTTGTAAGGATGTAAAGGCCGCTGTGTACACAGAGGAACTTACCCGGGACGCTTTTGTAGCGGGCCACAGATCCAATTACACCCGACAGCGACTGTTGGAGCAGAGTGACCTCGACCTCAACAAGGCCTCTGAACTCGCACTATCGTTGGATGCAGCCTACCAGGGCATGGATGCCTACTCCTCTGCACCGTGGACGCCGCGGGGAATGACAGCCTGGGACACGGTAGGACCGCCTCATAGCGCCGTGCCACCCCAGCCACACCCCAGCAACGGCCCAACTACCGCAGCAGTGTCCCAAGGCCAGACAGCAGTGCCCCAAGGCCAGAAATGCTACTTCTGTGGCCAGGCAAAACACCCCAGAGCGCGCTGCCCGGCGAAAAACGCGATCTGCTCGGGCTGCGGGAAGAAGGGACACTACGCTAACATCTGCAGGGCCAAAGCCACCCCGAATCCCAGCAGCGCCGCATGTGGGCCATGCGGGCTGCCATCTTGGGCCTCCCCGGCCATGTGCGAACCACCGGTACAGCAGCCATTTTGGACGCCTCCAGCCACATGGGGATCATGGACGCCGCCATCTTGGACGACAGCCGGAACGCAGCAGGCCCCCAACACCGCCTCATCTGGGCAGCACGGTGGCATAGTGGTTAGCACTGTTGCCTCACAGCGCCAGAGACCCGGGTTCGAATCCGGCCTCGGGCAACTGTCTGTGTGGAGTTTGCACATTCTCCCTGTGTTTGCGTGGGTTTTCTCCGGGTGCTCCGGTTTCCTCCCACAGTCCAAAGATGTGCGGGTTAGGTTGATTGGCTATGATAAATTGACCCTTAGTGTTAGGGGGATTAAATAGGTGGGGTTACAGGGATAGGGTGGGATATGTGTCGGTGCAGGCTCGATGGGCCGAAATGGCCTCTATCTGCACTGTGGGGTTTCTGTGATTCTGTGATCTGATACCCGCAGCGACACACCGACCCCTACGCTGGCATCCGTTACACTGGACCAAGCGAGACCGCACCAGCTGGCCAGTTCCACAATGGACATTAAGGTAAATGGCCACGATACAATCTGCCTTTTTGACTCTGGGAGCACGGAGAGCTTCATCCACCCCGACACGGTGCGGCGTTGCTCTCTCCCAGTCCTGCCTGCGCACCAGCGGATTTCTATGGCCTCCGAGTCCCAGTCGGCGGACATCAGCGGCTACTGCGTAGTGACACTCGTAGTAGACGGGACCGTGTACGATCATTTTAAACTTCTGGTCCTGCCCGACCTCTGCGCTGCCGTCCTGCTGGGGTTAGATTTTCAGTGCCACCTTAAAAGTATTACGATGGCGTACGGTGGACCCCTACCCCCACTCACAGTCCGCAGCCAGCAGCTCCCAAATTGCCCGCCGCGCACCAGGTGCAACCTCTCCACACTCAGAGTCACCCCCTCCCCCCACTGTTTGCTAACCTCACCCCCGACTGTAAGCCCATCGCCACAAAGAGCAGGCGATACAGTGCCGGGGACAGGGTTTTCATTAAAACCGAAGTGAAGCGACTCCTGAAGGAAGGGATTATTGAGGGCAGCACCAGCCCCTGGCGAGCCCAGGTTGTAGTCGTTAAGACTGGCGAGAAGCAACGCCTGGTCATCGACTACAGCCAGACAATAAATCGCTACACCCTGCTGGACGCCTACCCACTCCCCCGCATAGCTGATATGGTCAACCAGATCGCGCAGTACCGCGTCTTCTCGACCATTGACCTGAAATCAGCGTACCACCAGCTCCCTATCCGCCCTGAGGACCGCCAGTATACTGCCTTTGAGGCAAACGGCCGCCTCTACCACTTCCTTAGGGTTCCCTTTGGCGTCACCAACGGGGTCTCCGTCTTCCAAAGGGAGATGGACCGGATGGTAGATCAAAATGCGTTGCAGGCCACTTTCCCATATCTGGACAATGTGACCATCTGCGGCCGTGACTTGCAGGACCATGACGCAAACCTCGAAAAATTCCTCCGCACCGCCCAACTCCTGAACCTGACATATAACAAGGAGAAGTGCATATTCCGCACAAACCGCCTCGCCATCCTTGGCTGTGTTGTGGAACACGGAGTCATCGGCCCCGACCCCGACCGGATGCGTCCCCTTATGGAACTCCCACTGCCCCACTGCCTCAAGGCCCTGAAGAGGTGCCTAGGGTTTTTCTCCTATTATGCCCAGTGGGTCCCCTACTATGCGGACAAGGCCCATCCGCTGATCAAGTCCACCTCTTTTCCCTTGACGGCAGAGGCCCGCTTAGCCTTCCACCGTATCAAGGAAGACATTGCCAAAGCCACCATGCACGCAGTGGACGAATCCATCCCCTTCCAGGTGGAAAGCGACGCGTCCGACTTTGCCCTGGCCGCTACCCTCAATCAGGTGGGGAGACCCATGGCCTTCTTTTCACGAACCCTCCAAGGCCCGGAGACCAGACACTCCGCTGTTGAGAAGGAGGCCCAGGCGATTGTGGAGGCTGTGCGTCATTGGAGGCACTACCTGGCCGGAAAACGATTTACCCTGCTCACTGACCAACGTTCAGTTGCTTTCATGTTTAACAACAAGCAGAGGGGCAAAATCAAAAATGACAAGATCTTGAGGTGGAGAATCGAACTTTCCACCTACAATTACGAGATCTTGTACCGGCCCGGGAAGCTCAATGAACCCCCGGATGCGCTATCGCGTGGCACCTGCGCCAGCGCGCAGATCGATAGACTGCGGGCCCTCCACAATGACCTCTGCCACCCGGGGGTCACCAGGTTCTTCCACTTCATCAAGGCCCGCAACCTGCCTTACTCTATTGAGGAGGTCAGGACCATGACCAGGAACTGCCAAGTCTGCGCTGAGTGCAAACCGCACTTTTATAGACCAGACAGGGCCCACCTGATAAAAGCCACTCGCCCCTTCGAGCGCCTGAGCGTTGATTTTAAAGGGCCTCTCCCCTCCTCCGACCGCAATGTGTACTTCCTCAATATTATTGATGAGTACTCCCGTTTCCCGTTCGCCATCCCCTGCCCGGACATGACCAGTGCCACGGTCATTAAATGTCTGAACGACCTCTTCACCCTGTTCGGTTTCCCCAGCTATATCCATAGCGACCGGGGCTCATCGTTTATGAGTGATGAACTCCGTCAGTACCTGCTAACTAGGGGTATTGCCACAAGCAGGACCACCAGTTACAACCCCCGGGGGAACGGACAGGTTGAAAGAGAAAAAGCGACAGTTTGGAAGGCCGCCCTGCTAGCCTTAAAGTCTAGGGGCCTTCCAACCTCCCGCTGGCAGGATGTGCTCCCCGATGCGCTCCACTCTATTCGGTCACTGCTCTGCACTGCCACTAACGCCACCCGTCATGAGAAAATGCTTGTCTTCCCAAGGAAGTCCACATCGGGGACATCGCTACCGCCATGGCTGACGTCCCCAGGGCCGATCCTACTGAGAAGGCACGTGAGGACCCATAAAACGGACCCCCTGGTCGAGAGGGTCGACCTCCTCCACGCCAACCCCCAGTATGCTTACATTGCATACCCGGACGGGCGGGAGGACACAGTCTCCATAGGAGACCTTGCACCCTCGGGGGCCGCAGTAACCCACTACTCACTACCACCCCCTCCCACGATCCGATATCCAGCCCCAGCAGACGGCAGGCCTGGGCCCCGCGACCCGCTCGACATCTACGAGGACGACACGCCTGTGCCACAGCCCATGCAGGACTCAACGCCGGAAGCTCCACTACCCCTGCCGTCGCCACGCCGATCACAGCGGCAGACAAGACCTCCGGAGAGACTCCAATACCCTAACTTTTAATACACTTCACCCCGCCGGACTCAATTTTAAACAAGGGGTGAATGTGGTAAACCACTGTTTGTATTCCACTGTGTACATGCCTGGACATGCCTCAGCTGACTCCTCCCACAAGTCCTAGTATAAAGGTGACTGCTCCCCAGCCCTTTGTATTTCTGGACCGGTCGACCACTCGAGGCAGACCTTCATTCTTTTGTTAATAAAAGCCTTTAGTTACTCTCTTAACTCTGTCTTTTATGAGTAATTGATAGCGCATCAGAAACAAACTGAGATTGTGCGGGATTTTGGGAAGTGCCCAGTGACCCTTCACACTGCCAGTCTAACCAGAGCATCCAGAGTGTGGGTTATCTGCATACATTCGTCACTGGGGGCACAACTTACGCACTTGGTTATTAACATTGCCTGGCAGTTTGACATCTAACATTATTTTTTAAAAGTTGGTGGTTATAATTTATCCCTCTGGAACACTCTGATTTCAGAAACCACCATCTCTAACTATCTGTGTGCAGAACTACACTGCTCAGAATCAGTCAAAGGTTTAATTCAGACCATATTTCTGAATCTTGGGCTTACACAGAACCAGACTGTGTGCAGAGAAAACAGACAGATCAAATCAGAGCCACCAATAACATCTAATCAGGATACCACTGACCGGCAACAATACGTTAATCAAAACAGATCAACAAATTCCAGAACCTGGGAGCAGCTGGAAACGGAGTCAGCAATGGGCCGAGAACAGATGGTTCAGAGTGGGCCCCCCGTCAGAACTGGGAAAATACACATCAACAGCATTTAAACAGAAACCGAACAAAGGGCAGGGGAAGGGATACACACACACACACCAACACACACACACACCAACACACACACAGACACCAACACACACACACCAACATACAACAATACACATACACACACCAACACACACACACACACACACCAACACACACACACACACACCAACACACACACACACACAAACCAACACACACACACACACACACACACACCAACACACACACACCAACACACAACAATACACATACACACACCAACACATACACACCAACACACACACACACCAACACACACACACCAACACACACACACACCAACACACACACACACACCAACACACACACACACCAACACACACACACCAATACACACACGCACACACACACAGACACACACACCAACACACACACACACACACACACCAACACACACACACCAACACACACACACCAACACACCAGTACACACACACACACCAACACACACACACACACACACACACACAATACACACACACACCAATACACACACACCAACACACACACACACACCAACACACACACACACACACACACACACAATACACACACACACCAATACACACACACACCAATACACACATACCAACACACACACACCAACACACACACACCAATACACACACACACACCAACACACACACACACACCAACACACACACACACACACAATACACACACACACCAATACACACACACACCAATACACACAAACCAACACACACACACCAATCAACACACACACACACACCAATACACACAAACCAACACACACACACCAACACACACACACAACACACCAGTACACACACACACACCAACACACACACACACACACACACACACACAATACACACACACACCAATACACACACACCAACACACACACACACACCAACACACACACAATACACACACACACCAATACACACACACACCAATACACACACACACCAATACACACATACCAACACACACACACCAATACACACACACCAACACACACACACCAATACACACACACACACCAACACACACACACACCAATACACACACACACCAATACACACATACCAACACACACACACCAATACACACACACACCAATACACACACACACACCAATACACACACCGACACACACACCAACACACACACACACCAATACACATACACCAACACACACACCAATACACACACACACACCAATACACACACCAACACACACACACCAACACACACACCAATACACATACACACCAATACACACACACCAATACACACACCAACACACACACACCAACACACACACCAATACACATACACACCAATACACACACACCAATACACACACCAACACACACACACACCAACACACACACCAATACACACACCAACACACACACACACCAACACACACACCAATACACACACCAATACACACACACACCAACACACACACACACTAATACACACACACACCAATACACACACCAACACACACACACACACGCCAATACACATACACCAACACACACATACACCAACACACACACACTGTGGTATCTTGAGCTGGCCATATATGGAGACAGACACAGGTTAACTCCATAACATGGTTTAATCAACCCTTGCACATAAAAGCTTCTGCCATGAGGCAGCAAAAACAAAGAGTACAACAGTACAGATCAGACTTAACTCAGGAGAGCAATTGCCACAGCACCACCTGGTGGATCAGGTTACTCATAACCTCCCAGGTTACTACACTCCTCCCCGCTTAAGATTGCCATATGCAATTCTTAAACAATAACCCTTACTAGGTACTACGTTTTAATTAACCAGTATGCTCTAACCATGGTTAACCCCTGACTAATTTAACAGGTTTGTATAAGTCTTTCTGGTTGCTTGCGAATCCTTTGTGAACATCTTAATTCCACTTGTGGTGGATTCTCAGATTCATTCGCACTTGAGATTGGAGCAGTCTCTGATGTTGG
This sequence comes from Somniosus microcephalus, assembly GCF_052327205.1. Taxonomy (NCBI): domain Eukaryota; kingdom Metazoa; phylum Chordata; class Chondrichthyes; order Squaliformes; family Somniosidae; genus Somniosus; species Somniosus microcephalus. The sequence goes on from NC_141013.1 coordinate 48,844,055, forward strand.
TTTTACTCTGTCCCGTTGTGGCCTGGCAGTACCAGTGTCCACTGGCACCTTATAAGCCGTGCTGGGTCCTGGAACAGTCTCCTCTACTACCCTTTGTTCCATCTGAGGCAGTTTCCCCTGCTGCCGGCTGAAAAGCTGATCCACATGCCGACAAACCCCTCGACCATCCTGTAATGTCCTGGATTAGTCCTGGTATCCATTTAGGTCCATAACCGAAGTTCTGGGTGTACACAGAGTCCCCTATGGTGAAATGGCGAGCTTTAGTATGTTTGTCATGGTACGCTATTTGGTTTGTTTGTTTTGTCTCAACCTTGCTTTTGAGATCTGGGTGTATCAGGTCTAACGTGCACCGCAACTTTCTCCCCATCATCAACTCAGCCGGAGAAAGCCCCGTGTTATACGATAACTAAACAAGGCTCTATTGAGCTTGGTCTCCAGGGTGTCACCTGAGCTCTTCCTCATGAGCTCCTTAAAAGTCTGCACGGCTCGCTCGGCTAACCCATTTGAGGCTGGGTGATATGGAGCCGAGGTGACATGTGTGATTCCATTCCTTACCATGAATTCTTTGCTCCCTTCACTAACAAAACATTGTGCATTGTCGGATACAATCATTTCTGGAATACCATGCGTGCTGAAGCTGTTCCTGAGACAATTCAGTGTGGCATCAGTCGTTGCAGAGCTCACTGGATAAATGTCGATCCACTTTGAGTGAGCGTCTACCAGCACCAAAAACATTTTGCCCCTAAAAGGTCCCGCATAGTCTATGTGAATTCTCCTCCAGGGTTTGCTGGGCCACTCCCAGGGATGGAGTGGTGCCCCGGCAGGCGCTTTCCTCTGTTCCTGACATATAGTGCATGACTTTACCTTTGACTCAATTTCAGCATCCAAGTTAGGCCACCACAGGTAGCTCCTAGCCAGTCCTTTCATTCTAGTCATTCCTGGGTGCGATTGATGCAACTGTTCCATCAAAGTAGAGCATCCCCGCGGGGATGTGTGCATCCCCGCACACATCCATCTTGGACACTGAGCTCGTGCTGTCTCTGTCTGTACGGCGCGAACTCCGGTCCCTCACGGTGATCTGGCCAGCCTTTCAACACATACTCACGGACCCTTGACAGAACAGGGTCCTTGGCTGTCCAGCCCTGGATTTGCACTGAAGTCATCAGGGGACTGATCTCCTGATCCAGCATCAGGACGTGCTCCTCAGGGGAAGTACTGCGAGGAGATTTTGAGAGGGGCAGGCGGCTGAGAGCATCCGCGTTCCCGTTTTCCTTGCCGGCTCTGTACGTGATCACATATTCATAGGCGCTTAGTATTACTGCCCATCTCATTATTCTCTGTGATGCCATTTGAGGCACCGCTTTCATCTCATTCAGTAAGCTAATAAGAGGCTTGTGGTCAGCACTGATTACAAACTTCCTCCCATATATGTACTTATGGAATTTTTTTACTCCAAATATAATGGCCAACCCCTCTTTATCAAGCTGTGAATAGTTCTTTTCCGCAGCTGTGAGCGTGCGTGAAACAAACCCGATGGGCCTTTCTGCTCCATCTGGCATGCAGTGGGCCAACACTGCCCCCACTCCATAGGGTGATGCGTCGCAGGACATTATCAGCTCCTTCTTCTCATCGTAATGCACCAACACCCTGCTGGACTGAAGTAGCTCCTTTGCTGAAACGCTTTCGCTTGCTCTGGCCCCCAACGCCATGACTCCTCCTTTCTCAGCAGTTTGTGCAGGGGTGCCAGCAGCATCGATAAGTTTGGAAGAAACCGGTTATAATAATTCAGGAGCCCTAGATAGGCTTTCAGTTCAGTCACTGAGGTGGGTGCAGGTGCATCCTGCACTGCCCGCACTTTCCCTGGTAATGGATGGAGGCCTGTGGCATCCACCCGATGTCCCAGGAATGTAACTTCCTTCTCCATGAAACTACACTTACTCCGTTTCAGGCGTAGCCCTGCCTCTTCCAGCTGCTGTAGCACTTTGTCCAGTGTTTTTAAGTGATCCTGATCGTCACTTCCTGTTAGCAGAATATCATCTAAGTACACAGCCACCTTTGGAATGCCCTGCAGAATGCCCTCCATAGTCCGTTGGAATATCGCTGGGCTAGAACTGACACCAAATGGTAACCTGGCATACGTGAACAGCCCCTTGTGCGTGTTCACTGTGACAAACTCTTTTGATTCTTCATCTAGCAATATCTGCTGAATCTTTCTCCCCCAGCGAGCGATGTTAACATGTCCTCCATTCTCGGAATGGGGTACTGTTCCAGTGATGATACCCTGTTCACTGTTAACTTATAGTCACCACACACCCTTACGTTACCGTCGGGCTTCAATACTGGGACTATTGGTGCCGCCCAGTCTGAAAATTTCACTGGTTCTATTACTTTGTCCCTTAGCAGGCGATCTAGTTCCGCCTCAACCTTGGTTTTCATTGCAAAAGGTACCGACCTTGGTTTAAAGAAACGAGGCGTGGCATCACTGGCTACATGAATCTTGGCTGTGGCTCCCCTTAAGGTGCCCAGTTCGTCCTTGAACACTAACTCATGCTTCATCAGCACTTCTTGCAGTGCCTCTGTACTGTCCTCCATTTTATTCATTGCCTGCCAGTCCACACTCAACTCACTGATCCACCCTCGCCCGAACAGGTTTGGCCCTGACCCTACTACCACTACCACCGTAAGCTCTTTGGTGACTCCTTTGTGTTCCACTTGTACTTCGGCCGCCCCCAAAATGTCCACCTTCTGTCCTGTGTAGGTTTTGAGACTAATGGGGCATGTACCTAGCTCTGGTACTTTTGCTTCCCTCCATAGCTTGGCATACTCAGTCTGCGACATTATGATTACACTACATCCGGTGTCAATCTCAAACTTTACTTGACCTCCGTTCACTATCAAATACTGAGTGAGAGGGGGTACGTTGGGCCTTGAAGTGTCTATACTGTATACAGTGAAAACCTCCTCACTAGACTCTTCCTCCTCTTGTATGTAATTTGCCCGCTTTGTGTACTTCTCCCTCCCCCCTTTAGCATGCTTTGCCCCTTTAGCACTGCTTCTCTCACTCACTGCCCTTTTACAGACTTTCTTTAAGTGCCCTATTTTTCCACAATTGTGGCACTTTGCCTTTGCAAACCTGCAGTCCTTTGCATAATGGCTCATCCCGCCACATCGGTAGCAATCCCCAACCCCGACTGGTGGACTTTTCACGCCAGCTTCCATCTTGAAAACAGCTCCTCCCACTGGTTTACTCCATTTCTCCTTGCTCATACTGTTTAAGTCCTTAATGTCCTTGTTAGCCGTCTCCATGGCTTGTGCTTTTTTAAGTGCCGTCTCAAACGTTAAGCCTTCTTCTGACAGCAACCTTTGCTGTATACTGTCGTCGTTAACTCCGCATACTAGTCTGTCCCTTAACATGACTGTGAGCGCATTTCCAAAATTACAGTCCTGTGCGAGCTTCCGAAGCTCCTCCACATACTCGGTAACACTTTCTTCCGGCCTCCTAATCCTCGAATTGAATTTCCATCTCTGTACTATTTCACTAGGTTTTGGATTGAAATGATTCTTTAGTAGACTCACCAACTCGTCAAAAGATTTTTCTCCTGGCCGCTCCGGGCTCAGCAGATTCCTCATCCGTGTATAGGTTTGCGCTCCCACACAACTCAGTACTGTCCACATCGTTTGCCATAAAGAAATGGCTCAGTATTTCAATATACTCCTCCCAAGACTGCGACTTGCTGTCAAAAGGTACCACGGAGCCTACCGTTCCTGCCATCCTTGGAGTCCGGTTACTTCAGCCAAAAAATCAAACTCCGTTTCGACTCCCGCGGCCTAGCCTCGTGCTTTTCCGACTAGTTTGCTAACCAACCCGAGCACCTCTTCCGAATACTCCAAAACTCTTCCGTCCTTTATTCTCGTCGCCATATATGGTATCTTGAGCTGGTCATAGATGGAGACAGACACAGGTTAACTCCGTAACATGGTTTAATCAACCCTTGCACATAAAAGCTTCTGCCATGAGGCAGCAAAAACAAAGAGTACAACAGTACAGTTCAGACTTAACTCAGGAGAGCAATTGCCACAGCACCACCTGGTGGATCAGGTTACTCATAACCTCCCAGGTTACTACACACACACACACACCAATACACACACACCAATACACACACACCAACACACACACACACCAACACACACACCAACATACACACACACACACCAATACACACACACCAACACACACACACCAATACACACACACACCAACACACACACACCAATACACACACACCAACACACACACACACCAACACACACACCAACATACACACACACACCAATACACACACACCAACACACACACACCAACACACACACACACCAATACACACACACCAATACACACACACCAACACACACACACACCAACACACACACCAACATACACACACACACACACCAATACACACACACCAACACACACACACCAATACACACACACCAACACACACACACACCAACACACACACCAACATACACACACACACACCAATACACACACACCAACACACACACACCAATACACACACACCAATACACACACACCAACACACACACACACCAACACACACACCAACATACACACACACACCAATACACACACACCAACACACACACACCAACACACACACACACCAATACACACACACCAATACACACACACCAACACACACACACACCAACACACACACCAACATACACACACACACACACCAATACACACACACCAACACACACACACCAATACACACACACACACACACCAATACACACACACACCAACACAAACACACCAACACACACACACCAATACACACACACCAATACATCCACACACATACACCCAAACACTCTGTGTGTGTGTGTGTGTGTGTGTGTGTGTGTGTGTGTGTGTGTATTGGTGTCTGTGGGTGTTGGTGTGTGTGTGTGAGAGTTGGTGTGTGTGTGTGTGTGTATTGTGCCCCTGCGCTCACTGACCTACATTGGCTCCCAGTTAAGCAGTGCCTCAATTTCAAAATTCTCATCCCTGTTTTCAAATCCCTCCATGGCCTCGCCCCTTCCTATCTCTGTAATCTCCTTCAGCCCCACAACTGCCCGAGATATCTGCGCTGCACAGGGAGGCGGGGGGGGGGAGGGGGCGGAAGAGGAGAGGGAGAGCAATAGTGATAGGGGATTCAACAGTTAGGGGAGCAGACAGGCATTTCTGCGGCCACAGACATGACTCCAGGATGGTATGTTGCCTGAAATAACAACAGAGAATGCTGGAAATACTCGGCAGGCCAGGCAGCATCCGTGGAGAGAGAAACAGAGTTAACGTTTCAGGTCTGGGACCCTTCATCAAAACTGGGAAAAGCTGGCGGTGTAACAGATATTAAGCAGGTGCAGAGACAGCGGGGTGGGCGGGGGGGGGGAGGAAGGAATTGAAGGAACATACTCTGTTTATGTAAGAGGCAGGAAAGATAAAATGTTGCAAATGGGAATTGTAGTGTATGTGCCTTTAAATCAGAACTACTTTTACAGCTCCTGTATACTGTAGTACCGGCAGTGACCACACTGGTATATAAGCTTTGCGCATGCCTCTGTACCCCCAGTCTTGAGACTACCCTCCGCCAGTAAAGACCTGTTTATTGTTGATGTACAGCATCCGTGTGATTATTTTATAACAGCGTATCCTCTGAATCACGGATCCAACAGTGGCGACGAGTGTCGATTCGAATCTACCTGCAACATAAAAAAAAATAGTCGAGGCCAGGAACACGGGCGTTGACCACGAGCAACCGCCCAGCCATCAGGCAGAGATTGAACTTCGCAGGGGAGGCTGTGGAGAGCCGGGCTTGGTTCCCCAGCCACGACGAGCAGCAAGAGACCGATGACAGGTCCAGCGAAGGCCCTTCCCGAGCAGCGGCGGCTGGAGCCGACCGACGGCGGAGAGAAAGCCGAGCAGCGTCAACGGGGTAAGACAAAGGGTGAAAAGCGCAGGGCGCAGCCGGGGGTTGAACACCGAGCGGCGTCGAGAAAAAGAAAACAAACCGGAGAGAGAGAGGGTAAAGAAACAGCCGGGTTCTAGACTGAGCGGCGTCGAAAAAAATAAAAGAAAAAGAAAAAGAAGAATGCGCAGAGCACAGCCAGGGCTCACGGGCTGAACAGGGTCCGTGGGGCGAAGAAAGGGGAGCGCGGGAGATGCCATTGAGCCGCGGAGAAGAAGGAAGAGCGCGGGAGACGCCATTTTTAGAAGCCGCAGCGGAGAAGAAGGGCGAGCGCGGGAAGGAAGGAAAGCGTGGGAGACGCCATTTTGTGCCAGCGGAGAAGAAGGGGAAGCGCGGGAGGCGCTATTTTTGACAGTTAACTCACACCCAAGGATGCCGAAGAGTGGCAGTATCTCTACGTTCGACAATGAAGTTGAAGATTGGGCGACATATGTGGAACGTATTGAGGTGTACTGCAGGGCAAATGAAGTGCCAGATGCTAATAAAGCACTGGTTCTGTTAAATTCCATGGGTGCAAAAACTTATGGGTTACTGCGAAATCTAATAACCCCAGAGAAGCCGGTAAACAAGAACTTTGAAAGCATAGTAGAAATCCAACAGGACTACTTAAACTCCACACCGCTGCTGATAGCAGAACGATTTAAGTTCCATAAAAGGAACCAACACAAAGACGAAAGCAATGCTGAGTACCTAACGGAACTGCGCAAGCTATCGAAACACTGCCAGTTTGGAGCGGGACTAGCAGATACGTTAAGGGACAAGTTTGTGTGTGGGCTACAAAGTGAAGGAACCCAGAAACGGCTTCTATCAGAAAAGGATCTTACGCTGGACAAAGCTTTCAGTATGGCAGTATCACATGAAGCAGCCGCAAGGGGCGCTGCAGAGGTACAACGGAGACCGCAAGAATACGGCACCAATGAAATGTCCTATGGAACAGGGAAGTGCTATCGCTGCGGCAGAACAACACATGACCAGAAAGACTGTTGGTTCAAGGACCAAGTGTGCAGACAGTGTGGGAAAGCAGGACACATAGCAAGAGTTTGCAGGTCTGGGAAGAAAACCAACTGTAAGAAATCTCCACAGGAGAAGTACAAAAAGGTACACCAGGTGATGGACAGTGGTTCAGACGAACAGAAAAGTGACACAGACTCCGGAAGCAAGGAGATGGTTGTCTGAAACTACATAAGGTAACCGAAATGGAAGATCACCAGACTATCTGGGTTACACTCAAGATAGACGGAGTCCAAGTGAAAATGGAATTGGACACAGGGTCAGCTCCAACAGTCATAAATCAGAGAGACTACAAGCGGCTATTTTCACACATACCCTTGAAAGCTACAGAGATGGTCTTGAAGACGTATACGGGGCAAAAAGTCTACCCCAAAGGAAAAATAAGGGTGAAAGTGACATATAAAGGCCAGGAAATACCTAAAATGGATATATATGTATTGCCAGATGGAGGACCACCACTGCTAAGACATGAATGGATCCGGAAGATACAATTAGTTTGGTATTCCATACAGGCACTGAAGGTTGAGGCCAAAAAGGATGACGATGTCACACCTGGACGACTGTCAAAAATGCTAACCGATGCAAAAGAAGTGTTCCAGGAGGGACTAGGAACACTAAAAGGAATAACAGCAACGATTAAAATAGAGGAAAATGCAAGCCCAAAGTTTCTGAAGGCCAGGCCAGTGCCTTATGCGATCAGACCAGCTGTTGAAGCAGAGCTGGAAGGGTTGGAATGTTCAGGAGTACTGTCCAAAGTGGACTGGAGCGAGTGGGCTACACCCATCGTTCCTGTAATGAAGAGGTCGTTGAGTAATACGCCTGGGGAACCAAAGAAGGTCCGCATCTGTGGGGATTTTAAGGTGACAGTGAACTCAGTCCTTCACATGGTACAATGTCCGCTTCCACAAATTGAGGATATTTTCGCCTCGCTATAGGAGGTAAACGCTTCACCAAAATTGATCTGGCCCAGGCGTACTTGCAAATGGAGGTAGAAGAAGCTTCGAAACAATATCTTACGATCAACACTCATAAAGGTCTCTACCAATACAACCGGCTGGTGTTTGGAGTAGCCTCGGCTCCGGCTATCTGGCAAAGGGCGATGGATCAGGTCCTGCATGGGATTCCAGGGACCCAGTGTTATTTGGACGAAATCTTGGTCACGGGCGAAAATGACGGTGATCACCTCGCCAACTTGGAGAAGGTGCTCACCAGATTAAAGGGGTATGCGCTACGAGCTAATCGCCACAAGTGCGAGTTTTTCCAGAAACAGATCTCGTATTGTGGCCACGTCATCGATGAAAAGGGGTTACATAAGTCCCCTGACAAGATTGAGGCAGTAGTCAAGGCTCCAGCACTGGAAAATGTGTTACAACTGAGGTCGTTCCTCGGGCTGGTAAACTACTACCACAAGTTCTTACCAAATTTGTCTACGGTATTACACCCACTGAACACCCTACTGCAAACAGGGGTACCATGGAACTGGGATGACGAACGTAGACGAGCTTTCCAGAAGTGTAAGGAATTGATCACATCAAAAGAGGTGTTGGCTCATTTCAACCCAGCACTACCAATTCGGTTGGCATGTGATGCATCACCCTATGGTATTGGAGCGGTGCTGTCGCACAAATTCCCAGACGGGTTGGAGAGGCCAGTAGCCTTTGCATCTCGGTCACTAACCTCAGCCGAGCGCAACTATGCCCAGATTGACAGGGAGGCCCTCAGCCTAGTATGGGGAGTAAAAAAATTCAACCACTATCTGCATGGGCAGAAGTTCACCTTGCTGACTGACCACCAACCACTTGTCTCCATCTTTAATCCTAAGAAGGGCGTTCCAGTGATGACTGCACAGCGGTTACAAAGATGGTCCCTGTTTCTAGGGGCGAATCAATATGAAATAGAATATAAAGGCATGAAGCAGCATGGGAACGCTGATGGACTATCGCGCCTGCCACTGCCTACGGTGGAGGAAGCACCAGCAGTGGACCCTATCGAGATATTTTATTCGTCAATAATTGAACGATTGCCAGTAACAAACGCGGATATAGAGAAGGAGACCCGAAATGATCTGACGCTGTCGCGGGTATATGATTTGATGGTGAGGGGATTGCCAACACATGGCGACTCACTATTGCCAGCATTCTCATCCAGAAGAGAACAGCTGTCAGTATGCCAGGGGACAGTGATGTGTGGATCCAGAGTGGTGATTCCACCCAAGTTAAGGGAGAGAGTGCTAAATGCGCTACATGAGGGTCATCTGGGGGGAGTGAAAATGAAAAGCCTTGCTAGGGCTTATGTGTGGTGGCCGGGAATCGATCAACAAATCGAAGACCTAACTAAGAGCTGCTTAGGATGCCAGAAGGTCCAAAATGCACCACCACATGCCCCTCTACACCCATGGGAGTGGCCCTCCTCTCCATGGCAACGGGTGCATATTGATTTCGCTGGTCCATTCATGGACTCAATGTTCTTAATAGCAGTGGATGCTCATTCAAAGTGGCCTGAGGTGATAAAAATGTCTTCAACCACTACAGAGAAAACGATTGCAGTCCTACGGACCATATTTGCCAGAAATGGTTTGCCAGAGCAGATTTGCTCTGATAATGGACCACAGTTTGTGTCCGACGAGTTCCAAAAATTTATGAGAAGGAATGGGGTAAGGCATTACACATCCGCCCCGTATCATCCAGCCACAAATGGATTGGCTGAGAGGTTCGTACAAACCTTTAAGAAGGCGATAAAGGCCATGTGCGACGATGAAATTCCACTACAGCATAAGATGGACAATTTCTTATTATCCTACCGAAACGCGACACATGCAGTTACCAACCAGACCCCGGCCATGATGTTCTTTAACCGAAGGTTGAGATCTCGTCTGGATTTGCTCAGACCAAATGTGCGAAGAAATGTTGAGGACAAACAATTCCAGCACATCAATGAGAAGCCGACAAGGAGCTTCAATGTAGGGCAACCAGTCTTGGCCCGCGACTACCGAACAGAGAAATGGCAACCAGGAATGATATGCACACGGCAGGGGCCACTAATGTACACAGTGGATGTTGGGGAAAACATTGTGAGACGCCATGTTGACCAGATCCTAGAGTCACAGGAACGAGTCAACCCCATGTCTCGCCCATACGTACCTGGTGATGAACCCGACATACCGGTAGCATCTACCCCAGAAACAATAGCATCGGAAGCTGATGAACCAACCGACGACAGGGGGCCAGAATCGCCTCAGCACCAAGAGCAAGACACTCAGGAAAGGCACTATCCAGAAAGGATCAGGAAGCCTCCCCAAAGACTGAATTTATAAATAAACTATTTTCAGTTAATGTTGCATGTTAAAAGTGTTAATTGTAATTAGTTGATATTTAATTGTTAAATGAATGTTATGGTACTGTTAATCTAAAAGGGGAGGAATTGTAGTGTATGTACCTTTAAGGGGAGAACTACTTTTTACAGCTCCTGTATACTGTAGTACCAGCAGTGACCACACCTGTATATGAACCCTGAGTAGGGATCTGTACAGTTAGTTTTTAGAGTAACCCTCATCCAGTAAACACCTGTTGATTGTTCCCTGCAGTCTCTTGTCTCATTATTGAAGGACACAACATCAAGATACACGGATCTAACACAAGAAGTACAAGTAAATCGTTGTTTCACCTAGAAGGGGTGTTTGGGGCCCTGGACAGTGGGAAGGGGGGAGGTATAAGGGCATGTGTTGCATTTCCTGCACTTGCACGGGAAGGTGCTGGGCGAAGGGGAAGGGGTGCTGGGGGTGACTGAGGAGTGGACCAGGGTGTCGCAGAGGGAGCGGTCCCTTCGGAATGCTGAAAGGGGAGGTGAGGGGAAGATGTGTTTGGTGGTGGGATCACGTTGGAGGTGGCGGAAATGGCGGAGGATGACCCGTTGAATGTGGAGGCTGGTGGGATGAAAGGTGAGGACAAGGGGAACCCTATCGTGGTTCCGGGAGGGAGGGGAAGGGGTGAGAGCAGAAGTGCGGGAAATGGAACGGACACGGTCAAGGGCCATGTCAACCACAGTAGAGGGGAATCCTCGGTTGAGGTAAAAGGAAGACATGTCGGAAGCACTGGTATGGAAGGTGGCATCGTCAGAGCAGATGCGGCGGAGATGGAGAAATTGGGAGAATGGAATAGAGTCCTTACAGGAAGCGGGGTGGGAGGAAGTGTAGTCCAGGTAGTTGTGGGAGTCAGTGGGCTTGTAGTGGATGTTTGTCGAAAGCCGATCGCCAGAAATGGAGACAGAGAAGTCAAAGAAGGGAATGGAATAGTCGGAGATGGACTATGGGAAGGGTGGAAATTGGAAGTAAAGTGAATGAACTTATCTAGTTCAGGGCGAGAGCAGGAAACGGCACCAATACAGTCATCGATGTACTGGAAAAAGAGGTGAGGGAGGGGACCTGAGTAGGACTGGAACAAAGAATGTTCCACATATCCCATGAACAGGCAGGCATAGCTAGGGCCCATGTGGGTTCCCATAGCAAGTGAGTGGAGTCAGAGGAGAAGTTGTTCAATGCGAGAACAAGTTCAGCCAGGCGGAGGAGGGTGTTGGTGGATGGGGACTGGTTGGGCCTCTGTTCAAGGAAGAAACGGAGCGCCCGAAGGCCGTCCTGGTGGGGGATGGAGGTGTAGAGGGATTGTACGTCCATGGTGAAAAGGAGACGGTTGGGGCCAGGAAATTGGAAACTGTTAAAGTGACGGAGGGCGTCAGAAGAGTCACGAATGTAGGTGGGAAGAGACTGGGCAAGGGGAGAAAAAATAGAGTCGAGATAGGAAGAGGTAAGTTCCGTGGGGCAAGAACAGGCTGAACTGGTATTCTTTTGTCCGATCGCAGCCCTGCCTTCGATCTAGTTCCTTTTCTCTCCAGTTTTGAAGAAGGGTCAAACCCGAAACGTCAACTCAAATTTCTCTCCACGGATGTTGCCTGACTTGCTGAGTTTTTCCAGCATTTTCTGTTGTTATTTCGGTATGTTGCCTCCCTGGTTCCAGGGTCAAGGGTGTCACTGAATGGCTACAGGGCATTCTGAGGGGGGAGGGTGAACAGCCAGAGGTCATGGTCCATATCAGTACCAACGACATAAGTAGAAAGAGGGATGAGGTCCTGCAGGCAGAGTTTAGGGAGCTAGGAAAGAGGTTAAAAAGCAAGACCTCAAAGGTAGTAATCTCTACCCTCCCTGTGTGTGTGTATCAATGTGTGTTGGTGTGTGTGTGTTAGTGTGTGTATGTGTTGGTGTGTTAGTGTGTTGGTGTGTGTGTGTTAGTGTGTGTATGTGTTGGTGTGTTAGTGTGTTGGTGTGTGTGTGTTGGTGTGTTAGTGTGTTTGTGTGTGTTTGTTTCTGTGTGTGTATTTCTGTGTGTTGGTGTGTTGGTGTGTGTGTGTGTTGGTGTGTGTGTATTGGTGTGTTAGTGTGTTGGTGTGTTAGTGTTTTGGTGTGTGTGTGTGTTGGTGTGTGTGTGTTGGTGTGTTAGTGTGTTGGTGTGTTAGTGTGTTGGTGTGTGTATGTGTTGGTGAGTGTGTGTGTGTGTGTGTGTGTGTGCGCTGGTGTGTGTGTGTGTATATCTATTGGTTTGTGTATTGGTGCATGTGTGTGTCTGTTTCATTCAGACCATAAGCTCTGCCCTAGTTTTTCAGATGGCAGATGTTGATGATACATAGAATAGAATCACAGAAATTTACAGCACAGAAGGAGGCCATTCGGCCCATCTTGTCCGTGCCGGCCGACAAAGAGCTATCCACCCTAATCCCACTTTCCAGCTCTTGGTCCGTAGCCCTGTAGGTTACAGCATCCCAAGTGCATATCCAAGTACTTTTTAAATGTGGTTAGGGTTCCTGCCTCTACCGCCCTTTCAGGCAGTGAGTTCCAGACCCCCCCCCACCCTCTGGGTGAAGAAATTTCTCCTCAAATCCCCTCTAATCCTTCCACCAATTACTTTAAATCTATGCCCCCTGGTTATTGACCCCTCTGCTAAGGGAAATAGGTCCTTCCTATCCACTCTATCTCGGCCCCTCATAATTTTATACACCTCAATAAGGTTTCCCCTCAGCCTCCTCTTTTCCAAAGAAAACAACTCCAGCCTATCCAATCTTTCCTCATAGCTAAAATTCCCCAGCCCAGGCAACATCCTCGTAAATCTCCTCTGCATTCTCTCTAGTGCAATCACATCCTTCCTGTAATGTGGTGACCAGAACTGCACACAGTACTCTAGCTGTGGCCTAACTAGTGTTTTATACAGTTCAAACATAACCTCCCTGCTCTTATATTCTATGCCTCGGCTAATAAAGGCAAGTATCCCGTATGCCTTCTTAACCACCTGATCTACCTGTCCTGCTACCTTCAGGGATCTGTGGACATGCACTCCAAGGTCCCTCTGAACCTTAGCACTTCTCAGTGTCCTACCATTTATAGTGTATTCCCTTGCCTTGTTAGCCCTCCCCAAATGCATTACCTCACACTTCTCCAGATTGAATTCCATTTGCCACTGTTCTGCCCATCTGACCAGTCCATTGATATCTTCCTGCAGCCAACACCAACACAGACTGATACACACACAGGCAGGGTAGTGTTGTCAGGTTGTGGGGAGGGGTGGGGAGTGTTGCGTGAGGTGGGGAGGGGTGGGGAGGGGGTGGGGAGGGGTGGGGAGTGTTGAGCAAGGTGGGGAGGGGTGGGGGGCTGGGGAGTGTTGAGAGAGGTGAGGAGGGGTGGGGAGGGGTGGGGGTGCTGGGGAGTGTTGAGAGAGGTGGGGAGGGGTGGGCAGGGGTGGGGGGCTGGGGAGTATTGAGCGAGGTGGGGAGGGGTGGGGAGGGGGTGGGGTGGGCTGGGGAGTGTTGAGAGAGGTGAGGAGGGGTGGGGAGGGGTGGGGAGTGTTGAGAGAGGTGGGGAGGGGTGGGGGGGCTGGGGAGTGTTGAGCGAGGTGGAGAGGGGTGGGGTGGGCTGGGGAGTGTTGAGCGAGGTGGGGAGGGGTGGGGAGGGGTGGGGAGGGGGTGGGGAGGGGTGGGGAGTGTTAAGCGAGGTGGGGAGTGGTGGGGAGGGGGTGGGGAGTGTTGAGAGAGGTGGGGAGGGGTGGGGAGGGGGTGGGGAGGGGTGGGGAGTGTTGAGAGAGGTGAGGAGGGGTGGGGAGTGTTGAGCGAGGTGGGGAGGGGGTGGGGAGTGTTGAGCGAGGTGGGGAGGCGGACAGGTGAACAATTGTACGCACCGTTGCTGCTATTGTAATTGACTTTCTTTCTTTCTGCACCCTGGTGGTGACACTGGTGGCAGGGTCTCTATCAGGCCCGTTGAATGGTGGTCCTGGGGAAGCTCCTGCATCTCCTGGGGAGCAGTGGCTCCCTCATTGCTCTCACTTCCTCCACAAGGAGCGAGAGAGAGAGGTGCCTGAAAAGTGCCGCGTGGGGGGTGGGGGTGAGTGGGCAGCCCTTTGACTCACCTGTCTTGCCAAAAAGTGTCCAATGTTTTCCAAGCAAATATCCAAGTCGGGGATGCAGCCTCGCTGTAAACGGGCTGCGGGAGTGGTGTGGAAATTGCGCGCATCATGTGGGTGGGCTGGCGGATTCCCAGCGCGATCGGGAGGGCAGCCTGTTAATCATACTAAAATGGGGCCCAGGCGTTAAAATTGCCCAGGCTTCATGCCGATGATGTCATGAGGTTTGTTCCCCCACCCGTTTCACGGTTGATTTGTGTTGAGCTTGGGGCTATAATTCCTCTGGCCTTCCTCAGGAACCTGGGCTGTATCCTGTTGTGTATGTAACCTGTTCCACCTTAAGAGATGTACTACTTTCTCAGGCTGCTGTAGACGTAATACCGGGGGTGAACACATCGGTATATAAGCACTGTGCAGTAATCTTGTATTCAGAATAGTCCCTACCTCCAACCAGTAAAGACCTGTTTTTGATTGTTATTAATTAGTCTGTGTCTTAATTAACTAGATAACTCACAGATTTAACACTGGCGACGAGTCTGATTCAGACCCTGCGGCAGTCACTCCACGGCAGCTTCGTCCACAGCCAGGACGTTGCAGAGAGGTTTCCACCCTCTCCACCCCACTGGAAGACATCCTGACCTCGGAGCCTCCACCGGCGACCGTCAGCTTCTTCTCCAGCTTGGTGGTGGGTAAGCCGTTGTCTGAGCCGGGCAGCGACGCGACAGGCAGTCGACCGCGTTGGCCGCACGAACGGGGCTGGGGGAGCCGGAGGAATAGGGCGCGAGAGCCGCTTCGAGCGGGAGGCGTTTCAACAGAGCGATCGCATCTCCTGATAAGGGCCGAGAGCCGCGAGAGCGATCGCATCTCCAGATAAGGGCCGAGAGCCGCTTCGGTCGGGAGCCACTTCACGATCCAGCGATCGCATCCGCTGATAAGGGCCGCACTCGGGCGATCGCGGCGAAGATAAGGGCCGCACTCCCCCGAGGGAGACGGCGTCGGGGGACGGGTGAAGACCGCCAAGCGCGGGAAAACCGCCATTTTGTGGGCGGAGGACGACGGCAAGAGCGGGAAGCTGCCATCTTGGATAGCAGTAAAAAAAAAAAATCTGAGAAATTGCAAATCTGATAAAGTACTACAATGCCTAAACACGGGAATATTAGCAACTTTGATAGTGACATCGAAGATTGGGCCATATATGTTGAACGAGTTAAAAATTATTGTAAGGCCAATAAAATTCGTGAGGCTGATAAAGCACTAACATTATTAAATTTAATGGGTGCGAAGACATACGGGCAATTGAAACACCTGTTATCACCAGATGAACCGGCGGATAAGACGTTCGATGAGATTGTTACTGTCCTGAAAGATCATCTAAACCCCACGCCGCTGATGCTAGCGGAACGATTTAAATTTTACGACAGAAGGCAGCTACAGCATGAAAGCAATGCTGAATATTTGCTGGAATTGCGTAAATTAGCGAAATATTGCCAGTTTGGAACGGGACTGACAGATGCACTACGAGACAAATTTGTGTGTGGTTTATTTAAACAGGATACACAAAAGCGACTGCTCGAGGAGAATGAGCTGACGCTTGAGAAGGCGGTCACTATGGCAGCAGCACACGAAGCCGCAGCGAGAGGCACGGCAGTAATGCAGCTACGGTCACCGGAGCTCAGTGCACACAAATTGGGTGTGAGTTCTGGCAAATGTTATCGTTGTGGAAAGACAACGCATGATCAGAACCAGTGTTGGTTTAAAAACCAAGAATGTAGAACTTGTGGTAGGCTTGGACATATAGCTAGAGTATGCAGGTCAGGGAAGAAGACCAGCAACAAGAAGTCACCGCAAGGAAAATACGCAAAAGTACACAAGGTGGCCGAACAGGAGTCCGATTCAGATGCTAGCAGTAATGAACTGGCTGGCTTAAGCAGTATTGAACTGGCTAGCTTAAGGGTACTCAACGTTGGTAAGGGTGCAGACCTCCAGACAATTTGGGTTACTCTTCAGATAGAAGGAGTCCAAGTAAAAATGGAATTGGACACTGGATCGGCATTGTCGGTCATGAATAAGAAAGATTACAGAAGGTTATTCCAACATATTCCCCTACAGGATACGGAGATTATATTGACAACCTACACAGGGCAGAGAGTGTACCCCATCGGGACAATAAAGGTTGCAGTGGCCAACAAGGGCGAAGGAAGTCAAATAATGGACTTATATGTGCTACCGGAGGGAGGTCCACCACTACTAGGCCGGGAGTGGTTTAGAAACATAAATATGGACTGGCATTCGCTAAAAGCCATAAAGAGTGAGAACTCGGTGCAGATAATCAGCCCGGACTCTAGAACTGATGATGGTAAGACCAACCCATGTGCAAAAGACAAAGTTTCAGCACAGAATTCCACTGAGCAACAACAACATAGTTTAACAGAGAATTCTGAGTCTGTCAAGTCTACTGATATGCACATTTTTGAGGGACACTGGGCTCGAACTCAACTCCATTTCAAACTACAACAGCAATTAGAACAAATGATTTGCCGTTTTGAGCAAGAGATGAATGAAATAAAAAAGTTCTTTGTTACAGAGTGGGAGAATCTGGAAAGGCAACAGAAGCAACTGATGGAGAAAATGGAGCAGGAGCACACCAACCATCTGCGCGAGGAGGCCGAACGAATCAAAGCTGATTCAGGTTCTGAAGGTGCGTGCCATAATCTGGTGTCAGAAGAGTTAACGGTCAGCCAACTCCTTCATATGCTGAGGGATAAGACTCTGAAATGGGAAAAACTTGAACACGAGCTGCGATCTTCAAAGGAAAAGGGTTCGGAGCTCTCAAAAGTCATTGAGATGGCTGATGTGACGACACAGACTGAAACGACTGCAACAGAGCAGCCATTGGATGCCAAAAGTACGCTGACTCACGTCAATGTAGAACAACAGACCGCTGAAACAGCTGCTCCGGTAGAGGGATTGCATAGTCCGATCAATCAATCTCCAAAGGAAGTTGAAGTATTAAAATCACAAATGAGGTCACTAGTAAATGACTTGCTGAAAGCCCAGAAAAAGCTGGATGCAGAGGTACACCTGAAGAAGTCTCTTCAGGAAAGATGTCTGGATTTGGAACAAGAGCTGGCTAACGCCCAGCTGGGTATGGAGGAAATAGACGACCCTCTCACTGGTCTAGCTCAGGACGACACCGAATATTACCATGACCTGGTGGACGACACCGAATATTACGATGTCCTGTCCTGCCCAGCTTGTAACTTCGACTCCCAAAGTGCAGAAATCATGGAGGAGCACCAAAAGTCTACGGAACATCGGGAGAAGCTGGCTCTACGACGGAAACAGGAGGAAGAGAAGGAGGAACTGCGCATGCAGCTGGCAGCTGTGGCAGCTGACAATGGAGCCCAGAGAGTCTCCAAGAAGCAGAAAAGGAAAAGTAAAAACAGAAGATGACCCATCTGAACCATTATCACCTCTACCAGATCACACACGTGGTCCCTCCGAACGGAGCCAAATCAGTTCGGAAGTTCAAGCTGTTAAATCCATGAAAGGACTATTGAATGAGTAACGTGAACCGACTACACCACAGAGATTGAATCTGTGAACTGTTTTCCGCAGAGACTGAATCTGTGATATGTTACGTTAAACATCAAGTTTGTATATGTATATATGTTATTACGTTATGTTAAATGGGGGGATGACTATAAAGCTAAGAAGGGAGGAGTGTTGTGTATGTAACCTGTTCCACCTTAAGAGAGCTTAAGCCTGTTCCACCTTAAGAGATGTACTACTTTCTCAGGCTGCTGTAGACGTAATACCGGGGGTGAACACACCGGTATATAAGCACTGTGCAGTAATCTTGTATTCAGAATAGTCCCTACCTCCAACCAGTAAAGACCTGTTTTTGATTGTTATTAATTAGTCTGTGTCTTAATTAACTAGATAACTCACAGATTTAACATATCCCAACAGGCTCTGGCACTTTATCTTCCTTTAACTTAACTAACTTATCTAAAATGTTCCATTCATACATCATAATATCGCTGATGTCACCCTCAAGCACTGAGGATCCAGCCCCTCCCCATTAGGAATATTAGCAAATGAGTTAAAGCAAGTTAGGGGGCTGCTCAGGATTTTACCTATGATGCACAGTTGGGGGGAGGGGAGGACAAGAAGATGACGTTCATCCAAATTGTTGCACTTTGAACTACTGACCTCTAACCCCTAACCTCTGTCCTGGTGGGTCTATAGCTGGATGTTGTGAACCATCCTGGGTTAAAATCATCTTTATTCCAGTGTGATCCTGGTTCAGAATGGGTGTGAAAGCTGAGCCGCCAGTAGTCCCTGTGCCAGAGCTCGGGCACCAGCCTGTTCTCCCTCAACACCAGTAAGCTGCTAAATTCACAAGAGTTTCTCTGTTCTTTCAAGTTCTATACAATAATTTAAAACGGGTATTCCACAACTATTTATAGACAGCTCATATTATCAACAGGGTTTTCACACACCAGCCTACTCCCCAGACTCAAGGGGAACAAAAGGGGAGAATCAGGTGTCAGATTGAAGACCACATTACCTTTGTTCTAATAAAACATTCTTAACATTGGGAGTAAGTTACATCCTCTCAGGAGTTGGAACAGAGGCTCCCTGGGGCAGTTAATAGTTACACAGGCCCCCACACAGAGGGTGGAGTTTGCAAACCTGAGACGCACAAGAACTTCAAGCATTTAACAATTCAGTGTTTTATTGTTCTACTTCTTGATGTAGGAGGGACTTGTTCTCCTAAATCTTCACTTTATGGTCTCCTCGTAGGACATGCCAGCCATAACCAAGCTACAGCTCACAGGCTTCTACCTCTACCACCCCATGACTGCAAGTAGAAAGTGCACAAATGACCTGAGGTGGCCTTTCTTCCCTCGTCACATGATATCTGCTCAGTGCCTGCACCACTGACCACACACTGTCTCAGGGTACTGCCAGGACCACTGCCCAGTAGTGTACCCCAGACCATCACTCCTTCCTGTACCCCTTTACTGGCCAGCTGGAAATCTAAAACCACAGACCATTGTGACTATCCAATAGCCTCAGGACTCTCGGCACTTGGTCCAAACTCCTGATCACACGCCAGCCTAGTCCTCAACCTCCAGGTAATCCTAAAGGTGTTAGCTGTGGTTTCTCCATTCCCAGGTAGGTCCCCAGCATCAGCCAGCTCCACATTGCCTCCCAGAATGCTCACTCCCTTACAAATAAGGCGGTCGCTATCCATAGCCGTTTGACATCTTGGACCTGACAGAATCACGGGCACCTATTGTAATGATATCAGCAAATAGTGATGGTATTTGCCTGTTTGATTACCAGCATAGTTGCCTGATTGATTACTTATGCCTGACCAGCAGAGGGCATGTGACAGAGACAAGCAGTTTAGTTTTGGTTTCGCTTTTAGATGGATCACTAGAATGGTGTCTCCTGTAATGCTGTTAAAAAGAGCTGAACAGACTTTAGATTAAAAGACATTGGCCTAGAAATTGGGTTTTGGCGCAGCGACGGCTTTAGCGCCGGAAGTTAGTGCCGGAGCTAAGTCGCGCTGGGCGGGCCAAAAATTCAATAGTTCTGCGCCCAAACGGCTGCCGGCGCTGCTGAGAGCTGTTTGCGCCTGAAAACTGGCGCTACGCGCTGAATATCGGCGCTATTCTGGCGCTGCAGTGCCCGCTGCGGTGCGGCAGGTTCGGGAAGTGCAGGCCTCCTCCTTCCCTTAAGGAGGAGCTGCCTGCACCCGGCCGCGGCCCGCGAAAATCTTTTTAAAAATGAGCCCGGCACCTCGGACAAGTGCCGGGCTTGCTTCTGTTCCGGGGTTCCGGGGGGGGGTGGCGGGAAGTCCGGGGAGGGAGCTGTGGCCAGGCGGCCGGCGGGAAAGCGGCCGGCCGCCGCGGGGCCTTTAATGCGCCGGCGCAAAGTCATGTAAGACTCTGTTGCCAGAGTCTTAGTTGCGGCTGCCACGGGCGAGGCGGCCGCAACTGAATTTCGGCGCTGGGGCCCGTCGGCATGGCAACCGGGACGCTGCGCACACCAATGACGTCATCGGTGCCGGCGCAGCGCTACCGGTGCAACGCCGCTTTAGGGCCCCAGGGAATTTTTGAACTGGCCATAACTCTGGCGCTAGTCCCTCTAGCGCCTCAAAAGCGGCGCTAAGGCAACTCAATTTCTAGGCCAATCTCTTTCATAAATGTCTCGTCATTGAACTCACAAAGAAATCGATACATGGTGTCAGAAGTGATTGAAAGAGATGAAGAGGAAAAATCTGAAGTGAAATCAGCTCTCCACATATTAGCAAGCCAAAAGAGAACATCGTTACTTACCATTGGAGAATAGCTAACGGAGTGAAAAATGGAAGGTTTACTCCCACCGGCGAAGCTTCAGTTGACAGGTAACGTGGCTGAAAATTGGAGGTTCAAACAACATGTGGGGTTGTATTTAGCGGCAATCGGAGCTGACGAGAAAAGTGATAAAAAGAAATCGTCAGTGTTCTTACATGTCGTGAGTGATGAAGCGCTGGAGGTGTATAATAACTTCACATTCGCTGCTGATGGAGACAAAATGAAACTGGATAAAATAATGGAAATGTTTGAGGCCTACTGCATACCTAAACGTAACGTGACGTTTGAGAGGCACAGATTTTTCACATGTGTACAGAAAACGGGAGAGACTATTGATCAGTATGTGACTGAACTGAGAAACCGAAGCAAAACATGTGACTTTGGGGGACTGACAGACTCGCTGATAAAAGACAGACTGGTGTGTGGAATTCCAGATAATGGTCTAAGGGAAAGACTGCTAAGAGAGCAAGATCTAGACCTGGGAAAAGCCATAGCACTGTGTAGGGCTACAGAAACTGTGAAGTCGCAGGCAAAGGAGCTGTTCAGTGACAGTAGCTGCAACGTGGATGCAGTGAGTAAGAACGGACACAAACCGTTTCACAAAAAGAGCGCCAATGTGAAAAAAGAGGTGGGGCCAGCGAACAAAAATGAAAGGGACAATCGAAAGTCATGTAGTCGATGCGGTACACAGCATCCACCAAGAAAGTGTCCAGCATATGGTAAAACATGCAATAGTTGCAACAAAAACAACCATTATGCCCGTTGCTGCAAGAACCAAGCGCAACAAAGCAAGGTCCATGCAGTAGATGAAAGCGAGATAGAGGAGTTCTATGTAGATGTTGTGTCTGAAAACAAAGAAGGAAAAAGAGACTGGATGTTGACACTAAAAGTGAATGACATACATATTCCATTTAAATTGGATACTGGAGCACAAGTTAATGTGATATCAGAGACTGATTTTAAGAAAATTAGACCCAGACCAAAGATACATGGAATAAAAGTGAAAGTGACAGGATACTCAGGTACTGATATACCAGTGAAAGGAAGATGCATTGTCAAAGTAACACACAAGGACAGAGAGCACACGCTAGCATTAATCGTGGTGCCAAAGGATGTGCAAGCCATACTAGGTTTAAAAGCCTGTGAGAGACTGAACCTGGTAAAGAGAGTCCTCGTTGTGGAAAGCGAAGGAGAGACAGTCTATGATGAACTCATGAAAGAGTACAACGACCTATTTCAGGGTCTAGGCTGCCTTCCAGGAGAACACACGATCAGAGTAGATAAAAGTATGCCAACAGTCATACATCCATGCAGGAAAGTTCCGTTTGCTCTTCAAAAGCAACTGAAGGCAGAGTTGGACAGGATGGAAAGCCTGAACGTGATTCAGAAGATAGATGAGCCAACTGAGTGGGTGAGTTCCCTCGTCGTTGTGGACAAAAAGAATGGAAAGCTCAGAATTTGCCTGGATCCAAGAGATCTAAACAGAGCAATAAAGAGAGAGCACTTCAAGCTTCCTACACGTGAGGAAATCATGTCACAGTTTGCAAATGCAAAGTATTTCAGCAAGTTAGATGCATCATCAGGATTTTGGCAGATGAAATTGGACGAAGCAAGTTCAAGACTGTGCACGTTCAACAGTCCATTTGGCAGATACAGATTCCTAAGGTTACCATTTGGCATTGCCTCAGCTCCTGAAGTGTATCACAAAACTATCCATATGATCTATGAGCACCTGGAGGGAGTTGATACATCAATGGATGACATCATAGTGTGGGGAACCACGAGATCTGAGCATGACGAGAAACAGATAAAAGTGCTAGAAGCAACAAGGAAAACAAACCTGAAGCTGAATAGAGAGAAATGCCAGCTCGGGGTAACAGAACTGACATTCGTGGGAGATATCCTTAGCAGTGAGGGCATCAGACCAGATCCCAGAAAAGTGTCCGCCATTGAGAATATGCCAAAGCCACAATGCAAAAAGGACGTGCAGAGGTTTAATGGAATGATCAACTACATGGGTAAATTCATATCCAACCTCTCAGAAAAGATGGTGCCACTGAGACGACTAACTGAAAAGAACATAGAATGGGAATGGAATCATGAGCATGAGAAGTCATGGAGCGATCTAAAGAAACTGCTCACAGAGGAACCAGTTCTGAGGTTTTATGACCCAGCGAGACCCATCAAGATATCATCAGATGCATCACAGAGTGGGCTCGGTGCTGTTCTTCTGCAAAAATATGACTACTGGCAACCTATTGCATATGCATCGCGCTCAATGACAGACGCGGAGACGCGATATGCTCAAATAGAAAAGGAGCTGCTCAGCATCACATACGCCTGTGAAAGATTTCACCAGTTTGTGGCAGGACAAGCAATCAGTGTAGAGACTGACCATAAGCCCTTGATTGCATTGTTCCAAAAGCCACTAAATAGCTGTCCGCTTAGAATACAAAGAATGATGATCAGGCTGCAATGCTATACACTGAATGTTGCGTACACACCGGGTAAGCTGATGTATACAGCAGACACGTTGTCCAGAGCTGTTGACCCAAGTGAGCCCGCAAACACCACAATGGATGAAAAAGTGAACGCCTACGTGGACATGATCACAAGTGCACTGCCCATAGCAGATGCAAAAATGGAGCTCATAAAGACTGAGACAAACAAAGATGAAACAATGAGACGACTGAGGAAAAGCATCTTGGATGGATGGCCCAACATGAAGCAAGACTGCTCACCTGACATGGCAGAGTACTGGAACTGCAGGGCGGAACTATCAGTGGTCGAAGACATCATCTACAAAGGAAGTAAAATAGTTATCCCAAAGAGTCTGAGAAAAGAGATGCTAAAAAGGATCCATGGAGGACATCTGGGAATCGAAAAGTGTAAGAAAAGAGCACGAGAGGTGATGTACTGGCCACGAATCAACCAAGATGTGACAAATGAGGTGTCAAACTGCACAATATGCCTGAAATATCAAGCAAGCAATCCTGTAGAACCACTAAAGCCACACCCAGCGCCAGACAGACCTTACCAGAAGGTAGGCGCTGACCTATTCATATGTCAAGGGAAGGACTATCTTGTAGTCACAGACCTCTGTACACCACCACTGCAGATGCTGTGATAAGATGTATGAAAGCCATATTCTCCAGACATGGCGTGGCAAGCGAGGTCTTCACAGACAACGGACCCCAGTTTTACAATGCAAGTTTCCGACACTTTGCCAAAGAGTGGGACTTTGTCCACACAACGTCAAGTCCTCACTATCCACAGTCCAATGGACTAGTGGAAAAATCAGTCCAGACAGTGAAAAGACTGATGTACAAGGCAAAAGACAGTGGAACTGACTTTTACAAGAGCATGCTTGTATACCGCACAACGCCACTCGAGTGTGGTATGTCACCAGCCCAACTCCTTATGGGCCGTATGCTAAGGTCAAACCCGGAGAACCTCCTGAAAACAAAAGAGGGGGAGAAAGTGAGGAAGTTCAAAGAACAACAGAAAGAAAAGCAAAAGTACTACTATGACAGAGGAACACAAAACCTACCTGAACTCCACACTGGTGACCAAGTAAGGTTCAAAGACAAAACAAACATATGGACTCAGAAGGGAACTGTCCTGAGTGAAGTCCAACCAAGATCACCATTCAGACGGATGAGGGTGCTGTTCTGAGAAGAAATCGTCGAGATCTTCTCATGGGACCAGCCACAGCAGGTCAAGAGACTGATACTGTTGAACAACTTGATCACACAGCTGAGAAACCATCATCTGAGGCAACAACTCAGATTCAAGGACAATCAATCAGAAAATCCTCAAGACACGTGAAGCCTCCTGAGAGACTCATTGAGCAAATTTAAGGACTATTGTTATAGAAGGAAGTAATGTTATCTTATTCTTTCTTCAAGTTCTAGTGTATTTACATATTTCATGTGAACACACAAAGCAAGGTTAAAAAACCTTGATAAGGATAATGTTAATGTAAGTTCATTAAGTGTTACAGTTAAAATGCAGATTAATACAAAGAAAACATGTTGTTAGTTAAAAGTAAACTACTTTTGTTTTAAGAAAGGGAGATGTAATGATATCAGCAAATAGTGATGGTATTTGCCTGTTTGATTATGATGCCTTACCAGCATAGTTGCCTGATTGATTACTTATGCCTGACCAGCAGAGGGCATGTGACAGAGACAAGCAGTTTAGTTTTGGTTTCACTTTTAGATGGATCACTAGCATGGTGTCTCCTGTAATGCTGTTAAAAAGAGTTGAACAGACTTTATATTAAAAGACATTCTCTTTCATAAATGTCTCGTCATTGAACTCACAAAGAAATCGATACACCTATTAAATACTAAAAGAATACTTTGCATCATAAGAATTTGGAGCAGGAGTAGGCCATACGGCTGTCAGTCTTCAGTCTTGAAGAAGGACAATCCTAGTAACTACAGACCGGTCAGATTAACATCAGTGGTGGGTAAAGTTTTAGAAACAATAATCAAGGAAAAAATTAATGGGCACTTGGAAAGGTTTAAGCTAATTAAGGAGAGCCAACACGGGTTTGTAAAAGGCAGATCGCGTTTGACTAATCTAATTGAATTTTTTGATGAAGTAACAGAGGATCGATGAAGGGAATGCAATGGATGTTGTCTACATGGATTTTTGGAAGGCGTTTGACAAAGTACCACATAGAAGGCTGGTTAACCAAGTTGAGGCTCATGGAATAGGTGGGTCAATGGCAGCTTGGATAAGGAATTGGCTTAAGGACAGAAAACAGCGAGTTGTGGTAAATGGCTGTTTTTCAGACTGTGGAGGATGGTAGACAGTGGTGTTCCCCAAGGGTCAGTGCTGGGGCCACTGCTTTTTTTGATATATATAAATGTTGTCCCGAATTCACTGTATCTATTGAGCTAGTAATAAGTAGTCAGCTCAACAACAGTTCAACAATTATGGTTCTTAGTTCAGAGTGTCAAATGTCGGTCGGACTCAATGAGTTGCATAAATTCAGTACTTTATTGGTTAACAAGTTGTTTGAATAACTTACAAGGAAAATGACACAGGGCTCACTTCCCATGTGTGCTAGCTTAAAACAATATTACCCGTTTGAAAGTTGATCAGCCTTCGCGTTGGTGTCCTACAACAAGTCCCGGACTTGTGGCTCCTCCCTTCTCCAGTGTGATTCATAGGTTCTCGCCGCTCAACTAGCTCTTGGCTCCCTTCTTTTATATCTATATTTTTACTACCTATGTGCCGTGGGCAGATTCGGCCATTTTGTCTGAGATGTGTCCATCCTTAGCCAATCGGTATCCTTGGTCGTTTAGGGAATTCCAGAGGTCCCTTATTATGTGATTTGCGATGGCTCAACCGTTAGACTAGATTGTCACCCTTATCTTGAGTTAATTATTGTCGTAGACTCGATCATCCTGTAAGCTTGTCATCTCTTGCCGGCCTGTTAACTGTGTTATTTGTGCAGCCCTGGGCCCCCAGTGTCAAGGTTTTGTTTATTTGAGATCTCACTGTGGCTGCAGTTTTCGCAGTCCTCGGACCATTTTACACAATTCACCAGTTCATATTTCTACACTCCTCCCTTTGATCATTTTAATCATAGATTATATTGATCACCTTTCATAGTTAGTAGCCTCCTCCGGTCTTCCATCTTCATCACTTACCCCATTTCCATCCTTTCGAGTCACCCCTTCAATCTTTTTTCCAATCGCATCATACTTCTCCAGGTGACACACAGACACAGGAATATTACAGTAATTAGAATAACTGTAATGTGTGAGAATATTCTAATCCATGGGTGTATATTGACATTTGTACCCCAATCCCATATTTCATCGCACCATGTGTCTATCTTGATGCTCTTTATGTCCTTGCCAATTTCCTGTGTGTTCTGTTTCACTCGTCTGTGAGTCTGATGTACCAGTTCAAGCTGATGCTTGATCCTAATCAAATGTTCCTTCTCTAATTGGATACTGATGTCATATTTTCCAAAGTAATTGTCCAAGTTTCCTTTCAGGCTGTCAGCCACATTAATCTGAACAGTTTCTCTTCGCACAATATCGATAATTTCTTCATTACCCAATCTCATAGGTATTAAAGGGTGCAGACAGAAAGTCAGGGTTTCCATGGGACATGCCCTGTTCCCATAGTGATAGCTGACCTCGGTTGTGGTAAAACAGTAAGTTCCATTTCCCTGATAGCCAGTTCTCACGATTCTTCCAGTGGTAAATTCCACTACCAGTGTACAATTTAGGGTTTTGATCCCATTGAATCCACATCTTGCCGCGTTAGTTGGATAAATCTTATAGGGGCATATTACCGTTTGGTCAGTTTATTGACATTGATTTAGGGTGGTACCGACTAGGGTACCATCTAGTTTGACAGCATATGGTAACAGATTATCAAACCTCATCCATATTCCTTCCTGTATTATC
Organism: Somniosus microcephalus; assembly: GCF_052327205.1. Lineage (NCBI taxonomy): Eukaryota > Metazoa > Chordata > Chondrichthyes > Squaliformes > Somniosidae > Somniosus > Somniosus microcephalus. The sequence continues at coordinate 48,871,354 of NC_141013.1, forward strand.
CCTGTACAACCTCCGCTAACTTCATTCCTTCTTGCTCTCCCATTACTGGTACACCGATAATCATTGCCAAAGCCATGCTGCTACTACTCCCTGAGCATTCTTCGTTGAACCACACCTTGCTGAGCTTCCTTAACTCACAATCTCGAATCTGGTTTGACTGATTCCCTCTGAGTAATCCTCTCAATTGGGTGTTATTGATCCAGAGGGGTATGTCTCCATGATTGACTAACAGTAGGTTTTCCCGTAATTGATTTAAAATCCAATCTCCATAGATGCTACACAATACCTCGGTTTGGGTTACATTGTTTGCCCATCTTTCCTCGCTCATTATTTTATTAATTGTTCTAGCATGTCCTTCTAGCACCATTATTATTTGTCCTTCAGCACCTGCTGCTCGCTCTCCTGCCTGTGTGGCTTGTCCTTGATTATTATTCATTTTCTCCAACAGCTCCTTCACTTGGATAGTTAGCATTTTAATTTTACTATTCAAATGAGTTATATCCAAGGTATTTACTGCCGCCATACTGGCTCCATAAGCAGTCCCTATGTCATTTACTCTACTTCTTCTCCTTCTTCTCTCACTTGTTCCTTCCTGGGCACGGTTCCCCCCAGTATTATTGCCTATTTCCTATTGGAGCAACCCCTTAATCAAGTCTCAGTGAATTTCTTGCAGGTTAGTAGGACACCAGGCGGGCAGCTGGATATCTGACATATTCAAAACGACGGGTACCAATGCATACTGTACACTATCATACACAATCTTGCCAGTGGTTCTGAATACAACTCCTCCCTTTGGTCCTAACGTTTCTTGGGGACATTCTCTCGGAGGAGTCAGCGTGGGTGGTAATGGGGAAGTGGTCATAGGGGTGGTAGCTGGTCCTGGGGTGGGGGTGGAAGGGAGCTGATGAACTATGATCTTTCCCTGACTTTCACAGGAGCAATTAGGTCTCTGGGAGACCCTTGCATTAGAAGTCAGGTTTCCCACCGCCCTATTACTACTACATCCCACGAATAAGTGTAAACTCTTTGCCTGTGGATCCATCTGACAACATACCTTTCTCCCCTCGATGGTACAGTTTGGTCTACTTAGCGGATTGGCTCCTGACGATACTGTGTATATTCCATGGCTGCAAGTCACACACACCCTAGTCAGGTTCCCTGCATAGCTAGTCTCGTGGCATGTCCTAGCCATCCCACTACAGCTACATTCATGGTTTCCGTGGGTAGGGGCCTTCCAGTGACTAAACTCAGTGATACAATTCACGCTATTATAGTCTTTTTCCCCGGAGGGGAAGTCATGTTTGACAAATTTGCTGGAGTTCTTTGAGGAAGTAACATATAGGGTGGATAAAGGGGAACCAGTGGACGTAGTGTATTTAGACTTCCAAAAGGCATTTGACAAGGTGCCACACAAAAGATTATTGCTTAAGATAAAAAATCACGGGATTGGGGGTAATATTCTGGCATGGATAGAGGATTGGCTATCTAACAGAAGGCAGAGAGTTGGGATAAATGGTTCATTCTCAGACTGGCAATCAGTAGCTAGTGGTGTTCCGCAGGGGTCAGTGCTGGGTCCCCAACTCTTTACAATCTATATTAACAATTTGGAGGAGGGAACTGAGTGTAACATATCAAAGTTTGCAGATGATACTAAGATGGGAGGGAAAGTAGTGAGTGAGGAGGACATAAAAAACCTGCAAGGGGACATAGACAGGCTAAGTAAGTGGGCAGAGATTTGGCAGATGGAATACAATACTGGAAAGTGTGAGGTTATGCACTTTGGCAGGAAAAATCGTAGAGCAAGTTATTATCTTAATGGCAAGAAACTGGAAAGTACTGAAGTACAAAGGGATCTGGGGGTCCTGGTGCACGAAACTCAAAAGGTTAGTATGCAGGTGCAGCAAGTGATTAAGAAGGCCAATGGAATGTTGGCTTTCATTGCTAGGGGGATAGAATATAAAAATAGGGAGGTATTGCTTCAGTTGTACAAGGTATTGGTGAGACCGCACCTGGAATACTGCATACAGTTTTGGTGTCCATACTTAAGAAAAGACATACTTGCTGTCGAGTCAGTACAAAGAAGGTTCACTCGGTTAATCCCGGGGATGAGGGGATGGACATATGAGGAGAGGTTGAGTAGATCGGGACTCTACTCATTGGAATTCAGAAGAATGAGAGGCGATCTTATTGAAACATATAAGATTGTGAAGGGGTTGGATCGGGTGGATGCGAGGAGGATGTTCCCGATGATGGGTGAAACTAGAACTAGGAGGCATAGCCTTAGAATAAGGGGCTGCTTTTTCAAAACTGAGATGAGGAGGAACTACTTCACTCAGAGGGTAGTAGGTCCATGGAATATGCTGCCCCAAAAAGCTGTAGAAGCTACATCATTACATAAATTTAAAACAGAAATAGACAGTTTCCTAGAAGTAAAGGGAATTAAGGGTTACGGGGAGCGGGCAGGAATTTGGACATGAGTCTAGGTTCGGATCGGACATGGCCCTGTGGGTAGTGGAGCGGGCCCAGGGGCTGTGTAGCCTGATCCTGCTCCTATTTCGTGTGTCTAATCCTGTTAGATTCAGGAGATGGTTCTGTGATAGTAGATTGGTGGTTAGGATCAGATCAGCCATGATCTTATTGAATGGCGGAGCAGGCTCGAGGGGCCGATTGGCCTACTCCTGCTCCTATTTCTTATGTTCTTATGTTCACCTAGTACCCTGTTTAATTCTACACATATCATAAGTACACAAGTTATTATTATATAACAAGTCATTGTCGAACCACCTCTATTTCCTCTTGTCCTTCTTCGTTGTTCTGTTGGTGTCCCCTATTCTTTCATATTTGATGGATGATCCATAGGATCAAGAATGTTCCGAACATCAAAAGTCCCAGATGGAAAAAGGGTCCAGAACAGCTCCTCACTCCATTCTTGATCGCAGTTGCGATAGTTGTCTGAGGTTTCGACTGGAATTATTTCCGGCATTAATTTCTAAACACATACAAACATGAGCAAGATACTAGCTGCTCTTATGTCCAGTTTATGAATTATTTCTTATATCAGTCACCCTTTGTAAACGAGGGGTCTTTGAGGAGCGATCCATTCCAGGTAGGCGTGCCCAACCCTAGAGTTGGTGAGTGGCGGCCATGAAATTTGGTGACCCGGTACTTGCCGTCTCCCTTATTGGTGAGTTAGGAGAAGATTCATTTGGGTCCCGTTCGTCATTTAGGAACAGGTTCCCTACTCCATCCACCAGACCTGTTGAGTCCTGATCGAACCTATCTGATTGGTTACTGTCATCTGAGCCATCATTTCCTTCATCCAATCCCTGGGGATCTAAAGCTTCCAGTTGTACATGGTACTGGTGAAAACTATCCATTTTCCCGAAAGTTTTTAACTGATTTATGTGGTGCCATTTGTACTTTCCTTGTCCGTCCATTATCTTATATACGGACAGACTAGCCTTTTCCATTACACTAAAGGAAAGTAGCCTTTTTCAGGTTTATTTTAACCCCTAATCTGTACAGAGTTACTAATAGTTCTTGTAATAGGATCTCGTGTTCCTCAAGGGTGTCTGTTTGGAGTAGGATATCATCTACGTACTGAACAAGGGCTGAGGGTTGAGAAAATCCGTTTAACCCATTTGCCATCATATTCGAGAATATCAAGGGGCTATTATGGAAACCTTGGGGCAAACAAGTCCAAGTGTGTTGTTGTCCTTTATGAGTGAATGCAAATTTATACTGACATTCCTTGGCCGACGGTATGGACCAAAATCCATTACTAATATCCAATACTGTGAAGAATTTTGCAGTTGGGGAAAAATTGAGCGCAGCCTCTGGTGCAGTGACGACTGTGGGCGCTGCTGAAGGCGTGACTTTATTTAATACTCGGTAGTCTACAGTCATGCACCATGATTTGTCAGGCTTTTGGACTGGCCAAATAGGTGAGTTATTGGTAGACGCGATAGGTCTAAGTATGCCTTGTTCCAGGAGGCTATGGATAATGTTATCCACATCCTTTTCAGCTTCTACTGGGATTTTATACTGTTTCTGGGGTGGGGGATCGGGTCCCCTAATTAACACCTCTCTGGTGGTCCTACCACATTCATGTTTGTGAGTGGCAAAGGCATTTAAATTCTGACTTAGCACCTTCTGCAACCCTGGTTCACTTGTCATTAATATGGGGTTAAAAGAAAAAATTTTCATACAACACACCCGTTCATCATATTGACTGGTCGGTATCAAACCATCCTTACATATTTCATGCAATCTCCAAATACGTCTGTTCACGGGATCATAGGCTAGATTAAATTTCCCCATGAAATCTATCCCGAGTATCGCTTCTTCTCCCTGCATTTGTGGTACCGATAAAATGCATGCTTAAATTCTAAATTACCCAATTGGCTGTCTAGCGGTTTAGTAAATGTGGCCATTTGCCCGTGTCCAGTAAAACTGTACGTCTGTCAAATCGCTGTGTGAGAGAGGGCGCTGGTTTCCCAGGCACGTCCCGGATCCACCTGTGTGAGAGAGGGTGCTGGTTTCCCAGGCACGTCCCGGATCCACCTGTGTGAGAGAGGGTGCTGGTTTCCCAGGCACGTCCCGGATCCACCTGTGTGAGAGAGGGTGCTGGTTTCCCAGGCACGTCCCGGATCCACCTGTGTGAGAGAGGGTGCTGGTTTCCCCGGCACGTCCCGGATCCACCTGTGTGAGAGAGGGTGCTGGTTTCCCCGGCACGTCCCGGATCCACCTGTGTGAGAGAGGGTGCTGGTTTCCCAGGCACGTCCCGGATCCACCTGTGTGAGAGAGGGCGCTGGTTTCCCAGGCACATCCTGGATCCACCTGTGTGAGAGAGGGCGCTGGTTTCCCAGGCACGTCCCGGATCCACCTGTGTGACAGAGGGCGCTGGTTTCCCAGGCACGTCCCGGATCCACCTGTGTGAGAGAGGGCGCTGGTTTCCCAGGCACGTCCCGGATCCACCTGTGTGAGAGAGGGCGCTGGTTTCCCAGGCACGTCCCGGATCCACCTGTGTGAGAGAGGGTGCTGGTTTCCCAGGCACGTCCTGGATCCACCTGTGTGAGAGAGGGTGCTGGTTTCCCAGGCACGTCCCGGATCCACCTGTGTGAGAGAGGGTGCTGGTTTCCCAGGCACGTCCCGGATCCACCTGTGTGAGAGAGGGTGCTGGTTTCCCAGGCACGTCCCGGATTCACCTGTGTGAGAGAGGGTGCTGGTTTCCCAGGCACGTCCCGGATCCACCTGTGTGAGAGAGGGTGCTGGTTTCCCAGGCACGTCCCGGATCCACCTGTGTGAGAGAGGGCGCTGGTTTCCCAGGCACGTCCCGGATCCACCTGTGTGAGAGAGGGCGCTGGTTTCCCAGGCACGTCCCGGATCCACCTGTGTGAGAGAGGGCGCTGATTTCCCGGGCAAGTCCCGGATCCACCTGTGTGAGAGAGGGCGCTGATTTCCCAGGCACGTCCTGGATCCACCTGTGTGAGAGAGGGTGCTGGTTTCCCAGGCACGTCCCGGATCCACCTGTGTGAGAGAGGGTGCTGGTTTCCCAGGCACGTCCCGGATCCACCTGTGTGAGAGAGGGCGCTGGTTTCCCAGGCACGTCCCGGATCCACCTGTGTGAGAGAGGGCGCTGGTTTCCCAGGCACCTCCCGGATCCACCTGTGTGAGAGAGGGTGCTGGTTTCCCAGGCAAGTCCCGGATTCACCTGTGTGAGAGAGGGCGCTGGTTTCCCAGGCACATCCTGGATCCACCTGTGTGAGAGAGGGCGCTGGTTTCCCAGGCAAGTCCCGGATCCACCTGTGTGAGAGAGGGTGCTGGTTTCCCAGGCAAGTCCCGGATTCACCTGTGTGAGAGAGGGTGCTGGTTTCCCAGGCACGTCCCGGATCCACCTGTGTGAGAGAGGGCGCTGGTTTCCCAGGCACGTCCTGGATCCACCTGTGTGAGAGAGGGCGCTGGTTTCCCAGGCAAGTCCCGGATCCACCTGTGTGAGAGAGGGTGCTGGTTTCCCAGGCAAGTCCCGGATTCACCTGTGTGAGAGAGGGTGCTGGTTTCCCAGGCACGTCCCGGATCCACCTGTGAGAGAGGGTGCTGGTTTCCCAGGCAAGTCCCGGATCCACCTGTGTGAGAGAGGGCGCTGGTTTCCCGGGCACATCCTGGATCCACCTGTGTGAGAGAGGGCGCTGGTTTCCCAGGCACGTCCCGGATCCACCTGTGTGACAGAGGGTGCTGGTTTCCCAGGCACGTCCCGGATCCACCTGTGTGAGAGAGGGTGCTGGTTTCCCGGGCACATCCTGGATCCACCTGTGTGAGAGAGGGCGCTGGTTTCCCAGGCACGTCCCGGATCCACCTGTGTGACAGAGGGCGCTGGTTTCCCAGGCACGTCCCGGATCCACCTGTGTGAGAGAGGGCGCTGGTTTCCCAGGCACGTCCCGGATCCACCTGTGTGAGAGAGGGTGCTGGTTTCCCAGGCACGTCCCGGATCCACCTGTGTGAGAGAGGGTGCTGGTTTCCCAGGCACGTCCCGGATCCACCTGTGTGAGAGAGGGCGCTGGTTTCCCAGGCACGTCCCGGATCCACCTGTGTGAGAGAGGGCGCTGGTTTCCCAGGCACGTCCCGGATCCACCTGTGTGAGAGAGGGTGCTGGTTTCCCGGGCAAGTCCCGGATCCACCTGTGTGAGAGAGGGCGCTGGTTTCCCAGGCACGTCCCGGATCCACCTGTGTGAGAGAGGGCGCTGGTTTCCCCGGCACGTCCCGGATCCACCTGTGTGAGAGAGGGCGCTGGTTTCCCAGGCACGTCCCGGATCCACCTGTGTGAGAGAGGGCGCTGGTTTCCCAGGCACGTCCCGGATCCACCTGTGTGAGAGAGGGTGCTGGTTTCCCAGGCACGTCCCGGATCCACCTGTGTGAGGGAGGGTGCTGGTTTCCCGGGCACGTCCCGGATCCACCTGTGTGAGAGAGGGTGCTGATTTCCCAGGCACGTCCCGGATCCACCTGTGTGAGAGAGGGCGCTGGTTTCCCAGGCACGTCCCGGATCCACCTGTGTGAGAGAGGGTGCTGGTTTCCCAGGCACGTCCCGGATCCACCTGTGTGACAGAGGGCGCTGGTTTCCCAGACATGTCCCGGATCCACCTGTGTGAGAGAGGGTGCTGGTTTCCCAGGCACGTCCCGGATCCACCTGTGTCCCATAAAATGTGGTATCGTGACCTCCTATGGTACCTGAAACTATAGGTCGTCCATGTTTGTCATATCCTGTCCCACATACGATGTCCGAGGTCGGACCCAGTCATTGATCTCCCTGCTCTGACCCTGGCTGTTCCTGGTAGAGTGCCATTCATCCTAAGCCTCCTACCGCTCCTGTCCTAGTACTTCTTTTCGGGGCTCTACATTCTCGGGACCAATGTCCCTGTTTCCCACAATTAAAGCACGCTCCCTTCGGTACTCCAATTCCCCTGTACTCTTGGTTCCCTCCTGTGTATCCCAGTGGTCCCTCAGTCTTCCATGTTGGAGGACCATTCCTCCCTTGAGTCTGCTGAAAAGCATGCACCTTCCCTTTTTGCTGGGGTGGGGGTTTATTTTGGTCGTTTTGCCAGGCCATAATCATTCGCCTTAAGACCCAAGCTTCATTGTGAGTGGCCTCATTAGGGTCAAACATTCTACAGGCCTCTTGGCCATGGTCAGAAGCGTACGAGATGATGGACTTTAGCCACAATGGGTTTTGTGTATCATCCAAGTCGTCACGCTCCAGTGTTCCAAAGACATTGCAGGAAACGATCCAGAGGCGTTCGGCAGTGTTCCCCAGTGGCCTGTTTAATACTTGCTAACTCCGTCACAGGGTCCTTACTATTTATCGCTGCTACCTCGCGTCCCGCAGCCCAGAGTTCTGCTGTGGTACCTCCTCCGATTTTCTGTTCTTGTGTCAAGCCCCCATAAATAATCGGTCCTAGACACAGGGTTATCAATAATCGGTCCTAGGCACAGGGTTATCAATAATTGGTCCTAGACACAGGGTTATCAATAATCGGTCCTAGGCACAGGGTTATCAATAATCGGTCCTAGGCACAGGGTTATCAATAATCGGTCCTAGACACCGGGTTATCAATAATCGGTCCTAGACACCGGGTTATCAATAATCGGTCCTAGACAAAGGGTTATCAATAATCGGTCCTAGACACCGGGTTATCAATAATCGGTCCTAGACACAGGGTTATCAATAATCGGTCCTAGACACCGGGTTATCAATTTCCTTAGTTCCCCGTCATCTAAACCCTGGGTTTCAGAGGCTTGCTCAACAGCGGCTTTCCGTAACTCAAAACTAGTTTTCCCGTCGTATTTCGGGACATTCTTAGCAATGTCGTTTAGTTGGGAAAGACTAAACGGGGTAGAATAGCTGATGGGATCATTGGCATTTTGCCCTGGGGTTGGAGTTGTTACCATGGGGTTGATGGGGAGCTCCGGAGTTGGAGTTTTATCAGGCGGTTCGGGGGCATAGGGCGGTGGTCTCCCTTTCTCCTCTGGCTCAGGCCAGCCGTCCCTTTCCCATTGATCATATTCGTGAGCAGCCTCAGCTAGACTTGAGTAGTTTATATCGGCACCCCCTTCGTCTGAAAAGGCGCGAAACATAGAAACATAGAAGATAGGAGCAGGAGTAGGCCATTCGGCCCCTCGAGCCTGCTCCGCCATTCAATGCGATCATGGCTGATCATCCAAATTCAGTACCCTGTTCCTGCTTTCTCCCCATATCCCTCGATCCCTTTAGCCTTAAGAAATATATCTAACTCCTTGAATTACCCCTTTTAGTGAGGACAACTGTGATCTTAATCCCTCAATGTCTTTATTACATTGGTTGGCATGCACATATTTCTCCTGTTGGTGGGACAGTTGTATTACCCTAAGGGCTGATTTTAAATCCTGACATTTACCTTTTAAGGCATGTCGCTCCGTCTGTAATTGCTCTACCTGGGTTTTATATTTTTGAGCTGGGGAGTTGCTCAAATCTACAGTCGTCATGCTGGCAGCCATGTGGAGGGTATGTAATCGCTTCCCATCCCGGAGCTCACTCACCCCCCTTTTTAACTCCTCAGTATTGTTCCTATCGGTTTCAGGATCATCAGTCAGCTGGCTGTTCACCCTTTGCAGCTCATCTTTCACTTCTTGGGCCAAATTTCGTTCATTTACTAATTCAAGATAACAGGCCGCCATTAGAAAGTTTTATATTCCCTTTTCTTTATTTTCTTTCCTGTACTGGTTACGAAGGTTTCCATGAACATTTGTCCCGTATTCTGGGTGGGCCATACTCTAGCTGCGGTGAGTGCCTGTTTTTATAATTTCCAACCATTAATTTATTATACTGTTCTTCCCAACTCTGGGAGGTCTCGCCATTGTTGTCCCGTAACGTAGCATCTTATTTTTAAGATTCCAACTCGTTCCACTTGACACTCTTAATTTATCCTTCTTGAAAAGTCCCACTTCTCAAGTCAAAGGTCCTGCCGCAGTCGCCAGTTTGTTGTCCCGAATTCACTGTATCTATTGAGATAGTAATAAGTAGTTGTGGCGACACGCCACCACTGGACATAATCCGCTCACGGCGGCACAGACAGTCTAAGCAGAAGCCCCCAGCCGGGGGCCCTTTCCTCCAGCAACTGGTTTCCCACAGGGACAGGCTGCCGGGAGCACTTCCTGTCTGGGAAGTATTTAAGTGGATGCGCGGGCTTTTCTAGTTCCTGTTTGTCATGTGGTTAGAATAAAGCAGTTGTGTTTTCAATAGCTCTGGTCTCGACTCCCACGTTTGCCGCGGTATCTCAACACTGGTGACCCCGACGCTCAGGACGAATCCTAAGCTAGCATGGCGGATACAAACGCAGTCACGGTTAAATTACCAGACTTTTGGGAGAACCTCGCCGAAGCCTGGTTCGTTCAAGCTGAGTCCAGATTCCGGCTGAAAGGCATTACAGTCGACGCCACGAAGTACGACTACCTCGTCGCCTCGCTCACCTACGCTACAGTCCCCAAGGTTTGGGCAGCGCTGCAGAATCCACCAACGGATGGCAAGTACGAACATCTGAAGGCTGCGCTACTTAAAAAATTTCAAACGTCCTCTTACCAGCGCCACTGCCAACTCCTGGACCTCCCCGGCCTTGGTGACGCTTCACCATCAGACCTGCTTTCCCACATGCTGTCCCTCTCAGACGACAAAAATCCCGGCGCCCTTTTTCGCACGCTTTTCATTCGGCAGCTCCCCGCCAGCATCTGCCCGCTCATTGTGGAGTCTGACTCCACGGACCTGAATGATATAGCCGAAAAGGCCGACCGGCTGCTCTCTGCACAGGCCGCTCGCGACGTCGCGCCCGACCTCACGGCAACGACCATGCGGTCTTCCCGGGCCGCTAGGCCCGACCGCCCTACCACTCCGGGTCACTGCTACTACCACACCCGTTTTGGCGCTAGGGCTCAACGCTGCACGCCACCGTGTACCTTCAAACCCCCCCCCCGCACCGGCCCCCGCGATGGCCGCGGGGCAGAAGGAGCCCCTACTGTACGTCACTGACGACAGAACCAACCGCCGATTTCTGTGCGACACAGGGGCCCAGCACAGCATCACCCCCGCCTCCGCCCTCGAGATCCAACGCGGCACACGGGGTATCACACTGGCTGCAGCCAACGGCTCTGAAATCCGCACATATGGCACCCGCATGGTCACGCTCGACCTCGCGGGCCGCCGCTACCGCTGGGAGTTCCACACAGCCAAGGTCCTCTGCCCACTCATCGGCGCCGACTTCCTACGCGCCTGATACGCTTATCAATTACTCCATAAAAGACGATGAATCAGGAAGGTGATGAAAAGGCTTTTATTAACTAGAGAACAGAGCATGCCTCTCGTGGGTGGCTGGTTCCAAGAAGGAAGTGAGTCGGCGAAACCCCCACCTTTATACCTGGTCATGTGGGCGGAGTCAGCTGAGGCATGCCTTGGTACACAGCGCCACCCAGAGGTAACAATATACAATAACAGTGGTTTACCACATTCACCCCTTGTTTAAAATTAAGTCCGGCGGGGTGAAGGGTACTACAAGTTCATGTAGTTAAGTCTATCAGGAGGCCTTGTCTGACGTCCTGATCGTCGTGGTGGCGGCGGCGGTGTTGCAGCATCCAACGTTGGATCTGGTGTCTGGGTGGTCAACGAAGGGTCCTGGGGCTCCGGCATGTCGTCTACAGGGGTTGGATTGGGAGGGGTGGTGGGGGATAACGGTGGTAGTTCAGGGGTACCCGAGGGTGCGAGATCTCGTATGGAGACCGTGTCCTCCCGCCCGTCTGGGTATGTCACCCAGGCATACTGGGGGTTGGCGTGTAGGAGGTGCACCCTCTCGACCAGGGGGTCCGTTTTATGGGTCCTTACGTGCCTCCGCAGTAGGACGGGCCCAGGAGAAGTCAGCCATGCCGGTAGCGAGGTTCCCGATGTGGACTTCCTGGGGAAAACGAACATTTGCTCATGAGGGGTGGCATTAGTGGCAGTACAAAGCAGTGACCGGATGGAGTGGAACGCCGCAGGGAGGACCTCCTGCCAGCGAGAGGTCGGAAGGCCCTTAGATTTTAAGGCTAAGAGGACGGCCTTCCAAACTGTCGCGTTCTCTCTTTCCACCTGGCCGTTCCCCCGGGGGTTGTAGCTGGTGGTTCTGCTCGTAGCAATACCTCTCGCTAGCAGGTACTGCCGAAGTTCGTCGCTCATGAAAGATGAGCCCCTGTCGCTATGTATATAGCTAGGGAACCCGAACAAGGCGAAGAGGTCATTCAGACATTTGATGACCGTGGTACTGGTCATGTCTGGGCAAGGGATGGCAAACGGGAAACGGGAGTACTCATCAATTATGTTGAGGAAGTACACATTGCGGTCAGAGGAGGGGAGGGGCCCTTTAAAATCGACGCTCAGGCGCTCGAAGGGGCGAGTGGCCTTGATCAGGCTTGCTCTGTCCGGCCTATAAAAGTGCGGTTTGCACTCGGCACAGATTTGGCAGTTCCTGGTCATGGTCCTGACCTCCTCGATGGAGTAGGGCAGGTTACGGGATTTGATGAAATGGAAGAACCTGGTGACCCCCGGGTGGCAGAGGTCATTGTGGAGGGTCTGCAGTCTATCAACCTGCGCGTTGGCGCATGTACCACGTGATAGGGCGTCTGGGGGCTCATTTAGTTTCCCGGGCCGGTACAAGATATCATAATTGTAGGTGGAGAGTTCGATTCTCCACCTCAAGATCTTGTCGTTCTTGATTTTGCCCCTCTGCTTATTATTAAACATAAAAGCTACTGAACGCTGGTCAGTGAGCAGGGTAAACCGTTTTCCGGCCAGGTAATGCCTCCAGTGACGCACCGCTTCCACAATAGCCTGGGCCTCCTTTTCGACAGAGGAGTGTCGGGTCTCGGGGCCCTGGTGGGTCCTTGAGAAAAAGGCCACGGGTCTGCCCGCCTGGTTAAGGGTCGCAGCTAGGGCGAAGTCGGATGCATCGCTCTCCACTTGGAAGGGGATCGACTCATCCACTGCGTGCATTGTGGCCTTCGCGATATCGCTCTTGATAAGAGTGAAGGCTGCACACGCCTCTGGTGTCAGGGGGAAGGAGGTGGATTTGATGAGGGGTCTAGCTTTGTCTGCATAGTGGGGAACCCACTGGGCATAGTAGGAGAAAAACTCCAGGCATCTCTTCAGTGCTTTTTGGCAGTGGGGGAGGGGTAGCTCCATTAGGGGGCGCATTCTGTCGGGGTCGGGCCCGATGACTCCGTTCTCCACCACGCAGCCGAGAATGGCGAGGCGTTTGGTGCGAAACATACATTTCTCTTTGAGTATGCTTCGAGGTTTCGGTGGGCCGCATCTAGCGAGAGCGCAAGGGCTACGGCCATCTTCAGGTCGAGCTCCTTGCTTTCGAGCAGTCTCTGCCGGGAGTAGTCGGACTGGAGGCCCCTGACGAAGGCATCACAAGTAAGTCCCTCCGCGTGCCCCGCAGCCGTTACCTCCTTACAGTCGCAGTCTCTGCAGAGTGTCTGTAACGCCCGTAAAAATGCCTCTACCGATTCCCCCGGTTGCTGCCTGCGGGATCCCAAGAGGTGTCTGGCGTAAATCGTGTTCACTCGGCGCGTGTATTGCCCTTTTAGTAGTTCGAGGGCCGCCGTGTACGTAGCAGCGTCCCGGATGAGCGTATATACTTGAGGGCTCACCTGGGCGGTCAAAACTTTTAGTTTGTTCTCCTCCGATGTCACGGCGGAGGCTCCTAGGAAGGATTCAAAGCAGCTCAGCCAGTGTTCGAAATTGGTTGATGAACCCGCTGCTTGAGGGTCGAGGTCCAGGCATGCCGGTCTGAGGGCTCGCAGCAACGCCTGCTGTTGTTGCTGTTCAGGTGTCGCCATTTTACGTCTAGTTAATAAAATTGATACGCTTATCAATTACTCCATAAAAGACGATGAATCAGGAAGGTGATGAAAAGGCTTTTATTAACTAGAGAACAGAGCATGCCTCTCGTGGGTGGCTGGTTCCAAGAAGGAAGTGAGTCGGCGAAACCCCCACCTTTATACCTGGTCATGTGGGCGGAGTCAGCTGAGGCATGCCTTGGTACACAGCGCCACCCAGAGGTAACAATATACAATAACAGTGGTTTACCACAGCGCCCACGGCCTCCTTGTCGACATTCCGAGGCACCGCCTCGTTGACATCGGCCTGACGACCTACTGCCTCGCCAGAGCCACGGACGACTACTCGGCACTCCTAGCTGAGTTTCCCGCCCTCACTAACCCGACCTTTTCGGCCAAAGCCGCCAAGCACGGTGTGGAACACTATATCCCCACCACCGGCCCCCCAGTTTCTGCCCACGCCCGCAGACTCAACCCGGCCAAGCTGGAAATCGCGCGGGCCGAGTTCACCACCATGGAACAACTCGGCATCATCCGCTCCAGCAGCCCTTGGGCCTCGCCCCGCCACATCGCCCCCAAGCCCGGCGGAGGCTGGCGCCCTTGCGGGGACTACCGCCGCCTCAACGATGCCACCACCCCCGATCGATACCCAGTGCCACACATCCAGGACTTCTCGGCCCGACTGGCCGGACGAACCGTCTTTTCCAAAGTCGACCTGGTGCGCGGTTACCACCAAGTCCCCGTACACCCCGCGGACATCCCCAAAACGGCCGTCATCACCCCATTCGGCCTGTTCGAGTTCCTGAGGATGCCCTTCGGCCTCAAGAATGCAGCACAGGCTTTCCAGCGCCTTATGGACTCAGTCCTCCTGGACCTGAACTTCCTATTCGTCTATCTAGACGACATTCTCGTGGCCAGCTCCTCCAAACAGGAACACCTCGAACACCTTCGCATCCTGTTCGGGCGCCTAGCCCAACACGGGCTCATCCTCAGCCCGGCGAAGTGCCAATTTGGCCTAACCGAGATCGATTTTCTCGGTCACCACATCACCCCTGCTGGGGCCGTCCCCCTGCCCAACAAGGTGCAGGCCGTCCAGCAATTCCCCCGCCCCACAACCATCAAGGGCCTCCAGGAGTTCCTCGGGATGGTGAACTTCTACAACAGGTTCATCCCCAGAGCCGCAGCCCTCATGAAGCCCCTATACGACTCCCTCCGAGGAAAATCCGGCAAGATGGACGTAGCCTGGACCACTGACACGGCAGCCGCCTTCGATGCCACCAAAAATGCGCTCGCCGACGCCACTCTGCTCGCGCACCCGAGGGCCGATGCCCGGGTCGCACTCACCACCAACGCCTCCGACCACGCGGTCGGGGCCGTGTTCGAGCAGTGGGTCAATGGCGCGTGGCAGCCACTTGCCTTCTACAGCCGCCAACTGCGCCCCCCGGAGGTCAAATACTCCACTTTCGACCGCGAGCTTCTCGCACTCCACCTGTCGGTCTGCCATTTCAGGTTCCTCCTGGAAGGCCGCCCCTTCACCGCGTATGTGGACCACAAGCCACTCGCATACGCGATGGCCAAGCACACCGAACCCTGGTCCGCTAGGCAGCAACGCCAGCTCGCGGCCGTCTCCGAGTTTACTACGGACATTCAGCACGTCTCCGGTAGAGACAACGTGGTCGCCGACTGCCTTTCCCGTCCCGCCGTCTGTGCGAATCACCTCGCGGTCGACTACGCACAACTAGCAGCGGCCCAGCTCACGGACCCAGACCTCCTCTCGGCGGCTACCAGCCTGCCAGGGCTACGCCTAGCCAAGGTCGCGCACGGGCCCGAAGCCACGGCAGTCACGTGCGACGTCTCACTCGGCCAACCCAGGCCGGTCGTCCCTGAGACCTGGCGCCGCCGCGTCTTCGACGCGCTCCACGGGCTCTCTCACCCGGGTTCCCGCGCATCCGTCAAACTCCTCTCCAAGCGCTTCGTCTGGCGCGGCCTCAGCAGAGATGTTCGGACTTGGGCCACCTCCTGCCTCGCCTGCCAACGGGCTAAGGTACAGCTGCACACCAAAGCACCCCTGGGAGACTTCGAGGTACCCAGCCGCCGCTTCGACCACGTACACGTCGACATCGTCGGTCCCCTGCCGCCATCGCAAGGCCAAACTTATCTCCTCACGATGGTCGACCGCTACACACGCTGGCCTGAGGCAGTGCCGCTGACCTCCGCCACCACAGCCGACATCGCCAGGGCGTTCGTTAACACCTGGGTTGCGAGGTTCGGCGTACCGGCTGACATAACCTCCGACAGAGGCGCCCAGTTCACCTCCGAACTCTGGACGGCCACAGCACGCAACCTCGGGGTGACGCTCCACCGCACCACGGCGTACCACCTGCAGGCCAACGGCCTTTGTGAACGCTTCCACAGGTCACTCAAGGCCTCACTCCGCGCCGGCCTGCAGGACAGTACCTGGACTGACCGCCTACCGTGGGTGCTACTCGGCCTACGCACCGCGGTCAAGGAAGACCTCCAGTCCTCGGCAGCGGAGTTAGTCTACGGACAACCGCTGTGCGTCCCAGGCGAATTCCTTCCGGAGCCTACCAAGCCTTGGTCGGCCGAACAGCAGCGGCTCGACTCTTTCTCTTCCGCTCAGCAGTTTGCCCCACTTCCGGTCAACCGACACGGCGAACTCGCACCTCACGTCCCGCCAAATTTACAGCAGGCGCGCTTCGTCTTCGTGCGACACGACGCGCACCGCGGGCCCCTGCGACCCCCGTACGACGGTCCGTACGAGGTACTACAAACCGGGGACAAGGTCTTCAAGCTGCGACTCGGCGACAGGGTCGAGACAGTCTCCATCGACCGGCTCAAACCAGCACACACAGAACCAGGGGAACAGGTCCCCGTGGCCCAGCCTCCAACTAGAGGCCGTTCCCCCGGCAAGCCAGCACAGCCGGCGGCGAACCACCCGACCCAACCAACCAGACCGGAGACCACTCAGAGCCGCTGCGGCAGAACCACCGTCACGACTCGTCCACTCCTCCTAAGCGGATTCTGGGGGGAGCTCTGTGGCGACACACCACCACTGGACATAATCCGCTCACGGCGGCACAGACAGTCTAAGCAGAAGCCCCCAGCCGGGGGCCCTTTCCTCCAGCAACTGGTTTCCCGCAGGGACAGGCTGCCGGGAGCACTTCCTGTCTGGGAAGTATTTAAGTGGATGCGCGGGCTTTTCTAGTTCCTGTTTGTCATGTGGTTAGAATAAAGCAGTTGTGTTTTCAATAGCTCTGGTCTCGACTCCCACGTTTGCCGCGGTATCTCAACATAGTCAGCTCAACAACAGTTCAACAATTATGGTTCTTAGTTCAGAGTGTCAAATGTCGGTCGGACTCAATAAGTTGCATAAATTCAGTATTTTATTGGTTAACAAGTTGTTTGAATAACTTACAATGAAAATGACACAGGGCTCACTTCCCATGTGTGCTAGCTTAAAACAATATTACCCGTTTGAAAGTTGATCAGCTTTCGCGCTGGTGTCCTACAACAAGTCCCGGACTTGTGGCTCCTCCCTTCTCCAGTGTGATTCATAGGTTCTCGCCGCTCAACTAGCTCTTGGCTCCCTTCTTTTATATCTATATTTTTACTACCTATGTGCCGTGGGCAGACTCAGCCATTTTGTCTGAGATGTGTCCATCCTTAGCCAATCGGTATCCTTGGTCGTTTAGGGAATTCCAGAGGTCCCTTATTATGTGATTTGCGACAGCTCAACCGTTAGACTAGATTGTCACCCTTATCTTGAGTTAATTATTGTCGTAGACTCGATCATCCTGCAAGTTTGTCATCTCTTGCCGGCCTGTTAACTGTGTTATTTGTGCAGCCCTGGGCCCCCAGTGTCAAGGTTTTGTTTATTTGAGATCTCACTGTGGCTGCAGTTTTCGCAGTCCTCGACCATTTTACACAATTCACCAGTTCATATTTCTACACCAATGACCTGGATATTGGAATACAGAGTAGAATTTCTAAATTTGCCGATGACACCAAACTTGGGGGTGTGGCAAACAGTGAGGATGATACCAATCAATTGCAACAGGACATAGAAAGGCTAGCAGAATGGGCAGACAAGTGGCAGATGGAATTTAATACAGAGAATTGTGAGGTGATGCATTTTGGCAGCAGGAACAGGGAGAGGCAATATACACTTAATGGCAGTTTTAAAGAGTGTGCAGGGACAGAGGGACCTGGGAGTTAATGTGCATCGGTCCCTGAAGGTAGCAGGATATGTTGAAAAAGTGGCTAGCAAAGCATATGGGATCTTGGGCTTCATAAATAGAGGTATTGAGTACAAAAGTAGAGAAGTTATACTGAACATTTATAAAGCGCTGGTTAGGCCACAACTGGAGTATTGCGTCCAGTTCTGGTCACCACACTTTAGGAAGGATGTGAAGGCTCTTGAGAGGGTGCAGAGGAGATTTACCAGAATGGCTCCGGGGATGGGGGATCTTAGCTACAAGGACAGGTTGGAGAAGCGGGTTTGTTTTCATCAGAGCAAAGGAGGTTGAGGGATGATTTGATAGAGGTGTACAAGATTATGACGGGTTTGGATAGGCTAGACGGGGAAAGGCTGTTCCCACTAGTTGATGGTACAAGGACTAGGGGACACAGATTTAAGATTTAGGGCAAGAGATACAGGGGGGGAACGTGAGGGAAAACTTTTTTACGCAGCGAGTGGTGAGGACCTGGAATTCACTGCCGACGGAAGTGGTGAAAGTGGAGACTGATTGGATTGCTCTACAGAGAGCTGGCACGGACTCAATGTGTTGAATGGCCTCCTTTTGTGCCCTTATGACTCTATGGGGGCGATTTTGCCAGCGCTCAGGGGTCGGGTTTGGAGGCAGGACTGCTGGCAAAATCAAAAAGCTTGGCAGCGGTTCCCAAACCCGCTTCCAACCTGCCTCCAATCAATCTTCCCGGGAGTTGGGTCCCCGATTTGCACAGGGACCCAACTCCTAGGGAAGAGGATTATAGGCACGTAACTGCTTGTTAACAGGCAGTTAAGAGGCTTTTTCCAATTTTGCCAGATTGACTGCAGACTTCCCGACGTCCAGACTCCACGCCAGGTAAGTGTGGCGTGCTGTGAGTCTACTGTTAGGTTTCTTCATTGATGACAGCTGCAGAAGTGGTGTGAAGGATCCAGTGGTGCACTGGTGAGTTTCAGAGGTAAGGAAATGCTGGGAAAATCATTTTTAATGTATTTAAACTTTTCTGTAGGTAATAAGGTTTGAAGTGTTTGGGGGAGAAATTCAGTTGTTAGCACCACCCGTTAGCACCTTAAGAGGGTGATAAGTGGGGCGCGAGGCGGCTAGCGCCCGGGCGTGGCAAGACCTGCGCCTCTCGTGAAATTGAGCGGACATTTAGCGGCGGCGCAAAACCGCAACGCCCGCTCAGCTGTGCGTGCAGATCCTGACATAATTTCATGGTGCAACGCCCTTGGGGCGCCCTGAACCGGAACTTCAGTGGCGCCCCCCTCCTTTCCGCCTGGCGCTCCCAGCGACTGGTTGACTGGAACGTTTCCCAGTCGCTGTGGGGCTGGGGGGGGGCGCTATTTAAAGGGGGCTCTTCCTGGCTTCTTTGTGGTAGCCATTTTTGGACCACTCCTTCTGTGAGAGAGAGAGAGAGAGGGATTTGCAGAGAGACAAAGGGAGAGAGCTTTCTGCATTGAGTCAGCGCTCGCACAGGTACTTCTGGCTTCGGCCCAGAACTTTGTAGTTGGTTTGCTTCTTGACTGGCATAACCTTGAGTGGCCACATACTATGGGGGCTGCAATGGGTGGAAACGTTGGGTTTCTCCATTACATTGAGAGGGCTCAGAGACGCCGAGAGAGAGTGCCAATCATGGCCAGATGGAGGAGGGCCAACAGGCATCGGCACAGGAGACCTTACCCTCCCAGGGTATACCGCCAGCGGTTCTCATACCTCAACATGTCTGAGGAGCAGTGTTTTCGGAGGCTGCGATTCAGCAGGGAGGTGGTCACTGAGCTCTGCTACCTGCTTCAGCCAGATCTGCAGACTCAGCTGAGGAGCAGGACGTCTCTGTCGGTGGCAGTGAAGGTGACAGTGGCTCTCAACTTCTATGCCACCGGCTCCTTCCAATCCGCTACTGGGGACATTGCCAATATCTCCCAGTTCACGGTGCATTGCTGCATCCGTCAAGTCATGAATGCCCTCTTTAAAAGGAGACGTCAGTACATTTCCTTCCCCATGACCCTGGACAAGCAGCAAGAGCGCGCAATGGGATTTGCAAGAATAGCGGGATTCCCCGTGGTCCAGGGCGCCATTGACTGCACGCATGTGGCTTTGCGGGCGCCTCTAGAGAATGCCGAGGATTACCGCAACCGGAAGGGGTTCCATTCGTTGAACGTCCAGTTGGTGTGTGACCACAGACAGCTGATACTCGCTGTCAATGCCCGCTTTCCAGGCAGCAGCCACGACGCCTTCATCCTGCACCAGATTCTGTGGCAGACCTTTTCAAAGCCCCGGCTCACCCAGGAGGCTGGCTTCTCGGGGACAAGGGCTATCCTCTGTGCACCTGGCTGATGACCCCACTCCGTGCGCCCAGAACCCCTGCTGAAGAACGATACAATGAGAGCCATCAAGCGACCAGGAACATCATTGAGCACACGATCGGCATGCTCAAGCAATGGTTCCGCTGTCTGGACCATTCCGAGGGAGCCCTTCAGTACTCACCTGAGCGAGTCTCCCATTTCATTGTAGTGTGCTGCATGCTGCATAACCTGGCAATCCTCAGGACTCAGCCACTGCCACCAGAGATTGGAGCACCAGCAGAGGAGGAGGAGGAGGAGGAGCACCATGATGGGAGGGAGACACAAAGTGCAAGGGCCGTCCGTCAGCAGCTTATTGCAAGTTGGTTCTAGGCCCCCTCTGAGGGAATGGCTTGCGCCATTGAAAGAACATGAATGGAACCGTTCCGCAAACCCTGAGCCGGTCAAGGCAACAAATAGTTCAAAGAGCAAACATGCACAATCTGAATAAAGACGCTTTTTTATTTAACAAACTGTGTGCCCTTCCCGCATGACAAAGTAATAGAGAGAAACCCCAAAAAATGCAGTTAGACACATAACTGGCTCTCACAACCTGGAGACAATGAACAAAAGAGTAACCAATAAATGACCACAATCCTCAGCCTTCAGTAAAAAAAATTTACAGCATTTTGCCACACCTCCTACTTTTTGCCCTTTGAGGGTGATCTGCTTCGCTTGCGAGATTGGCCCCTTCCCACCCTGCCGCTCCTCCGCAATGGGACCCCAGTGGCTGCAGCAAGGCTGGGGGAAGGCTGCTGAGGGTCAGATAGTGAGTCAGCAGATGCCCTTGAGGTACGGCCTGGACCAGCTCTGGGCCTGGAGGGCCCGGCTGCTGACTGCTCCAACTCTGCATGGGTGGCAACAGTCTGTCCTACAGGTGGTGGCAGATGCATTGGAGAAGTGACAGTGTTGGCAGCAGGAATGCTGCCATCCTGACAGAGGACAGCCACTCCCTGGTCAGACGACACACTGGCACTCCCACGGGGCATCACTGCAGCATGCAGAGCAATCTGCTGAAGCACAGACTGCTGGCCTGCTGCGGCGCGGCGAGGGCCCCGGCGATTCGTGCCCAATCCAGCGAGGGTGGCAGCAGTCAGTGCTCGTGTGGCCTCAATCTGTGTTTGCATCAGACCAGCCACTGACTGCACTGCACCACTAAGCACTTGCGTGGAAGCCGCCTGTGCTGCGCCGAAGTCCTGCAGACTCCTTGCCAGTGACTCAATGGATTCGGTCAACCTTGCCACTGCAGCCATGAGCTCAGTGTGCCTGTGCTCCACCTGGGCACCCATTTCAACGAGGAGCCGCACCTCTTCTGCGCTCACTGTAGCAGGACTGGAGGCCAGACTCTCCCTCCGGGGAGAAGGCTGCCGAGCTTCCCTACCCACCCCCACATGTTGCTGCAGCCCGCTGGGCCCCGGAGCTTCACCCTCCTCAGACCCTTCCCCCCTGCTCCCCTCCAGGGAAGACGTGTCCCCATTATGGCCATCGGCTGCCTCGGCTGAGGCTGGCACAGATGGTCCGGCTTCCTCTTCCTCCTTGCCTTCAGAATCACTCACAGTGGCAGCTTGAGAGCCCACCTCCTCACCTGGCGAATCAGCATCTGAAAGCAGTCCAAAGATGTGCGGGTTAGGTTGATTGGCTATGATAAAATTGACCCTTAGTGTTAGGGGGATTAAATACGTGGGGTTACGGGGATCGGGTGGGATATGTGTCGGTGCAGGCTCGATGGGCCGAAATGGCCTCTATCTGCACTGTGGGGTTTCTGTGATTTCTGTGAATAGCCCTTACAGTGTGAAGCCCTGATCTTGGCTGCACTGCCTCCCATGGTCGAATAGCCCTTACAGTGTGAAGCCCTAATCTTGGCTGCACTGCCTCTCATGGTCGAATAGCCCTTACAGTGTGAAGCCCTGATCTTGGCTGCACTGCCTCCCATGGTCGATTAGCCCTTACAGTGTGTAAAGTGCTGAATGTGTGTGTGAGTTTCATGAAAGGCCCATAGGTGTTGGATGAGGGCTGGGCATTGGGGCTTTCAGGACCCTTTGGCCATAAAGTGAGGTCAACATGCAGGGATGAAGAGGATACTGAAAAGCGTAGTCACCCTGATGACCCGAGTGAGGTCGTTGAACTTCTTCCTGCATTGCACAGGGTTAGGCATCATGCTGCTGGAGGTCACTCTGTGAGCCACCTCCCTCCAAGCTTTGCGATAGTCGTTGGGCAGCAGCCTCCTGCCACTGTCCGGAAACAGGATAGATCGCCTGCGCTCCACTGCACCAACCAGAACCTGCAGGGCCCCCTCACTGAACCGCTGCACTCGCTCCCTGGCCCTCTCCATGGTCCAAGGCATTAGAATGTGGCAGCAGGTCTGTCCAGGCCGAGAATCAGGGCTCCGATGCACAGGGTGTGGTTGCAATCCAAGGTCGAACCTCCCCTTTAAGAGCTGACCGGTGCCAGCGTGTCTGTGTGCAATCGCTAACTGGCCGCACCTGCGCTGCGCCCGCCCTCGGTGGTAGCACCTCGCTTCTCTGGCTTAGCACCTTAAGACAGTTGCGCAGCGCCTGTTTTAGCGCTCCAAGCACCTCCTGGGGTGAAGCAGGTCAATTTAGCAGTAGGTGGCGATAATTTGCGCCGGGCGCTAAATTTCACGCCCGCTCGAGTATAACGCCCCAAACGTGGCGATACTGAATGTCTCCCCCTTTGTGTAGTCCCAGCTCATTGGGAGAACCTCTCTCACCAGCGACAGATCGCTTCTGTAACCTCACCTGCAGCTGCCATCTGTTTTATCCTAAAAAGAGAGTCTCTGGAGAGCCTGGGTGCAAGGGCTCACCATTGTAAATTATTTGCAGCACCCCAATGCTGTCAAACACTGAAAAATCATCTGTCAAACAAAAATGAGCGTGTCCCCTTTAAGAAAACCGGCAGATGACACATCATCAACTGACGTCATCTGACACCAGTTTTCTCTTAATTGGCCGGCAAGCCCGCAGGGCGGGGCTTAACAAGGCCAATTGACGCAAAATAGCGTCTGTGTGTCGGGCGTTGTTGGGGGCGGGATCGGAACCGACAAGTCAGCTGACCCGCTCCCAACTCGCCTCTTCAGGTAAGATCGTGGCCGATGACTCTAAAAGTACTTCATTGGCTGTAAAGCGCTTTGAGACGTTCGGTGGTTGTGAAAGGCGCTATATAAATGCAAGCTTTCTTTCTATGATACTCAACTGGCAGCATTAAGTAGTGATATCCATGAAATTATTAATATTAAAATAGTTGAGGATGTCGCCAGATAGAGTGAGGAACCTTGAAACCGGACAGGCTGCCGAGGTCCTAAAAGAAATGGGACAGGTGCTGCGTGAGCCCATTACCTTTAATCGCTGGAGTCGGGGATTGTTCCCTCAGACTGGGAGGAGGCTAATGCAGTTCCAATATTTAAGGGGATAAGGCAGAACAGGGTAACCATAGGCCCATTAGTCAGCCTTCAGTAACAGGGAAGATGCTCGATGGAATCATTTGGGATGTCCCCCTATATGAGTATATATAAACAAGGCGAAAATATATTTATAAACTCAGGGATATACCTGTTTATACACTGTATGAATGGAACCGCGTTTATGTGTTCAACCATAAATGTATTTTGATGCTTTGGCAACATAAGATGTACCTTATCATGCCAATAAAGCGATTTGTATTGTATTATTGTATATGGGATGTCTCCCTATATGGGTTGTCCCCTATATGGGATGTCCCCTATATGGGATGTGCCCCCTATAAGGGATGTCCCCCCTATAAGGGATGTCCCCCTATATGGGATGGCCCCTATATGGGATGTCCCTCTATATGGGATGTCCCTCTATATGGGATGTCCCCTATGTGGGATGTCCCCTGTGTGGGATGTCCCCCTATATGGGATGTCTCCCTATATGGGTTGTTCCCTATATGGGATGTCCCCCTATTTGGGATGTCCCCTAAATAGGATGTCCCCTATATGGGATGTCTCCCGATATGGGATGTCTCCCGATATGGGTTGTCTCCTATATGGGATGTCCCTCTATATGGGATGTCCCCCCATATGGGATGTCCCCCCTATATGGGATGTCCCCCTATATGGGATGTCCCCCTATATGGGATGTCCCCTATATGGGATGTCCCCTATATGGGATGTCCCTTTATATGGGATGTCCCCTATATGGGATGTCCCCCTGTATGGGATGTCCCCCTGTATGGGATGTCCCCCTGTATGGGATGTCCCCCTATATGGGATGTCCCCCTATATGGGATGTCCCCTATATGGGATGTCCCCCTATATGGGATGTCCCTCTATATGGGATGTCCCTCTATATGGGATGTCCCCCCTATATGGGATGTGTCCCCTATATGGGATGTCCCCTATATGGGATGTCCCCCTGTATGGGATGTCCCCCCTATATGGGATGTCCCCCTATATGGGATGTCCCCCTATATGGGATGTCCCCCCTCTATGGGATGTCCCCCCTCTATGGGATGTCCCCCCTCTATGGGATGTCCCCCCTCTATGGGATGTCCCCCCTATATGGGGTGTCCCCTATATGGGATGTCCCCTATGTGGGATGTCCCTCTATGTGGGATGTCCCCTATGTGGGATGTCCCCTATGTGGGATGTCCCCTATGTGGGATGTCCCCCTATATGGGATGTCCCTCTATATGGGATGTCCCTCTATATGGGATGTCCCTCTATATGGGATGTCCCCTATATGGGATGTCCCTCTATATGGGATGTCCCCTATATGGGATGTCCCTCTATATGGGGTGTCCCCTATATGGGGTGTCCCCTATATGGGGTGTCCCCTATATGGGATGTCCCCTATATGGGATGTCCCTCTATATGGGATGTCCCCCCTATATGGGATGTCCCCCCTATATGGGATGTCCCTCTATATGGGATGTCCCTCTATATGGGATGTCCCTCTATATGGGATGTCCCCTATGTGGGATGTCCCCTATGTGGGATGTCCCTCTATATGGGATGTCCCTCTATATGGGATGTCCCTCTATGTGGGATGTCCCCTATGTGGGATGTCCCCTATGTGGGATGTCCCTTATATGGGATGTCCCTTATATGGGATGTCCCTCTATATGGGATGCCCCCTATATGGGATGTCCCTCTATATGGGATGTCCCTCTATATGGGATGTCCCTCTATGTGGGATGTCCCCTATGTGGGATGTCCCCTATGTGGGATGTCCCTTATATGGGATGTCCCTTATATGGGATGTCCCTCTATATGGGATGTCCCCTATATGGGATGTCCCTCTATATGGGATGTCCCCTATGTGGGATGTCCCCTATATGGGATGTCCCTCTATATGGGATGTCCCCTATGTGGGATGTCCCCTATATGGGATGTCCCCTATATGGGATGTCCCCTATGTGGGATGTCCCCTATGTGGGATGTCCCCTATATGGGATGTCCCCTATGTGGGATGTCCCCTATATGGGATGTCCCCTATATGGGATGTCCCCTATATGGGATGTCCTCTATATGGGATGTCCCTCTATATGGGATGTCCCTCTATATGGGATGTCCCCTATATGGGATGTCCCCTATATGGGATGTCCCCCCTATGTGGGATGTCCCCCTATATGGGATGTCCCCTATATGGGATGTCCCTCTATATGGGATGTCCCTCTATATGGGATGTCCCCTATATGGGATGTCCCCTATATGGGATGTCCCCCTATATGGGATGTCCCCTATATGGGATGTCCCTCTATATGGGATGTCCCTCTATATGGGATGTCCCCTATATGGGATGTCCCCCTATATGGGATGTCCCCCTATATGGGATGTCCCCTATATGGGATGTCCCTCTATATGGGATGTCCCCTATATGGGATGTCCCTCTATATGGGATGTCCCCTATATGGGATGTCCCTCTATATGGGATGTCCCCTATATGGGATGTCCCCTATATGGGATGTCCCTCTATATGGGATGTCCCCCTGTATGGGATGTCCCCCTGTATGGGATGTCCCCCTGTATGGGATGTCCCCCTATATGGGATGTCCCCCTATATGGGATGTCCCCTATATGGGATGTCCCTCTATATGGGATGTCCCCTATATGGGATGTCCCCTATATGGGATGTCCCCCTATATGGGGTGTCCCCCTATATGGGGTGTCC
This sequence comes from Somniosus microcephalus, assembly GCF_052327205.1. Lineage (NCBI taxonomy): Eukaryota > Metazoa > Chordata > Chondrichthyes > Squaliformes > Somniosidae > Somniosus > Somniosus microcephalus. The sequence goes on from NC_141013.1 coordinate 48,897,484, forward strand.
CCCTATATGGGGTGTCCCCCTATATGGGATGTCCCTCTATATGGGATGTCCCCCTGTATGGGATGTCCCCCCTCTATGGGGTGTCCCCTATATGGGGTGTCCCCTATATGGGGTGTCCCCTATATGGGGTGTCCCCTATATGGGGTGTCCCCTATATGGGGTGTCCCCTATATGGGGTGTCCCCTATATGGGATGTCCCCCTGTATGGGATGTCCCCCTGTATGGGATGTCCCCCTGTATGGGATGTCCCCCCTGTATGGGATGTCCCCCTGTATGGGATGTCCCCCTGTATGGGATGTCCCCCCTATATGGGATGTCCCCCCTGTATGGGATGTCCCCCTGTATGGGATGTCCCCCTGTATGGGATGTCCCCCCTATATGGGATGTCCCCCCTATATGGGATGTCCCCCCTATATGGGATGTCCCCCCTATATGGGATGTCCCCCTGTATGGGATGTCCCCCTGTATGGGATGTCCCCCTGTATGGGATGTCCCCCCTATATGGGATGTCCCCCTATATGGGATGTCCCCTATATGGGATGTCCCTCTATATGGGATGTCCCCTATATGGGATGTCCCCTATATGGGATGTCCCCTATATGGGGTGTCCCCCTATATGGGGTGTCCCCCTATATGGGGTGTCCCCCTATATGGGATGTCCCTCTATATGGGATGTCCCCCTGTATGGGATGTCCCCCCTCTATGGGATGTCCCCCCTATATGGGGTGTCCCCTATATGGGGTGTCCCCTATATGGGGTGTCCCCTATATGGGGTGTCCCCTATATGGGGTGTCCCCTATATGGGATGTCCCCCTGTATGGGATGTCCCCCTGTATGGGATGTCCCCCTGTATGGGATGTCCCCCCTGTATGGGATGTCCCCCTGTATGGGATGTCCCCCCTATATGGGATGTCCCCCCTGTATGGGATGTCCCCCTGTATGGGATGTCCCCCTGTATGGGATGTCCCCCCTATATGGGATGTCCCCCCTATATGGGATGTCCCCCCTATATGGGATGTCCCCCTGTATGGGATGTCCCCCTGTATGGGATGTCCCCCTGTATGGGATGTCCCCCCTATATGGGATGTCCCCCTATATGGGGTGTCCCCTATATGGGGTGTCCCCTATATGGGGTGTCCCCTATATGGGGTGTCCCCTATATGGGGTGTCCCCTATATGGGATGTCCCCCTGTATGGGATGTCCCCCCTATATGGGATGTCCCCCCTATATGGGATGTCCCCTATATGGGATGTCCCTCTATATGGGATGTCCCCTATATGGGATGTCCCCCTGTATGGGATGTCCCCCTGTATGGGATGTCCCCCCTATATGGGATGTCCCCTATATGGGATGTCCCTCTATATGGGATGTCCCCTATATGGGATGTCCCCTATATGGGATGTCCCCTATATGGGATGTCCCCCCTATATGGGATGTCCCCTATATGGGATGTCCCCCTGTATGGGATGTCCCCCCTATATGGGATGTCCCCTATATGGGATGTCCCTTATATGGGATGTCCCCTATATGGGATGTCCCCCTATATGGGATGTCCCCCTATATGGGATGTCCCCCTATATGGGATGTCCCCTATATGGGATGTCCCTCTATATGGGATGTCCCCTATATGGGATGTCCCTCTATATGGGATGTCCCCTATATGGGGTGTCCCCTATATGGGGTGTCCCCTATATGGGATGTCCCCTATATGGGATGTCCCCTATATGGGATGTCCCCTATATGGGATGTCCCCTATATGGGATGTCCCCTATATGGGATGTCCCCTATATGGGGTGTCCCCTATATGGGATGTCCCTCTATATGGGATGTCCCCCCTCTATGGGATGTCCCCTCTATGGGATGTCCCCTCTATGGGATGTCCCCTCTATATGGGGTGTCCCCCCTATATGGGGTGTCCCCTATATGGAATGTCCCTCTATATGGGATGTCCCTCTATATGGGATGTCCCCTATATGGGATGTCCCCTATATGGGATGTCCCCTATATGGGATGTCCCCTATATGGGATGTCCCTCTATATGGGATGTCCCCTATATGGGATGTCCCTCTATATGGGATGTCCCCCCTCTATGGGATGTCCCCCCTCTATGGGATGTCCCCCCTCTATGGGATGTCCCCTCTATATGGGGTGTCCCCCCTATATGGGGTGTCCCCTATATGGAATGTCCCTCTATATGGGATGTCCCTCTATATGGGATGTCCCTCTATATGGGATGTCCCTCTATATGGGATGTCCCCTATATGGGGTGTCCCCTATATGGGGTGTCCCCTATATGGGATGTCCCCTATATGGGATGTCCCCTATATGGGGTGTCCCCTATATGGGATGTCCCTCTATATGGGATGTCCCCCCTCTATGGGATGTCCCCCCTCTATGGGATGTCCCCTCTATGGGATGTCCCCTCTATATGGGGTGTCCCCCCTATATGGGGTGTCCCCTATATGGAATGTCCCTCTATATGGGATGTCCCTCTATATGGGATGTCCCCTATATGGGATGTCCCCTATATGGGATGTCCCCTATATGGGATGTCCCTCTATATGGGATGTCCCCTATATGGGATGTCCCTCTATATGGGATGTCCCCCCTCTATGGGATGTCCCCCCTCTATGGGATGTCCCCTCTATATGGGGTGTCCCCCCTATATGGGGTGTCCCCCCTATATGAGGTGTCCCCTATATGGGGTGTCCCCTATGTGGGATGTCCCCTATGTGGGATGTCCCTCTATATGGGATGTCCCCTATATGGGATGTCCCTCTATATGGGATGTCCCCTATATGGGATGTCCCCTATATGGGATGTCCCCTATATGGGATGTCCCTCTATATGGGATGTCCCCTATGTGGGATGTCCCCTATGTGGGATGTCCCTCTATATGGGATGTCCCTCTATATGGGATGTCCCCTATATGGGATGTCCCTCTATATGGGATGTCCCCTATATGGGGTGTCCCCTATATGGGATGTCCCCTATATGGGGTGTCCCCTATATGGGGTGTCCCTCTATATGGGATGTCCCCCCTCTATGGGATGTCCCCCCTCTATGGGATGTCCCCTCTATGGGATGTCCCCCCTATATGGGATGTCCCCCCTATATGGGGTGTCCCCCCTATATGGGGTGTCCCCCCTATATGGGGTGTCCCCTATATGGAATGTCCCTCTATATGGGATGTCCCTCTATATGGGATGTCCCCTATATGGGATGTCCCTCTATATGGGATGTCCCCTATATGGGATGTCCCTCTATATGGGATGTCCCCTATATGGGATGTCCCCTATATGGGACGTCCCCCTCTTTGCATTGTAACTTTGGCACATTTTTGAATCGTGTGTTGCGAGATAATTTTGAGTGTGGACTGGTGGATGAGCGCAAGTTTCTGAACACTTCAAACCTAATGTTTAACATAGCATGTAAAATTGCTATAGTAATCTGGGATGTTATGATTAAGGTTATCCACCAGGTGGTGCTGTAGCTAGTGCTGCCACAAGTTAAGGTCAGGGGGTTGCTTCCTGTCAAGGTCAGCAAAAGCTGGAATGCCAGGATGCAGGAGGCAGGCCTGTATGTTTGCTATGCAGTTGTTTAATAAAGTACCCGGACTAATTCTAATATCTCGCCTCTTCGAGTTCTTGTTTCACTACATGGATTTATCACATTTGGCGATGAGGTAAATGGACACTGCATGAAAAAGTGAAGTCTGCCGGGATTTTTAAAGAACAAACTCATGAGCTAAAGTTAGCTGCAAATTGGACGGAAGCATGGCTGCCACAGTAGGAACGGTCTCCGCTTTTGATATTCGAGCACAAACCTGGGAGGAATACTGTGAAGTGTTGGGTTATTTCTTCGAAGCAAATGAAATAAATGATGCCGGAAAAAGGAAAGCCATTCTGCTTAGTTCGGTGGGAAGCCAAACCGACAGTTTGATGAAGAATCTGCTCAGTCCTGAAAAGCCTGGAGACAAATCAATGAATTAGTGGCCTTACTCAAAGAATATTTCAACCCCAAGCCTAGTGAGATTGTACAGCGGTTCAAGTTTCATTCAAGGAACAGAAAAGTGGAAGAGAGTGTAATGGACTATGTAGCGGTGTTGCATAAATTGTCACAAGATTGCAATTATGGGAACAACCTGAAGGAAATGCTGAGAGATAGGCTAGTTTGCAGAATAATGGATGACCGAATGCAACGTAGATTATTATCCAAGACTGGGCTTACTTATGAAAAAGCTTTGGAACTTGCTCAAGCCATAGAGACAGCGAACCGAGATGTAAAAGAAATACAGGGTGCAGACAGGGCTAATGCTAAGCAAGTTGCAGGTCAGGTTATTGTGCACAAGTTAAACGTGCATCAGAAACCACAACGTGAGCATGTGAAGGCATGTTATAGATGCAAGGGCGATCACCTGGCGAGTGAATGTCGGTTTCTGGAGGAAAAGTGCCACAAGTGTGGGAAACAAGGACACATTAAATGAGCATGCAGGGCAAAATCACCTGTGGAGGAATCCAAACCAAAAGGGGGAGGAAAGCAAAACCAAGGAAGAGAAGTGAAAAAACATGGAGCACACCACATAAGCAGGGGAGCTGAGGAAGACGAGGACATGTTCATAATGTATAGCATTTTAGAGAACATTCCAAAAGTGGCTCCTATCACATTGCAACTGAGAGTAAATGACTCTAAGGTGAACTTTGAAGTCGATACAGGGTGCGGTGTAACCATAATGAACAAGACAGAGTACTCAAAATTGTGGAACCGTGCAACAGTTCCAGAGTTAAAATCTTGCTCTCTGCACCTTAAAACATATACAGGTGAACGAGTAGCGACATTAGGTGCAGCTAATGTGACTGTGCAGCACAGGGACACAGTGAAACAGCTACCTGTAGTTATAGTATTGGTACCGGACCAAACCTGTTAGGTCGGGGCTGGATAAAAGAACTTAAATTAGACTGGGGAGCAGTAAATCAAATAGATGAGGGCAAACAATTGACTTTGCAAGAAGTGTTGAGTGAACATGAGAATGTGTTCAAGGAGGAACTTAGCACATTTAATGGCCCCCCAGCTAAGATTTATGTCGACAAGGAGGCACCGCCAAGGTTTTTTAAACAACGACCTGTGCCTTATGCCATGAAACCAAAGGTAGAGGGTGAGCTTGACCGTCTATTGAGAGAGAACATACTGGAGCCAGTGAAATGTTCAGAATGGGCAACTCCCATAGTACCTGTTCTAAAACCGGACAATTCGGTGGAGATTATAAATTGACGGTCAATCGGGTGTCCAAACTAGAGCAGTATCCCATTCCCAAAACAGAGGATCTCTTTGCAAACCTGGCTGGAGGAAAGAAATTCACAAAGTTGGATATGAGTCATGCATACTTGCAGATTACACTGGATGATGAATCAAAGAAGTATGCCACCATAAATACACACAAGGGCTTGTTTACATATAACCGCTTACCGTTTGGTGTCTCATCTAGTCCAGCTATCTTCCAGAGGACAATCAAAGGTGTACTGCAAGGGGTTCCGCATGTTTCCATCTATCTGGATGACATTCTGGTGACGGGAAGAACCGACCAGGAGCATCTGAGCACTCCGAGAGAGGTACTACAGAGATTGGAAAGGGCAGGGTTACGGCTCAAGAGGAGTAAGTGCACTTTCCTGGGGAATGAGGCAGTGTTCCTGGGACACAGAGTGGATGCCACCGGGCTCCATCCAATCAAGGAGAAGGTACAAGCACTGCAGGACACCCCTGCTCCTACCAATGTGGCTGAGTTAAAAGCTTACCTGGGACTGCTGAACTATTATAACAGGTTTTTACCAAACTTGTCAACAGTGTTAGCACCGCTTCACAAACTACTGCGCAAGGAGACACAGTGGCAGTGGGGAGAGGAGCAGGGGGTTTCATTTGAACAGTCCAAGAAACTGATGCTGTTGTCGGATACGCTGGTTCACTACAATGCAGAGAAAGACATCATTCTCTCTTGTGATGCTTCACCTTATGGGGTGGGGGCAGTTCTTTCACACTGCATGGAAGATGGAACTGAAAGACCAATAGGGTTTATGTCCCGAACTCTAACACCAGCAGAAAAAAACTATTCCCAGTTAGAGAAAGAGGGGTTAGCAGTAATGTTTGGGTTACAGAGGTTCCACAAGTACATATATGGCAGGAAGTTCACCATATGCACCGATCATAAACCTCTTATCTCTCTTTTCAATGAAATGAAAGCAGTTCCACAGATGGTGTCACCTCGGATCCAGAGGTGGGCAGTGACGTTGAGAGCATATGAGTATGTCATCGTCTACAAGGTGGGCAAGTATCATGGGAACGCAGATGCCTTGAGCTGTCTTCCACTGCCAGGCACACCTATCCTTGCAGCTCCAGAGGACAGAGTTTTGATGTTGGAGGACACTGACATGGCACTTGTGACTGCGGAGCAAGTAAGAACATGGACAGGTAAAGATCCAGTACTGTCTAGAGTTCGAGAATATGTGGTGAGGGGATGGCCACAACATCCAGAAGGGACTGACTTCACACCCTACAGTGTCAGGAAAACAGAGCTGAGTGTGCAGGATGGTTGCGTGTTGTGGGGAGCACGAGTGATTATTCCACAGCCAGCATGACAGTCTATCCTAGAGCAACTACATCAGTGTCATCCTGGGGTCTCGTGTATGAAAGCCTTGGCTAGGAGTTACTTGTGGCCAAAGCTAGATGAGGAGATAGAAAATCTAGTCAAGACATGCAGCACTTGTCAGGTACACAGGAAGGCACCAGCAGCGGCTCCTCTCCACCCCTGGGAGTGGCCGGATAAACCATGGAGAAGATTGCACTTAGATTATGCGGGTCCATTCATGGGGAAGATGTTCCTCATAATCATTGATGCACATTCCAAATGGATGGATGTTTATCCTGTTAATTCTGCTTCCTCCACTACTACTATAGATTGCCTGCGTCAGAGCTTCAGTAATCAAGGGCTACCGGAGATCGTGGTAAGTGACAATGCCACTTGTTTTGTGAGTACAGAGACAAAAGAGTTCATGAGGAAAAAATGGCATAGTGCAGGTGACCTCGGCTCCATATCATCCGTCCTCAAATGGACTTGCGGAGAGAACCGTACAAACATTTAAAGAGATGATGAAAAAAAGTGCAGAAGGGAGTTTAGCAGCCAAAGTGTCACGGGTTCTGTTCAGCTACAGAATAACACTTCAATCCACCACAGGACTCTCTCCTGCTGAGATGTTATTAGGTCGTAGACTACGCTCCACTCTTGACCTTGTCCACCCAGACCTAAAAAGGAAAATGGAAAACAGACAAAACAAACAAAAAGAGAACCATGACAAAAGAACAGGAGCCGAAGTTTTGGAGAAGGAGATGCGGTCCTTACCAGGAATTTCAGTTATGGACCAAAGTGGATTCCTGGCTTCATAGACTCAATGACAGGTCCAGTATCATACAAGGTCATGTTGGAAGATTGTAGGGTAGTAAGCAGACATGTAGATCAGGTACTTACCAGACAAGGGGAAATTGAAATTGAGGTTCCAGATGCAATGGCTGAGGACAGGGTTGCCCCCAGTTATCCAAGTGCATCTGTGGTGCCACCACCATGGACAGAGGCAATTCCACAGGAACCTATTCATCAAGAGGAAACCATCGTTGCAGAGTCAGATACTCTGAGCACTGCTCAGGAGCAGCTGGTGGCTTCACCACAAACAAGCAGGGACTTTACTGTTAGACGTTCACAAAGGTTTCGCAAGCCACCAGAGAGATTGATACTGACCTGTTAAATTCGTCAAGTATGGAACATAGTGAATGGAGACTTCTTATGTGACCCTTAGGAATGGTTGGTTGTTAAGAAATTCATACTGAAATCTTAAGGGGGGAGGAATATAGTAATCTGGGATGTTATGATTAAGGTTATCCACCAGGTGGTGCTGTAGCTAGTGCTGCCACTAGTTAAGGTCAGGGGGTTGCTTCCTGTCAAGGTCAGCAAAAGGTGGAATGCCAGGATGCTACGCAGTTGTTTAATAAAGTACCCGGACTAATTCTAATATCTCGCCTCTTCGAGTTCTTGTTTCACTACATGGATTTATCACAATTGCCCTATCTATAGAGATGGCATATAAGAATGCTAGGGAGCTCTGTCCAACTCAAGTGACTAGTGCAGCTGAGGTCTACAGTCACAAAGCCATCATCAAAACTAAAGCTATGAGACCGAGTCAAAAGCATGTTGGTGAGTGCAGTTCAGTGAATTGTTATCACTACAATGGAAATCACTCCCCACAGTCCTGCCAATACAGAAATGCAAAGTGTTCTCACTGCCAGAAGCAAGGCCATATTTCAACAGCTTGCAGAGCTAGATTGAAAGCAGGAAGTAAGAACCATTCTAGTGGCAATGCAAAGCAGCAACAACAAAAGGGAGGAGTTCACAATATTGGCCCAGAACTTGGTGTCGGGGGCTTGCCGCGCGTGCAAGCCCCCGATCTGCACTCACCCTGCGCGCTGACATCTGAAGCCCAGGCCTGCTTGCATTTCCTGTCACAGGCCTGGTTCAGATGTCAGCGCGCAGTGCTTACCTGATCCAGCGGCGTAGTTAGTGCGATGTGCCGGCTGGGATCAGGTGAGCACTGTACAACTGTACAGGGGAGGGGAAGGTTCATTCATGTGTTTGAGAGTAAGAACTGTCAAACTCATGAAAACTACGGGGGCCCAAAACACTATTTAAACTTAAAATAAAAATTTTAAAAACATCCCAGTCATTAAATTAAGTATAAATAAGTTTAAAAAAATAATTTAAACAATAATTTATTTTTTTGAAAAAAATAAATTTTGAATAAAAAGGGTCTAAAACTAAACTTACCTTATTGTAGATTCTTTAAAATAATAAACCTGTGGAAATTTTTTTTCTAAATTACACTAAAACACCACTTACCTGTAAAAATAAATACTTACGTGTGCTTTTTACAAGCGTAAAGACCGGAGGCCTTTACACATGCGCAAATCCCCCAAAACAGAGGAAATCCAAGACGCACGCGCTGCCCCCTACAGCGCACGCGCTAGCCTCTTCAACTCTTGGGTTAGAGGAGAGGAAATGCCGGTTTTCAGCGCATGCGCTGTGCATGCTGAAAACCGGCATTTCCTCCGGCCAGACGCGCGAGTACCCCTTCCGTACTCACGCGTTTGGGGAGGAACTTCTGCCCCATTGAAGTGAACACACCTGATGTTGAAGAACTAGGCTCTACAGTATCTATGCCACTAGCGGCAATGGTAGCAGTCGTGAGAAAGATTGCCGTACAAAACTTTTGATCAACGAGCAACATATTAAAAACTTCCTCTGGAGAAATCCAATCAGTAAAGCTGTCTATTATTGTCACGAGCTACAACAGGCCAACTCACGTGGGCAAAGATTGGTTGAGAAAGTTAAAACTGGACTACAAAAATGTCTTCAGTGTAGATGCTTCAAAGAAATGACTCGGCACAATGCTGAACAAGTATAAAAGCATATTCTCAGACAGTTATGAGGACATCACTGGGTATGACATGCATATCCGCATCAAGTCCAACATGAAGCCTGTCTATTGTAAGGCAAGGCCGGTCCCCTGTGTGTTGAAGAGTCAGGTGGAGGAAGAGCTAGCGAAGCTCAGAGAGAATGGAGTGTCATAGAGTCATAGAGTCAGAGTAATACAGCACGGATAGAGGCCCTTCGGCCCATCGTGTCCGCGCCGGCCATCAAGCCCTGTCTAATCTAATCCCATATTCCAGCATTTGGCCCGTAGCCTTGTATGCTATGGCATTTCAAGTGCACATCCAAATGCTTCTTAAATGTTGTGAGGGTTTCTGCCTCCACAACCCTTTCAGGCAGTGAGTTCCAGACTCCAACCACCCTCTGGGTGAAAAAGTTCTTTCTCAAATCCCCTCTAAACCTCCCGCCCTTTACCTTGAATCTATGCCCCCTAGTTATCGACCCCTCTACTAAGGGAAAAAGCTCCTCAGCATCCATCCTATCTATGCCCCTCATAATTTTGTACACCTCAATCATGTCCCCCCTCAGCCTCCTCAGCTCCAAGGAAAACAAACCCAACCTGCCCAGTCTCTCTTCATAGCTGAAGCGCTCCAGCCCTGGTAACATCCTGGTGAACCTCCTCTGCACCCTCTCTAACGCGATCACATCCTTCCTGTAGTGTGGCGACCAGAACTGCACACAATATTCCAGCTGTGGCCTAACCAGTGTTTTATACAGCTCCATCATAACCTCCTTGCTCTTATATTCAATGCCTCGGCTAATGAAGGCAAGTATCCCATATGCCTTTTTTACCACCTTATCCACCTGTTCCGCCGCCTTCAGGGATCTGTGTACTTGCACACCCAGATCCCTCTGACCCTCCGTCTTGCCTAGGGTCTTTCCATTCATTGTGTATTCCTTTGCCTTGTTAGTCCCCCCAAAGTGCATCACCTCGCACTTTTCCGGGTTAAATTCCATTTGCCACTGTTCCGCCCATCTGACCAACCCATCTATATCGTCCTGCAGACTGAGGCTACCCTCCTCGCTATTTACCACCCTACCAATTTTTGTATCATCCGCGAACTTACTGATCATACCCTTTACATTCATATCCAAGTCATTAATGTAGACCACAAACAGCAAGGGACCCAGCACCGATCCCTGTGGTACCCCACTGGCCACAGGCTTCCAGTCACAAAAACAACCTTCGACCATCACCCTCTGCCTTCTGCCACTAAGCCAGTTTTGTATCCAATGTGCCAAGGCACCCTGGATTCCATGGGCTCTTACCTTCTTGACCAGTCTCCTGTGCGGGACTTTATCGAAGGCCTTACTGAAATCCATGTATACCACATCCACTGCGTTACCCTCATCCACACACCTAGTCACCCCCTCAAAAAATTCAATCAAATTAGTCAGACATGATCTTCCCTTGACAAAGCCATGTTGACTATCCCTGATTAATCCTTGCCTCTCCAAGTGGAGACAAATTTTGTCCCTCAGGATTTTTTCCAATAATTTTCCTACCACTGATGTTAGGCTCACTGGCCTGTAGTTCCCCGGTTTTTCCCTACTACCCTTCTTGAATAATGGTACTACATTAGCGGTTCTCCAGTCCTCTGGCACATCCCCTGTGGCCAGAGAGGTCCTGAATATATGTGTTAGAGCCCCCGCAATCTCCTCCTTTGCCTCACACAGCAGCCTGGGATACATTTCATCCGGGCCTGGGGATTTATCCATTTTTAGGCCAGCTAAAACCGCCAATACCTCCCCCCGCTCGATGTTAATATGTTCGAGCATATCACAGTCCCCCCGCCCTATTTCTATGTCTACATCGTCCTTCTCCATAGTGAAAACAGACGCAAAAAATTCATTCAGAACCCCTCCTACATCTTCCGGCTCCACACACAGATTGCCACTTTTGTCCCTAATGGGCCCTATTTTTTCCCTAGTTATCCTCTTACCCTTAATATACTTATAAAACATCTTCGGATTTTCCTTTATTTTGCTTGCCAGTGTTATTTCATGGCCCCTCCTTGATCTCCTAATTTCTTTTTTAAGTATCCCCCTGCACTTTTTGTACTCCTCTAGGGCTTCCTCCGTCTTTAGCCTTTTGTATCTACCAAAAGCCCTCCTTTTTTTCCTAATCCATTCCCGTATATCCCCTGACATCCAAGGTTCCCTGTGGTTTTTGGAACCACCCTTGACCTTTACGGGAACATGTTGCCATTGTATGATCTCAATCTCCCTTCTGAAAGCCTCCCATTGCTCCGATGCGGATTTTCCTACAAGTAGCTGATCCCAGTCCATTTTGGCCAGATCCTGCCTTATCCTATTAAAATCGGCCTTCCCCCAATTTAGAACCTTTATTTCCGGCCCATCCCTGTCCTTTTCCATGGCCACCTTAAATCTTACCATATTATGGTCACTATCACCAAAGTGCTCACCTACTAGCACTTTTTCCACTTGGCCGGCCACATTCCCTAGAATTAGGTCCAGTACCGCCCCCTCTCTTGTAGGACTTTCTACATGCTGGCTCAAAAAGCTCTCCTGGATGCACTTTAAGAATTCTACACCCTCTGAGCCTTTCACACTCTGACTATCCCAGTTAATATTGGGGGTCGTAAAAACTGACAAAAGTGAATGGGCTATCCCGATTGTTGTAGTGCCCAAAGCAGACAAAACTGTACAATGACTACAAAGTTACTATCAAAAAGCAGTTGATGACGAGCAGTACCCATTACCAACATCACAGGATTTGTATGCAGCACTCTCAGGGTCAAAGGTTTTCTCCAAGCTTGACCTGTCGCACGCTTACACTCAGCTGAATGTCGACAAAGAGAGTCAACAGTATCTCACCATCAGCACACACAAGGAATTGTATTCATACACCAAGCTGCTGTACAGTGTAAAGTCCTCCTCCACAATCTTCCAGGCTACGATGGAGAAGATTTTGCAAGGAATTCCAAATTGCTTATGCAATCAAGACAATGTGCTGATCGCAACAAGCAGCGAGGAAGAAAATCTAGAAGTGTTAGATATAGCGCTTCAAAGGTTGAATGTCCACAACATCAAATTGAAAAGGAAAAAATGTGCTTTGTGCAGCCCGAGGTTGTGTACCTTGGTCTGAAAGTTGGTGCAAATGGATTGCAACCAGTGAAGGCAAAGGTTGATTCTGTCATCAATGCTCCAAAGACACAGAACGTGTCTGAGTTAAGATCTTTCCTTGGAATGGTCCAGTACTATGTACGTTTCTTACCTGAGTTAGCGACCATGTTAGCTCCATTGCACGAGCTCCTCAAGAACGATGTCCAGTGGAAGTGGACGAAAGCGTAACAGGAAGACACTTGTAACAGAAGTCTCTCTAGTGAAGCTCTCCTTGTGCACTACGACACAGAGCGTGAGCTTGTTAGCGTGTGATGCTTCCAGTTATGGTGTGGGAGTCATCATAAGCCATGTAATGGATGACAGCCAAGAGAAACCAATTGCGTTCGCATTGCGAACCCTCACAAAGAGCAAAAGAAACTACGTGCAAATTGAAAAGGAAGCACTCGCCATAGTGTTTGGAATCAAGAAATTCCAACAGTTCCTGATCGGCAGAGAGTTTACCCTGATAACTGATCACAAGCCGCTCCTAGCAATATTGGGGCCCAAATCTGCCATCCCTGCAATGGCCGTATCAAGAATGCAACGTTGGGCAGTGTTGTCACAATATGACGACACGATTGAATATTGTGCTTCAAAGAAATACAATCGCAGATATCTTGTCCAGGTTGCCACTTGAGGACTCGTGTGTTGGGAGTGAAGGTGCTATTTTCACGCTAGGTGCAGTTGACAAAGACTTTCCCGTGAATGCAACTGAGATTGCAGATGAGACTCAAAAGGACTCAGTACTGAAAAGAGTGAATGAAAACACCTTGGGGGAAAAATTGAGTCGTGCTCCCTTTGGGGCGCTAACTTCGCCAGGTGCTACTTTTAGCGCCCCGAAAAAATTAGCACCCCTGCGGCCAAAATTGAATGGTAGCGCCCCAAGAGCAACAGAAATGGCCGCCCGGCACCTCGCCTTTAATTAGCCTCTTAGGGCACTAACGGGAGGTGCAAAGCAACCGAATTTTTCCCCCCTTGAATGGATGGACTGATCAGTGTATGGACACAGAGTTGAAACCATTCTATAACCGTCGTACTGAATTGCCTTGTGAGCAAGGTCGTATCAAGCGGGGAAACAGAGTGGTGGGACCTACTTCTTTGAGAGATAGAATTCTGTCCGAACTTCATACTGAACACCCAGGGATCGTCAGTATGAAATCATTTGCAAGAAGCTTTGTTTACTGGCCTGGATTGGACAGTGATTTTGAATCACTTGTCAGCAAATGCAACGTTTGCCAAAATTGCAGAAACAAACCACCCAAAGCTCCACTACAACCCTGGTCATGGCCAAGTAGACCTTTTCAGAGAGTTCCTGTAGATTTCTGTGAGAAAGCAAATGATTATTTCCTGACACTTGTAGATAGTCTCTCAAAGTGGATTGAAGTGAAACATCGGTTCAAACCAGTCTGAGACAGAAACAGGATCATCTTTGAGTTTAGAACCAAAACAAAACAGTCCGAAAATTGGTTCCACACCAGAACCTTCTGTAAGGAGATCAGGACGGTTCCACAAACCTGTCATTAAACTGGATTTGTAGTTCATTTAATAGAAAAATAGCCAAGAGTTTTTGTTATGTGTTACATGTAATGCTGAGAAAAGTGGGACCATAGTTTTGTTGTACTTGAGAGGGGAACATGTACATTTATTTCAGGGGGAAAGCAGAGTAATGTATTGGCACATGGTTTGGTATGAGCATGCTCAGTTCGCTCTGGCCTAATAAAACTGTAGTGATCAATAACATGTCATTCTATAGTGGACACTAGGTGGAGCCGTAGAGCTGTATATAGCTGTATGTATAAGACTACACTACCCAGCTGTATATAGATTAAGACTACATTACCCATGAGGCACTAGGCTACCCACAAGGCAACAGTCAAGATGGCAACCTGCACACAGGAGCACACATGCTGCATCTCTACAGATACTGGCCTAGAAATTCAGTTGGTTGCGCCAGCCGGTAGCGCCTTAGGAGGAGTAGATGTCGGGCGCTAGGCGGCTAGCGGCCGGGCGCAGCACAATCTGCGCCTCTCCCCAACTTCACTTACGATTTAGCGGCGGCGCAAAGTCTTTGCGTGCGCTCAGCTGCGCGCGCAGATCCTGACGTCATTTCCTCGTGCAACGCCCTTTGTGCGCCCCAAACCGGAAATTCAGTCGCGACGCCCCATTGTGCGCCTGGTGCCCCTAGCGACTGGTAGGTGGAACGGTGCTCAGTCGATGCGGGGCGCGGGGGGCGCAAATTAAAGGGCACTCCTCCTGCACTATAAAAGGCTACCATTTCGCAGCACTCCTTCTTGAGAGACGGATCTTTGCAGAGAGACCAAGGTAGAGAGCTTTCTGCTTTGGCTCAACACTCGGACAGGTACTTGTGGCTTCAGGCCACAGCTTTCCACTTGTCTTTGCCTTCATTGACATATCATTGTTTGCTAACATATTATGGGGGCTGCAATGGGTGCAAACGCTGGCCTTCTTCATTGCATCCAAAGGGCTCACAGACGCCGTGAGAGAGTGGCAGTCCTGGCTAGACAGAGAGGGGGCAACAGGCGTCAGGAACGGAGGCCTTACCCACCCAGGGTATACCGCCAGCAGTTCTCCTATCTCAACATGTCTGACGAGCAGTGTGTTCGGAGGCTGCGATTCCGAAGGGAGATGGTCACAGAGATCTGCCACCTGCTTGGCGGTGATCTGCAGCCACACCTGAGGAGCAGGACGTCTCTGTCGGTGGCAGTGAAGGTGACGGTGGCTCTCAACTTCTATGCCACCAGCTCCTTCCAATCCGCTACTGGGGACATTTCCAACATCTCCCAGTTCGCCGTGCATTGCTGCATCCGCCAGGTGACTAATGCCCTTTTCAAAAGGAGACATCAGTTCATCTCCTTCTCCATGGCCCTTGCCAAGCAGCAACAGCGTGCAATGGGCTTTGCAGCATTCGCGGGCTTCCCCATGGTGCAGGGCGCCATTGACTGCACGCATGTGGCTTTGCGGGCACCTCTGGAGAATTCCGAGGATTACCGCAACCGGAAGGGCTACCATTCGCTCAACGTCCAGCTGGTGTGTGACCACAGGCAGCTCATCCTAGCTGTCAATGCCCGCTTTCCAGGCAGCAGCCACGATGCCTTCATCCTGCGCCAGACTTCGGTGGCAGACATGTTCCAGGCCCAACCTCACCTACGAGGATGGCTTCTCGGGGACAAAGGCTATCCTTTGTGTACCTGGCTGATGACCCCGCTCCGTGCGCCCAGCACCCCTGCTGAAGAGGGATACAACGATAGCCATCAAGCGACCAGGAACATCATTGAGCAAACAATCGGCGTCCTGAAGCAATGGTTCCGCTGTCTGGATCGTTCCGGTGGAGCCCTACAATATTCGCCGGAGCGAGTCTCCCATTTCGTGGTTGTTTGCTGCATGCTGCACAACCTGGCTATCCGCAGGACTCAGCCACTGCCACCAGAGATTGGAGGACCACCTGAGGAGGAGGAGGAGGAGGAGGAGGAGGAGGACGACCAGCACAGGAGGGAGGCAGAAAGTGCAAGGGCCGCCCGTCGCCGGCTTATTGAACGTCGGTTCTAGGCCCCCTCTCAGGGAATGGCTTGTGCCAATGTCAGCAGATGAATGTAGCCGCTCCACAAGCCCTCAGCCGAGCAGGGCAACCAGGACTTGACAAAAAAACCATGCACTGTGCAATTTAAGAACATTAATTTATTGCAAACCTCTGCCCTTCCCACATTACAACCTCATGTGGAGAAGCCCCCTCCAAAAACACAAAACTAACAGTCTCGGCCTTACAAAAACCAGAAAAAGACACCAGTCTCGGCCTTACAAAAACACAACTACACCAGTCTCGGCCTTTCAACAACCACAAAGCATTTGTGCAGACCTTCGACTATTTGCCCTGCGAGGGCGATGCCTTTCGCATCCTTGCCTGGCCCCTACCCGCCCTGCAGCTCCTCCTCAATGGGAGCCCAGTGGCTGCAGCAAGGCTGGGGGAAGGCTGCTGAGGGTCAGATGGCGAGACGGCAGATGCCCTTGGGGGTCGGCCTGCACCAGCTCTGGCCCTGGAGGGGCCGGCTGCTGACTGCTCCAACTCTGCTTGGGCGGCAGCAGTCTGTCCAGCGGCTCGTGGCAGCTGCAATGGCGGAGTGGCAGTGTCGGCTGCAGGAATGGTGCCAACCTGACAGATTGCAGGTGCTCGCTGGTCGCCTGATACATTGGCACTCGCACGGGCCAGCACTGCAGCATGCGCAGCAAACAGCTGAAGAACAGACTGCTGGGCTGCTGCTGCGCGGCGAGTGCCCTGGCGATGGCTGGCTGATCCAGCGAGGGTGGCAGCAGTTAGTGCCCGTGTGGCCCTGGTCTGTGTCCGCATGACAACAGCCAGTGAATGGACGGCACGACTGAGCACTTGGCTCGAAGCCGCCTGTGCTGCCGCGAAGTCCTGCAGACTCCTGGCCTGTGCTGCACTGAATTGATCCAGATTCCTGGCCTGTGCTGCTCCAAATTGCTGCACACTCCTTGACAAAGACTCAATGGAGTCAGGCATCCTTGCCACTGCAGCCATGAGCTCATTGTGCCTGCGCTCAGCCTGGATGGCCATTTTCTCCAGGAGCCGCACCTCCTCTGCGCTCACCATCGCAGGACTGGAGGCCGCACTCACCCTCTGGGGAGAAGTCCGCCGAGCTTCCCCACCCCTCCCACGTTGCTGCAGCCCGCTGGGCCCCGGAGCTTCACTCTCCTCCGACCCTTCCCCCCGGCTCCCCTCCAGGGAAGATGTGTCCCCTTCATCGCCATGGGCTGGCGCGGCTGAGGGTGGGCCGGCTTCCTCTTCCTCCTCCTCTAATTCGGAAGCGCTGACAGTGGCAGCTTGAGGGCCCGCCTCCTCACCTGGCGATTCACCATCTGAAAGCAGGAAGGCACAAGAGTAGCTTTAGAGTGAGGACAGGGTGGCAGCGAGGGAGGCATGAGTGCTGCCATTCACTGCATTGGTCGGACAGTGGCAAAGGATGCTGATCTGAGGCGCAAGTGGAACGAGAGAGGTCAAAAAGGTGATGCCCTTACCATTGGTGCCCAGAACAGGGTCGGCATCTCCACTGGTGACGGGGCCAATCAGCCAGCCTGCCATAATGCGCTCCACACGCTGGTCGAGGTCGGAGAGCTCTTTGACGTCAGGACGGCCTCCCCCGGTCTCACTTCGTTTCCGCCGGTTGTGCGCCACCTTGGCCTGCAAGAGAAAGGACGGCCTCTAAGTACAGTGTGAAGCCCTGATCTTGTCTGCACTGCCTCCCATGGTCGAATAGCTTGTACAGTTTGAAGCCCTGATCTTGTCTGCAATGCCTCCCATGGTCAAATAGCTTGTACAGTGTGTAAAGTGCTGAATGTGCAAGTGATTTTCATGACAGTCCCATAGCAGCTTGATGAGGGCTGGCCATTAGGGCTTCCAGGTCCCTTTGCCCATAAAGTGAGGTGCACATGCAGGGATGAGGAGGACACTGGAAAGGGTACTCACCCTAACAACCCGAGTGAGGTCGTTGAACTTTTTCCGGCATTGCACAGGAGTCCTGGCAACCACGCTGTTGGAAGACACCCTGTTTGAGACCTCCCTCCAGGCTTTCCGGTAGGCGCTGGGCAGCGGCCTCTTGCCACCTTCTGGGAATAGAACATGGTGCCTGCGCTCCACTCCGCCAACCAGCACCCTCAGGTCACCGTCGCTGAAGCGCTGCGCTCTCTCCCTGGCCTTCTCCATAGCCCTGGGCGTTGTGCAGATGAAGCTGAAGTGGTCAGGCCTAGGTTGAGGGCTGCAGTGTGCAGGGCGTGGCAGGCAAACAAATCCACCCTCCCCCTTTAAGAGCTGACCGGCGCCAGAGTGTCTGCCGTCAATCAACAACTCGCCGCACCGGCGCTGCGCCCGGCCTCGGGGGTATCGCTCAGCACCGCTGGCTTAGCGCCTAAAGATAGTCGTGCATCACCTGTTTTAGCGCAGCAGCAACCTCTTGGGGTGATGCGACTGAATATCGGCGAAGGTGGCGCGACTTTGCGCCGGGCGCAAACTTTAGCGGCCGCCCGACTTTAGCGCCCCAAAAGTGGCTATACTGAATTTCTAGGCCACTGTACCTAGAGAACGTGTACTGAATAAATGACTAGCTAGAAGCTAGCTGTGTTCATAATAAGAATGTCTAGTTATTAATGAACATAACAAAAACAAGCACATGGACTCGCAACTCATCCTGTCTCTGTCCTTCATTTGTTCCACCCAAGTATATTATACCCTCCCCTCCCCTGATTGGCAGGGTGTGAACGATGGCCTGTTATTCTTCTGCAATGATCTTTGTTGCCCTGGAGCTTATTTGATGCAATTGTGACATCACTGAGTCGCTCTATGAGCTCAGACGGTTGTGTATTGTGAGATATTGGGTTAAAAATTGAGTCGCATCCCATTTGAGGCGTTAACTTCTCCAGGACGCTACTTTTAGCGCCCCGGAAAAATTACCGCCCCCGCGGCCGAAATTGAATGGTAGCACCCCAAGAGGGAAGAGGGGCGCTACTGGAAGCACCCGCATCCCTCTTGGGGCGCCATGGTATTGCAGGCCTCCCCTTCTTAAAAGGGAGGGGCCTTGCGCAGCGCGATGCTGGGCCCCTGGGGATCGGGAGTGCTGGCAAAAGAGCCTGGCACTTGAGAAATGTTGGGCTCTTGGAGCGCAGCCGGCACTCCGCGGGGGGGGGGGTTCAGGAGGCCGGGGACGGGAGCGCAGGCAGGTGCTGGCAGGCGGCCAGCAACAAAAATGGCCGCCCCGCACCTCGCCATTAATTTGCGCCTCCCCGGCTGCAGGTAGGCCCCCCTGACCCCGTCCGGTGGTAAGTCAGGGGGCACTCCCAAAGATCGCAGCCGGGGCGCTGGGCATGGCGATGACCTCATCGCCGATGGCGCAGCGCTGCGGGGCGCTACCAGTTAACACCACCACTAACCTCCCACTGAAATTCGCGGGAAGCGTGGGAGGCGCTGTGCCCAGGCGCTAGTTGCTTTGCGCCCCGTTAGCACCCTATTAGGGTACTAACGGGAGGCGCAAAGCAACCAAATTTTTAGGCCATAATGTTTTGTCTCCTTCCCAACGAATTATTCTTTAACTGTCTCTCGATCTGAGAGGTTGTGCTCAATTTTTGAAAACTCATACTGATTTTTGAGAACAGATATCGATTTTTGATAACAAACACTGATTTTTGAGAACAGATATCGATTTTTGATAACAAACACTGATTTTTGAGAACAGATATCGATTTTTGATAACAAATACTGATTTTTGAGAACAGATATCGATTTTTGATAACAAATACTGATTTTTGAGAACAGATATTGATTTTTGATAACAAACACTGATTTTTGAGAACAGATATCGATTTTTGATAACAAATACTGATTTTTGAGAACAGATATCGATTTTTGATAACACTGATTTTTGAGAACAGATATCGATTTTTGATAACAAACACTGATTTTTGAGAACAGATATCGATTTTTGATAACAAACACTGATTTTTGAGAACAGATAGCGATTTTTGATAACAAATACTGATTTTTGAGAACAGATAGCGATTTTTGATAACAAATACTGATTTTTGAGAACAGATATCGATTTTTGATAACAAACACTGATTTTTGAGAACAGATAGCGATTTTTGATAACAAATACTGATTTTTGAGAACAGATAGCGATTTTTGATAACAAATACTGATTTTTGAGAACAGATATCGATTTTTGATAACATAACGATTTTTGAGAACAGATTTTTTAAGAACAGATAAAGATGTGGTTTTTAAAAACAATTTTTGATAGATTGTACAAGGTTCTGAAAATTGAACAACCAGTTAGACTTCTTGTCCTATTCAATTCTATTTTCTTTTATTTAAATTCTCGGTCAGTGATATTTGACACCGATGATGAGGTAATGGTGTTAGATTTTATTCTGAATTGTTTACTGTGAATCTCCTGTGAGGCTGTCTGTGTGTTAGTGACTGTTAAGTCTGTGTGTTCTAGTTATTGTTAATAAGAATCACTGCACACAGACCACAAGAGTAAATTCAACAGGTCTTTACTAGTCGGAGGTCAGGCTGAACTGCCCAATAAATCATTACACAGCACTTATATACCGGTGTGGTCACCACCGGTATTACAGTATACAGCAGCCAAGATAAAGTAGTGCATCTCTTAAAATAGTTCTCTTAAAGGTGGAACGGTTACATACACCACAATCCTCCCTTTTTAGCTTAACAGTATATATTCCCCATTAACATAACATAATAACATATATACACAACTTCATGTAAAAACAGTTCACAAATTCAGTCTCTGAGGAGGCCTCCTGATCCGAGACAGATAACGCCTTTCAGGGGTCTCTGGTTCTCGTTGCTGGGGTGACTCATCTAATGGTCCTTCAATGGACTTAACAGCTTGAACTTTCGTAACTTCAGAACCAGCATTGTTGACTTCTAAAGGCTCGAGTACCTTGGGAAGTTTTTCTGCTTCCAGACTGATTTGGCTCAGTTCGGAGGGACCACGTGCGTGACCTGGTAGGGGTGATAATGGTTCAGATGAGTCATCATCTTCTGCTTCCTCTCTATTGTCTTCTATTTCCTCCATCACTTCAGCTTTTGCCTCTGCCACCAATTCCCTGAGTGGCTTATTACTGCTGACACTGCTCACAAAAGGGTGCTCTTTCTTCTTAGCTTTCAACTGATCGATGAATTTGACATATTCCCTTTCTTGCTCAGCTTTGATTCGTTTGGCCTCATCGCGCAGACGGTTTGTGTGTTCCTGTTCCATTTTCTCAATCAGCTGCTTCTGCTGTCTTTCCAGATTCTCCAACTCTGTGTCAAAGAACTTTTTCTTTGCATTCATCTCTTGCTCAAAACGGCGAATCATTTGTTCTAATTGCTGTTGTAGTTTGAAATTGAGTTGAGCTCGAGCCCGGTGTTCCTCCTTCTGAAGCAACCGCAACTCTCGCAGCTCCTGCCGCCTTAGGAATCGCATTTCCTCAGCTTTCTTCTCATCCTCACCAATAATCTTTGAAGTAGTGACACTCACTTCCACTCCATCGACAACAAATTTTCTAGTTCGTTTCAGAGTTTTGTTGTATGCTTGGTTACCCCGTATTGATAGAGAGCCACTTTCCTTGTTTAAAGAGAGATCACCTGAAAGGGAAATGTTCAAGTCAACGCTATCGGATAAAGATATGCTACCCGAATCAGAATTTCTCTTTGACTTTCTATTGGTAGTTAATGAATCCGGGACCAGAGTGACTTGTTTATCAGATTTACTTTCCTTTTCATTTCTGGTTAGCAATTCTTTTTCATTCTTTGAATCAGCAGTGCCCTCAGAAATGTGCATGTCTGTAGACTGGACAGACTCAGAATTCTGTGTCAAACTATGTTGTTGTTGTTCAGTGGAATTCTGTTCTGATACTTTGTTCTCTTCTGAAGCATTTATGCACTCCTTCGTTTTTCCATCATTAGTCTGCAAGTCCATTTTAGACTTGTCTTTTGCACATGGGCTGGTCTTACCATCATCAGTTCCAGAGTCTGAGCTGATTGTCTTCACCGAGTTCTCACTCTCTGCTTTGTCACTGTCACTGCTGCATATGCCCTCATCCAATATTCTGGACAATCGTTCAGGTTTGACATCTTTTTTTCCGGAATCTACCGTTATTGCTTTTAGGGAGTGCCAGTCCATATTTATTTTCCTGATCCACTCCCGTCCCAGAAGTGGTGGACCTCCCTCAGGTAGTACATATAAGTCCATTCCTTGGTGTTCTTTGCCCTTGTGTACCACCTTGACTTTTATCTTTCCGATGGGGTATACTCTTTGCCCCGTGTATGTCTGCAATACTATCTCCGTATCCCGTAGGGGAATATGTGTGAATAACCTTTTGTAATCTTGCTTATTCATGACCGTCAACGCCGATCCGGTGTCCAATTCCATCTTCACTTGGACTCCTGCTATCTGAAGTGTGACCCAGATAGTTTGTAGGTCAGCTTCCTTACTCACATTGTGAATTCTCAGACTACCCAGTTCCTTGCTGTTGGAGTCTGAATCCGAATTCTGTTCATCCGAACTCTTCTCAGCCACCTTATGTACCTTTCTGCACTTTTCCTGCAGTGACTTTTTGTTGCTGGTCTTCTTTCCTGACCGGCATACTTTAGCTATGTGACCAAGCTTGCCACATTTTCTACATTCCTGATTTTTAAACCAGCATTGGTTCTGATCGTGTGTTGTCTTTCCACAACGATAACATTTCGCTGTACCCAAAGCCATTTGATCTACGCTGAGTACCGCTGCCTTCTGCTGCATTTCCGCAGTGCCTCTCGCTGCGGTTTCGTGCGATGCTGCAATAGTGACAGCCTTATCAAGTGTAAGATCATTCTCTTCAAGCAGCCGCTTTTGTGTTCCTTCTTTCGACAATCCACACACGAATTTGTCTCTCAGTGCCTCTGTCAGTCTTTCCCCAAACTAACAGTATTTCGCTAGCTTACGCAGTTCAATTAAATACTCCGCGTTGCTTTCCTCTTTCAGTTGCGTTCTCGCATAAAATTTAAATCATTCCGCTAACATCAGCGGTGTGGGGTTCAAATGATTTCTCAGGACAGTAACAATATTAGTGAAAGCCTGATCCGCCGGTTTAGCTGGTGATAGAAGATGCTTCAATAGCCCGTATGTCTTCGCACCCATTGAGTTTAGTAAGGTTAGTGCTTTATCTTCATCTGATATTTTATTTGCCTTACAATAAATCTCTATGCGTTCTACATACGTGGCCCAATCTTCAACATCGGGATCGAAATCGTTGATGTTACCACGCTTAGGCATCCTCGCAATCTTCTTGAGAAACAAAAAGAATTTTTTTTTTTCAAAATGGCGGTTTCCCGCGCTTGTCTTCTTCCCCCGCCTACGAAAATGGTGGCTTCCCGCGTTTGCCTTTCTCCCCCGCTGGCTGTAATGGCGATTGCCGTATTGCTGCGTTCGCCCTCCCCAGCGGTTCTCAAATCGTGCCTCCCAGCCCCTCTTGCAGTCCGGTCCTTTCCCCCGGCTGCGGCTGAGTTCTCCGCGTTTTTTTAATTTTTTTATTTTATCCCGCGCCTCGCGGCCTCGGTAGCTGCCCGGCCTTTTTCCCCGGTCGCGGTCGAGCTCTCTCTCGACGCTGTTGCGTCTCCCAGCCCGCTTGCAGCCCGGTCTTTTACACCGGCTGCGTTTGCATTCACCGCGGCTCCCGTGCCTTACGCTGCCCCAGCCTCAGCGCCTCTGGCCCCGACTTCTGTCCGGCTCTTTTCCCCGGCCGTGGTCGAGTTCTCCGCCCGTATATCCTCCGTTTTTCCCTCCCCTACTTCACAGCCAACGTGGCCGACTTGCTGCTCGTCGCTGATCGGCTTACCCACCACCGTGATAGAAGGGATGATCACTGCCTGTTGCTGATGGAAGGCTTCGTGTCAGGATTCTTCCTTGCTCTTCAGACCCGAGTCTTTTCTCAGCAGGATGATGAGGGCGGATGCCTCTTCTCGACGCCCGTTAAACTGCCTTGGATATGTCTCTGCCGCAGGGTAAGATCGTCATCGTCGCCACTGTTAAGTCTGTGTGTTCTAGTTATTGTTAATAAGAATCACTGCACACAGGCCACAAGAGTAAATTCAACAGGTCTTTACTAGTCGGAGGTCAGGCTGAACTGCCCAATAAATCATTACACAGCACTTATATACCGGTGTGGTCACCACCGGTATTACAGTATACAGCAGCCAAGATAAAGTAGTGCATCTCTTAAAATAGTTCTCTTAAAGGTGGAACGGTTACATACACCACAGTGACCATGATGAACAATTTGCTTTATTCCTTGCAAGAGGGAGGGGGACGTGTTTAAATTGGATAACCCCCGAAAACGAATATGGGGATCGCGGTGCGATGAATTGCGATGCAGGCAGTGATGTAAGAAAACTCACTAAGCACTTGGTTTGAGTATAAAACAAGGCTTTAATCAACTGTTTCACAACCAGGAGTTCTAGTTACATCACTAGTTCCTAATCACAGAAACATCCTGGGAAAGCTGGGCCCACGCCCGAGTATTTATACTCCTTGGACGGCGCCACCAGCTGGCCGTCCAGTGTTATTGCATGAGTCATTTCTTCATGAACGATAAGATTAATGACAGGCAGCATGTTAAATTCATGGTTAGATAGAGTAAATAAAGAGAATCTGTTTCCAATGGCTGAAGGGTCGCTATCCAGCGGGCACAGATTTAAAGTGATTTGCAAAAGGACCAGAGGTAACATAAGGAAAAACCTTTTTACGCAACAAGTGGTGAGGATTTGGAATGCACTGCCTGATAGGGTGGTGGATACAGATTCAATCGCAGCCTTCAAAAGGGAATTGGATAGCTATCTGAAGGAGAAAAAATTGCAGGGATATGGGAAAGAGCAGGGGAGTGGGACTAACTGGATTACTCTTCGAAAGAGCCGGCGCAGACTCGATGGGCTGAATGGCCTCTTTCTGTGCTGGACTATTCTATGATTCTGTGATTCTATGATTCTAAGCGCTGGTCACTTTAACCTCAGTGTTATACTGTGTGTAACACACTCCCAGCTGGCTGCAGTTCCAGACTTTATGGCTGGAACCGTGGCTTGTGGACACAGAACCCAGTCCATGGTGGCCTTATTTTACCAGTGGCAGTGGCTGCTGTATATCTGGGGAACAGCGCACTCTGCTGCTCAACTGCACACTGACATGAAGCATCATCCTCTCTCTGAATCCCATGATATATAAGAGCGACACGTCACTCTCTCCACGCTTTGACTCAGTGGTAGCATTCCCGCCCCTGTGTCAGAAGGTCGTGGCTTCGAATCCCACTCCAGACAATCCCAGCGAACAGAGACCGAGCTCCAGCTCAGAATTCTGGGCTGATATCCAGTGGGTGTGAGCCGCCCCCGCTCATCATATCGGTCGTGGGAGCCCATAAAACACCCACTGTATGGGACTGTCCCCCCGATCAACTGGTCTGAAGGTGGTTACGGCCATGGAAGGAGCATTCATGTTGCAGTCTGTCAGACTGTTAATCAGCGAATCCTTCCACCTTGGGCAACTGACACAGCACAGACCAGATATCAACCTGAGCTCTTGCTGATCTTTGTGTCTCCGTGTCGCATCTGAGGGTGTGACACCCACTAAGCTACACTGGGAACCTCCAGAAAATATCATTTTAAAATATATAAGTTAGAAAGAAAAATGTTGCCTTCTTTTGAAATATATAGAACACCGCAGTACAACACCGCATTACAACACCGCAGTACAACACCGCAGGACAACACCGCAGTACAACACCGCATTACGGTGGCATAGTGGTTAGCACTGTTGCCTCACAGCGCCAGGGACCCGGGTTCGAATCCGGCCTCGGGTGACTGTCTGTGTGGAGTTTGCACATTCTCCCCGTGTTTGCGTGGGGTTTCCTCCGGGTGCTCCGGTTTCCTCCCACAGTCCAAAGATGTGCGAGTTAGGTTGATTGGCTATGATAAATTGACCATTAGTGTTAGGGGGATTAAATACGTGGGGTTACGGGGATCAGGTGGGATATGTGTCGGTGCAGGCTCGATGGGTCGAAATGGCCTCTATCTGCACTGTGGGGTTTCTGTGATTCTGTGATACAACACCGCAGTACAACACCGCAGTACAACATCGTGTTACGAAACCGCAGTACAACACCGCAGTACAACATCGTGTTACGAAACCGCATTACAACACCGCGGTACAACACTGCAGTACAACACCGTGTTACAACATCGCATTACAACACCGCAGTACAACACCACATTACAACATCACAGTACAACACTGCACTACACCGCGTTACAACATACTGAATTACAAAACCGTGTTACAACACCGCATTACAACATCACAGTAAAGCATCACAGTACAACAACATTGCAGTACAACAACGCGTTACAAAACCGTGTTATAGCATCGCATTACAACATCGCATCACAACATTGCAGTATAATATCACAGAACAACACTGCAGTACAACACCGCATTACAACTCCGCAGTACCACACCATGTTACGACAGCTCGTTACAACATCGCATCACAACACCACAGTACAACACTGCATTACAACTCCGCAGTACCAAACCATGTTACAACAGCGCAGTACAACACCACGTTACAACACCACATTACAACACTGCATTAAAACATTGCCGTACAACACCGCATTACAACACCGCATCACAACACCTCAATACAACATCGCATCACAACACCGCAGTATAATATCGCAGAACAATACCGCGTTACAACACCTCATTACAGCATCACATTACAACACCGCAGTATAATATCACAGAACAACACCATGTTACAACATCGCAGTACAACACCGCATTACAACATCGCAGTACAACATCGCATTACAATATCGCAGAACAACACCGCGTTACAACACCACGTTACAGCATCGCATTACAACACCATAGTATAATATCGCAGTACAACACCATGTTACAACATCGCAGTACAGCACCGTGTTACAACACCACATTATAGCACCGTGTTACAACACCGGAGTACAACACCACATAACAACATCGCAGTACAACACCGCATTACAACACCGCAGTACAACACCGTGTTACAACGCCGCAGTATAATACCACAGTACAACACCGTGATACAACACTGCGAAATAACACCGTGTTACAGCATCGCATTATAACACCGCATCACAACACCTCAATACAACATCGCATCACAACACCGCAGTATAATATCGCAGTACAACACCACATTACAACACCGCAGTACAGCATCGCATTACAACACTGCATTACAACACTGCAGTACAACACCGCAGTACAACATCACATTACAACATCACATTACAATACCACATTACAACATTGCAGTGCAACACCACATTACAACACCAAATTACAAAACCGCCTTATAACAGCAGTACAACACCTCAATACAACACTGCGATACAACACTGCATTACAACACCACAGTACAACACCGCGTTGCAACACCACGTTACAACATCGCATTACAACATCGCAGTACAGCTCTGCAGTACAACACCGCATTACATCACCGCAGTACAACACCACGTTACAGCAGCGCGGTACAAAACCGCATTACAACACCACAGTACAACACCACGTTACAAAACCACATTACAACACCGCATTACAACACCGCAGTACAACACCGCAGTACAACACCGTGTTACAACATTGCAGTACAACACCGCATTACATCACCGCAGTACAACACCACGTTACAGCAGCGCGGTACAAAACCGCATTACAACACCACAGTACAACACCACGTTACAAAACCACATTACAACACCACATTACAACACCGCAGTACAACACCGCAGTACAACACCGCAGTACAACACCGTGTTACAACATTGCAGTACAACACCGCATTACAGCACCGCATTACAACACCGCGTTACAGCACCACATTACAACACGCAGTACAACATTGCAGTACAACACCGTGTTAAAACATTGCAGTACAACACCGCATTACAACACCGCAGTACAACATTGCAGTACAACACCACATTTCAACATTGCAGTACAACACCGTGTTACAACACCGCAGTACAACACCGCATTACAACACCACATTACAAAACCGGCTTATAACACCGCAGTACAACACGGCATTACAGCATCGCATTACAACATTGCAGTACAACACCGCAGTACAACACCACAGTATAATATCACAGAACAGCACCGCATTAGAACACAGCATTACAACACCACGCTACAACACTGCGTTACAGAACCACGTTAAAACACCGCATTACAACATTGCGTTACAGCATCGCATTACAACATCGCAGTACAGCACCGCATTACAACACCACGGTACAACACCGCATTACAACACCGCAGTACAACACCACAGTACAACACCGTATTACAACTACGCATTACAAAACTGCAGTACAACACCGCAGTACAATACCACAGTACAACACCACGTTCCAACACTGCAGTACAACACCGCATCACAACTCCGCAGTACAACACCGCATTACAACATTGGAGTACAACACAGCAGTACAACATTGCAGTACAACACTGCATTACATCATCGCAGTACAACACCGCAGCACACCACATTACAACATTGGAGTACAACACCACGTTACAACATTGCAGTACAACACCGAATTACAAAACCGTGTTACAACACCACAGTACAACACTGCAGTACAACACCACATTACAACACCGCATTACAACATCGCAGTACAACACCACATTACAACACCGCAATACAACATCACAGTACAACACCGTATGACAACATTGCAGTACAACACCGCGTTAGAAAACTGTGTTACAGCATCGCATTACAACATCGCATCACAACACTGCATATATCACAGAACAACACCGCAGTACAGCACCGCGTTACAACACCACGTTACAACACCGCGTTACAGCATCGCTTTACAACATCGCAGTACAACACCGCAGTACAACACCACGTTACATCATCGCAGTACAACATCGCAGCACAACACTGCATTACAACACTGCAGTACAACACCACAGTACAACACCGTGTTACAACATTTCAGTACAACACCACGTTACAGCACCGCATTACAACACCGCATTACAGCACCGCATTACAACATGCAGTACAACATTGCAGTACAACACCGTGTTAAAACATTGCAGCACAACACCGCATTACAACACCGCAGTACAACATTGCAGTACAACAACACATTACAACATTGCAGTACAACACCTTTTTACAACACCGCATTACAACACATTACAAAACCGGCTTATAACACCACAGTACAACACCGCATTACAACACCACGTTACAAAACCACCTTACAACACCGCAGTACAACACCGCATTACAGCAGCGCATTACAACATCGCAGTACAACACCGCAGTATAATCTTGCGGAACAGCACCGCGTTAGAACACAGCGTTATAACACCACACTACAACACTGCATTACTGAACCATGTTAAAACACCGCATTACAACTCTACAGTACAACACCATGTTACAGCACCTCATTACAACATCGCATCACAAAACCGCAGTACAACACCACAGTACACTGCATTACAACACTGCAGTACAACACTGCAGTACAACACCGCATTACAACACTGCAGTACAACACCGCAGTACAACATTGCAGTACAACACCGCATTACAACATCGCAGTACAACACCACAGTACACCGTATTACAACATTGCAGTACAACACCACGTTACAACATCGCAGTACAACACCGCATTACAACACCGCATTACAACACCGCAGTACAACATCACAGTACAACACCGTATGACAACATTGCAGTACAACACCGCGTTACAAAACTGCGTTACAGCATCGCATTACAACATCGCATCACAACACTGCAGT
Organism: Somniosus microcephalus; assembly: GCF_052327205.1. NCBI lineage: Eukaryota > Metazoa > Chordata > Chondrichthyes > Squaliformes > Somniosidae > Somniosus > Somniosus microcephalus. The sequence goes on from NC_141013.1 coordinate 48,927,590, forward strand.
ATAATATCACAGAACAGCACCGCATTACAACACAACGTTACAACACCGCAGTACAACACCATGTTACAACACCGCAGTACAACACCACAGTACAACACCGCATTACAACTCCGCAGTACCACACCATGTTACAACAGCTCGTTACAACATTGCATCACAACACCGCAGTACAACACCGCAGTACAACACCGCATAACAACACCACAGTACACCGCAGTACAATTCCGCAGTACCACAACTTGTTACAACAGCTCGTTACAACATCACATCACAACACCATAGTACAACATCGCAGTAGAACAACGCGTTACAACACCGCAGTACAACACTGCATTACAACACCGCAATACAACACCGTGTTACAACACCGCATTACAACTCCGCAGTACCACACCATGTTACAACAGCTCGTTACAACATCGCATCACAACACCGCAGGAGAACACCGCAGTACAACACCACATAACAACACCACAGTACAACACTGCAGTACAATTCCGCAGTACCACACCTTTTTACAACAGCTCATTACAACATCGCATCACAACACCGTAGTACAACATCGCAGTAGAACACCGCATTACAACACCGCAATACAACACCGCGTTACAACACCGCAGAACAACACCACAGTACAACACTGCATTACAACACCGCAGTACAACACCGCGTTACAACACCGCAGTACAACACCACGTTACAACATTGCAGTACAACACCGCATTACAACACCGCATCACAACACCTCAATACAACATCGCATCACAACACCGCAGTACAACACCACAGTACAACACCGCATAACAACACAGTACAACACCACATTACAACACCGCAGTACCACACCTTTTTACAACAGCTCGTTACAACATCGCATCACAACACCGTAGTACAACATCGCAGTAGAACGCGTTACAACACCGCAGTACAACACCGCATTACAACACCGCAATACAACACCGCGTTACAACACCGCAGAACAACACCACAGTACAACACCGCATTACAACTCCGCAGTACCACACCATGTTACAACAGCTCGTTACAACATCGCATCACAACACCACAGTACAACACCGCAGTACAACACTGCATAACAACACCGCAGTACAACACTGCATAACAACACCGCAGTACAACACCGCGTTACAACACCGCAGTACAACACCACGTTACAACATTGCTGTACAACACCGCATTACAACACCGCAGTACAACACCGCATTACAACACCGCGTTACAACACCGCAGTACAACACCGCATTACAACATTGCTGTACAACACCGCATTACAACATTGCTGTACAACACCGCATTACAACACCGCATCACAACACCTCAATACAACATCGCATCACAACACCGCAGTACAACACCGCATTACAACACCGCAGTACAACACCGCAGTACAACACTGCATTACAACACCGCAGTACAACACCGCGTTACAACACCGCAGTACAACACCACATTACAACATTGCAGTACAACACCGCATTACAACATTGCAGTACAACACCGCATAACAACACCACAGTACAACACCGCAGTACAACACCGCAGTACAACACCGTATTACAACACCGCAGTACAACACCGCGTTACAACACCGCAATACAACACCGCGTTACAACACCGCAGAACAACACCACAGTACAACACCGCATTACAACTCCGCAGTACCACACCATGTTACAACAGCTCGTTACAACATCGCATCACAACACCACAGTACAACACCGCAGTACAACACTGCATAACAACACCGCAGTACAACACTGCATAACAACACCGCAGTACAACACCGCGTTACAACACCGCAGTACAACACCACGTTACAACATTGCTGTACAACACCGCATTACAACACCGCATTACAACACCGCGTTACAACACCGCAGTACAACACCGCATTACAACATTGCTGTACAACACCGCATTACAACATTGCAGTACAACACCGCATTACAACACCGCATCACAACACCTCAATACAACATCGCATCACAACACCGCAGTACAACACCGCAGTACAACACCGCATTACAACACCGCAGTACAACACCGCAGTACAACACCGCAGTACAACACCGCGTTACAACACCGCAGTACAACACCGCGTTACAACACCGCAGTACAACACCACATTACAACATTGCAGTACAACACCGCATTACAACATTGCAGTACAACACCGCATTACAACATTGCAGTACAACACCGCATAACAACACCACAGTACAACACCGCAGTACAACACCGCAGTACAACACCGCGTTACACCGCAGTACAACACCGCATTACAACATCGCAGTACAACACCGCGTTACATCACCACATTACAAAACTGCAGTACAACACCGTGTTACAACACTGCAGTACAACACCGCAGTACAACACCACAGTACAACACCGCAGTACAACACCACGTTACAACACCACAGTACAACACCGCATTACAACACCGCAATACAACACCGCGTTACAACACCGCAGTACAAAACCACAGTACAACACCACATTACAACTCCGCAGTACCACACCATGTTACAACAGTTCATTACAACATCACATCACAACACCGCTGTAAAACATCGCAGTACAACACCGCATAACAGCACCACAGTACAACACCGCAGTACAACACCACATTACAACACCGCAGTACAACACCACATTACAACATTGCAGTACAATACCGCAGTATAATATCGCAGAACAACACCGTGTTACAACACCACGTTACAGCATCGTATTACAACATCACAATATAGTATCGCAGCACAACATTGCAGTGCAACACCGCATTACAACATCGCAGTACAACACCGCAGTACACCGCCTTACAACATTGCAGTACACCACGTTACAACATTGCAGTACAACACCGCGTTACAACATTGCAGTACAACACCGAATTACAAAACCGTGTTACAACACCGCAGTACAACACCGCGTTACAACACCACATTACAACATTGCAGTACAACACCGCATTGCAACACCGCAGTACAACATCACAGTACAACACCGTATGACAACATTGCAGTACAACACCGCGTTACAAAACCGTGTTACAGCATCGCATTACAACATGGCATCACAACACTGCAGTATAATATCACAGAACAACACCGCATTACAACACCACGTTACAACACCGCAGTACAACACCACATTACAACACTGCAGTACAGCACCGCATTACAGCATCGCATTACAACACTGCATTACAACACCACAGTACAACACCGCAGTACAACACCGCATTACAACACCGCAGTACAACACCGTGTTACAACATCATAGTATAGTACGGCATTACAACACCGCAGTACAACACCGCATTACAACACCACAGTACAACACCGCATTACAACACCGCAGTACAACACCGTGTTACAACACTGCATTACAACATCGCAGTACAACACCGCATTACAGCACCTCAGTACATAATCACAGTACAACACCGCATGACAACATTGCAGTACAACACCTCGATACAACACTGCTTTACAACATCGTAGAACAGCATTGCAATAGAACACCATGGCCTAGAAATTCAGTTGGCGCCGCGCCAGGGCTTTAGCGCCGGAAATTTAGCGCCGGCGCTAAGTCCCCCCGCGCGCGCCAAAAATTCAGTAGCGCCGCGCCCAAACAGCTGCCGGCGCTACAGGAGGGTGTCAGCGCCTCGAAATGGGCGCTGACTGCCGCATTGCGGCGCAATTCCGGCTCTGCGGCACCCGATGCGGTGTGGCAGGCTGGGGAAGTGCAGGCCTCCTCCTTCAGTTAAGGAGGAGCTGCCTGCACCCGCCCGCTGGCCGTTGAAATCTTGAAAAAAATGAGCCCGGCACCTCGGAGAAGTGCCGGGCTCGCAGGCCAGACGCATCTGTTCCGCGGGGGGGGGGGGGTGGAGGAGTCCGGGGAGGGAGGTGCGGGCAGGCGGCCGGCGGGAAAGTTGCCGGCCGCCGCGCGACCTTAATGCACCGGCGCTAACTCGCGTAGGACTCTGCTGAAACATCGTTAGTTGCGGCTGCCACGGGCGAGGCGGCCACAACTCAATTTTGGCGTTGGGGCCCGTCACCACGGCAACCGGGATGCTGCGCACACCGATGACATCATCGGTGCCGGCGCAGCGCAACCGGTCTAACGCCGATGGCAGGGCCCCACTGAATTTACAAACCGGCCATAACTCCGGCGCTAGAGGGCCTAGCGCCTCAAATGGGGCGCTAACCCTACTGAATTTTCAGCACCATGTTACAACACCACGTTACAACACTGCGTTACAACACCGTAGTACAACATCGCAGTAGAACACCGCATTACAACACCGCAATACAACACCGCGTGACAACACCGCAATACAACCCTGCAGTACAACCCTGCAGTACAACACCGCATTACAACTCCGCAGTACCACACCATGTTACAATAGCTCGTTACAACATCGCATCACAACACCGCAGTACAACACTGCAGTACAACACCGAAGTACAACACCACGTTACAACATTGCAGTACAACACCGCATTACAACATCGCATCACAACATCACAGTATAATATCGCAGAACAACACCGCGTTACAACACCTCATTACAGCATCGCATTACACCATCGCATTACAACACCGCAGTATAATATCGCAGAACAACACCGCATTACAACACCTCATTACAGCATCGCATTACACCATCGCATTACAACACCGCAGTATAATATCGCAGAACAACACCGCATTACAACACCTCATTACAGCATCGCATTACACCATCGCATTACAACAATGCAGTATAATATCACAGAACAACACCGAGCTACAACACCACAGTACAACACCATGTTACAACACTTCAATACAAATCCAACCAACCCACTCAAATCCAACCAACCCACTCAAATCCATCCAACCCACTCAAATCCAACCAACCCACTCAAATCCAACCAACCACTCAAATCCAACCAACCCACTCAAATCCAACCAACTCACTCAAATCCAACCAACCCACTCAAATCCAACCAACCCACTCAAATCCAACCAACCCACTCAAATCCATCCAACCCACTCAAATCCAACCAACCCACTCAAATCCATCCAACCCACTCAAATCCAACCAACCCACTCAAATCCAACCAACCACTCAAATCCATCCAACCCACTCAAATCCAACCAACCCACTCAAATCCATCCAACCCACTCAAATCCAACCAACCCACTCAAATCCAACCAACCCACTCAAATCCATCCAACCCACTCAAATCCAACCAACCAACTCAAATCCAACCAACCCACTCAAATCCAACCAACCCACTCAAATCCAACCAACCCACTCAAATCCATCCAACCCACTCAAATCCATCCAACCCACTCAAATCCATCCAACCCTCTCAAATTTAAACCAACCCACTCAAATCCATCCAACCCACTCAAATCCATCCAACCCACTCAAATCCAACCAACCCACTCAAATCCATCCAACCCACTCAAATCCATCCAACCCACTCAAATCCATCAAACCCACTCAAATCCAACCAACCCACTCAAATCCATCCAACCCACTCAAATCCAACCAACCCACTCAAATACATCCAACCCACTCAAATCCAACCAACCCACTCAAATCCAACCAACCCACTCAAATCCAACCAACCCACTCAAATCCAAACAACCCACTCAAATCCAACAAACCCACTCAAATCCAACCAACCCACTCAAATCCAATCAACCCACTCAAAATGGGGGACACGGTTGCATAGTGGTTAGCACTGTTGCCTCACAGCGCCAGGGACCCGGGTTCAAATCTGGCCTCGGGCGACTGTCTTTGTGGAGTTTGCACAGTCTCCCCGTGTCTGCGTGGGTTTTCTCCGGGTGCTCCGGTTTCCTCCCACAGTCCAAAGATATGCGGGTTAGGTTGATTTGGCTATGATAAATTGACCCTTAGTGTAAGGGGATTAAATGCGTGGGGTTACGGGGATAGGGTGGGATATGTGTCGGTGCAGGCTCGATGGGCCGAAATGGCCTCTATCTGCACTGTGGGGATTCTGTGATTCTGTGATTCTGTGAAATCCATCCAACCACTCAAATCCATCCAACCTACTCAAATCCAACCAACCCACTCAAATCTAACCAACCCACGCAAATCCAACCAACCCACTCAAATCCAGCCAACCACTCAAATCCATCCAACCTACTCAAATCCAACCAACCCACTCAAATCCAACCAACCCACTCAAATCCATCCAACCCACTCAAATCCAACCAAACTACTCAAATCCATCCAACCCACTCAAATCCAGCCAACCCACTCAAATCCAACCAACCCACTCAAATCCATCCAACCCACTCAAATCCACCCAACCCACTCAAATCCATCCAACCCACTCAAATGCAACCAACCCCCTCAAATCCAACCAACCCACTGAAATCCATCCAACCCACTCAAATCGAACCAACCCACTCAAATCCATCCAACCCACTCAAATCCGACCAACCCATTCAAATCCAACCAACCCACTCAAATCCAAACAACGCACTCAAATCCAACCAACCCACTCAAATCCAACCAACCCACTCAAATCCATCCAACCCACTCAAATCCATCCAACCCACTCAAATCCAACCAACCCACTCAAATCCAACCATCCTACTCAAATCCAACCAAACCACTCAAATCCAACCAACCCACACAAATCCATCCAACCGACTCAAATCCAACCAACCCACTCAAATCCATCCAACCCACTCAAATCCATCCAACCCACACAAATCCAAACAACCCACTCAAATCCAACCAACCCACTCAAATCCATCCAACCCACTCAAATTCAACCAACCCACTCAAATCCAACCAAACTACTCAAATCCATCCAACCCACTCAAATCCAACCAACCCACTCAAATCCATCCATCCCACTCAAATCCACCCAACCCACTCAAATCCATCCAGCCCACTCAAATGCAACCAACCCACTCAAATCAAACCAACCCACTCAAATCCATCCAACCCACTCAAATCCGACCAACCCACTCAAATACAAGCAACCCACTCAAATCCAAACAACCTACTCAAATCCATCCAACCCACTCAAATCCATCCAACCCACTCAAATCCAACCAAAGCACTCAAATCCAACCAACCCACGCAAATCCAACCAACCCACTCAAATCCAACCAATCCACTCAAATCCAACCAATCCACTCAAATGCATCCAACCCACTCAAATCCACCAGCACGGTGGCATAGTGGTTAGCACTGTTGCCTCACAGCGCCAGGGACCCGGGTTCGAATCCGGCCTCGGGTGACTGTCTGTGTGGAGTTTGCACATTCTCCCCGTGTTTGCGTGGGTTTTCTCCGGGTGCTCCGGTTTCCTCCCAGAGTCCAAAGATGTGCTGGTTAGGTTGATTGGCTATGATAAAAATTGACCCTTAGTGTTAGGGGGATTAAATATGTGGGGTTACGGGGATAGGGTGGGATATGTGTTGGTGTAGGGGTTACGGGGATCGGGTGGGATATGTGTCGGTGCAGGCTCGATGGGCCGAAATGGCCTCTATCTGCACTGTGAGGTTTCTGTGATTCTGTGATTCTGTGAAATCCAACTAAACCACTCAAATGCATCCAACCACTCAAATGCATCCAACCTACTCAAATCCAACCAACCCACTCAAATCCAACCAACCCACGCAAATCCAACCAACCCACTCAAATCCAACCAATCCACTCAAATCCAACCAATCCACTCAAATGCATCCAACCCACTCAAATCCAACCAACCTACTCAAATCCATCCAACCCACTCAAATCCATCCAACCCACTCAAATCCAACCAACCCACTCAAATCCAACCAACCCACTCAAATCCATCCAACCCACTCAAATCCAACCAACCCACTCAAATCCAACCAACCCACTCAAATCCATCCAACCCACTCAAATCCAACCAACCTACTCAAATCCAACCAACCCACTCAAATCCATCAAACCCACTCAAATCCATCCAACCCACTAAATTCCAACCAACCCACTCAAATCCAACCAACCCACTCAAATCCAAGCAACCCACTCAAATCCATCCAACCCACTCAAATCCAACCAACCCACGCAAATCCAACCAACCCACTCAAATCCAACCAACCCACTCAAATCCAACCAACCCACTCAAATCCAACCAAACTACTCAAATCCATCCAACCCACTCAAATCCAACCAACCCACTCAAATCCAACCAACCCACTCAAATCCATCCAACCCACTCAAATCCATCCAACCCACTCAAATGCAACCAACCCACTCAAATCCAACCAACCCACTGAAATCCATCCAACCCACTCAAATCGAACCAACCCACTCAAATCCATCCAAGCCACTCAAATCCGACCAACCCACTCAAATCCAACCAACCCACTCAAATCCAACCAACGCACTCAAATCCAACCAACCCACTCAAATCCAACCAACCCACTCAAATCCATCCAACCCACTCAAATCCAACCAACCCACTCAAATCCATCCAACCCACTCAAATCCAACCAACCCACTCAAATCCAAACATCCTACTCGAATCCAACCAAACCACTCAAATCCAACCATCCTACTCAAATCCAACCAAACCACTCAAATCCAACCAACCCACTCAAATCCATCCAACCCACTCAAATCCAACCAACCCACTCAAATCCATCCAACCCATTCAAATCCAACCAACCCACTCAAATCCATCAAACCCACTCAAATCCATCCAACCCACTAAATTCCGACCAACCCACTGAAATCCAACCAACCCACTGAAATCCAAGCAACCCACTCAAATCCAAGCAACCCACTCAAATCCATCCAACCCACTCAAATCCAACCAACCCACGCAAATCCAACCAACCCACTCAAATCCAACCAACCCACTCAAATCCAACCAAACTACTCAAATCCATCCAACCCACTCAAATCCATCCAACCCACTCAAATCCAACCAACCCACTCAAATCCATCCAACCCACTCAAATCCATCCAACCCACTCAAATGCAACCAACCCCCTCAAATCCAACCAACCCACTGAAATCCATCCAACCCACTCAAATCCAACCAACCCACTCAAATCCATCCAACCTACTCAAATCCAACCAACCCACTCAAATCCAACCAATCCACTCAAATCCAACCAATCCACTCAAATCCATCCAACCCACTCAAATCCAACCAACCCACTCAAATCCTACCAACCCACGCAAATCCAACCAACCCACTCAAATCCATCCAACCACTCAATTCCATCCAACCTAATCAAATCCAACCAACCCACTCAAATCCAACAAATCCACTCAAATCCAACCAATGCACTGAAATCCATCCAACCCACTCAAATCCAACCAACCTACTCAAATCCATCCAACCCACTCAAATCCATCCAACCCACCCAAATCCAACCAACCCACTCAAATCTAACCAACCCACTCAAATCCATCCAACCCACTCAAATCCAATCAACCCACTCAAATCCAACCAACCCACTCAAATCCATCCAACCCACTCAAATCCAACCAAACCACTCAAATCCATCCAACCCACTAAAATCCAACCAACCTATTCAAATCCAACCAACCCATTCAAATCCAACCAACCCACTCAAATCCATCCAACCCACTAAATTCCAACCAAACCACTCAAATCCAACCAACCCACTAAAATCCAACCAACCTATTCAAATCCAACCAACCCATTCAAATCCAACCAACCCACTAAATTCCAACCAACCCACTCAAATCCAACCAACCCACTCAAATCCAAGCAACCCACTCAAATCCATCCAACCCACTCAAATCCAACCAACCCACTCAAATCCAACCAACCTACTCAAATCCACCAACCCACTAAAATCCATCCAACCAACTCAAATCCATCCAACCCACTGAAATCCAACCAACCCACTCAAATCCAACCAATCCACTAAAATCCAACCAAACCACTCAAATCCAACCAACCCACTCAAATCCAACCAACCTACTCAAATCCATCCAACCCACTCAAATCCATCCAACCCACTCAAATCCATCCAACCCACTCAAATCCAACCAACCCACTCAAATCCAACCAACCCACTCAAATCCAACCAACCCACTCAAATCCAACCAACCCACTCAAATCCGTCCAACCCACTCAAATCCGACCAACCCACTCAAATCCGACCAACCCACTCAAATCCGACCAACCTACTCAAATCCATCCAACCCACTCAAATCCATCCAGCCCACTCAAAACCAACTAACCCACTCAAATCCAACCATCCTACTCAAATCCAACCAACCCACTCAAATCCAACCAACCCACTCAAATCCATCCAACCCACTCAAATCCATCCAACCCACTCAAATCCAACCAAACCACTCAAATCCATCCAACCCACTAAAATCCATCCAACCTATTCAAATCCAACCAACCCATTCAAATCCAACCAACCCACTCAAATCCATCCAACCCACTAAATTCCAACCAAACCACTCAAATCCAACCAACCCACTAAAATCCAACCAACCTATTCAAATCCAACCAACCCATTCAAATCCAACCAACCCACTAAATTCCAACCAACCCACTCAAATCCAACCAACCCACTGAAATCCAACCAACCCACTCAAATCCGACCAACCCACTCAAATCCGACCAACCTACTCAAATCCATCCAACCCACTCAAATCCATCCAGCCCACTCAAAACCAACTAACCCACTCAAATCCAACCATCCTACTCAAATCCAACCAACCCATTCAAATCCAACCAACCCACTAAATTCCAACCAACCCACTCAAATCCAACCAACCCACTGAAATCCAACCAACCCACTCAAATCCATCCAACCCACTCAAATCCAACCAACCCACTCAAATCCAACCAAACTACTCAAATCCATCCAACCCACTCAAATCCAACCAACCCACTCAAATCCATCCATCCCACTCAAATCCACCCAACCCACTCAAATCCATCCAACCCACTCAAATCCGACCAACCCACTCAAATACAAGCAACCCACTCAAATCCAAACAACCTACTCAAATCCATCCAACCCACTCAAATCCATCCAACCCACTCAAATCCAACCAAAGCACTCAAATCCAAGCAACCCACTCAAATCCAGCCAACTCACTCAAATCCATCCAACCCACTCAAATCCAACCAACCCACTCAAATCCATCCAACCCACTCAAATCCAACCAACCCACTCAAATCCAACCAACCCACTCAAATCCAACCAACCCACTCAAATCCAACTAAACCACTCAAATCCATCCAACCACTCAAATGCATCCAACCTACTCAAATCCAACCAACCCACTCAAATCCAACCAACCCACGCAAATCCAACCAACCCACTCAAATCCAACCAATCCACTCAAATCCAACCCATCCACTCAAATGCATCCAACCCACTCAAATCCAACCAACCCACTCAAATCCATCCAACCCACTCAAATCCATCCAACCCACTCAAATCCAACCAACCCACTCAAATCCAACCAACCCACTCAAATCCAGCCAACCCACTCAAATCCAACCAACCCACTCAAATCCAACCAACCCACTCAAATCCAACCAACCCACTCAAATCCAACCAAACCACTCAAATCCATCCAACCCACTCAAATCCAACCAACCTACTCAAATCCATCCAACCCACTCAAATCCGACCAACCCACTCAAATCCAACCAACCCACTCAAATCCAACCAACGCACTCAAATCCAACCAACCCACTCAAATCCAACCAACCCACTCAAATCCATCCAACCCACTCAAATCCAACCAACCCACTCAAATCCAAACATCCTAATCGAATCCAACCAAACCACTCAAATCCAACCATCCTACTCAAATCCAACCAAACCACTCAAATCCAACCAACCCACTCAAATCCATCCAACCCACTCAAATCCAACCAACCCACTCAAATCCATCCAACCCATTCAAATCCAACCAACCCACTCAAATCCATCAAACCCACTCAAATCCATCCAACCCACTAAATTCCGACCAACCCACTCAAATCCAACCAACCCACTGAAATCCAAGCAACCCACTCAAATCCAAGCAACCCACTCAAATCCATCCAACCCACTCAAATCCAACCAACCCACGCAAATCCAACCAACCCACTCAAATCCAACCAACCCACTCAAATCCAACCAAACTACTCAAATCCATCCAACCCACTCAAATCCATCCAACCCACTCAAATCCAGCCAACCCACTCAAATCCAACCAACCCACTCAAATCCATCCAACCCACTCAAATCCACCCAACCCACTCAAATCCATCCAACCCACTCAAATGCAACCAACCCCCTCAAATCCAACCAACCCACTGAAATCCATCCAACCCACTCAAATCCAACCAACCCACTCAAATCCAACCAACCCACTGAAATCCATCCAACCTACTCAAATCCAACCAACCCACTCAAATCCAACCAATCCACTCAAATCCAACCAACCCACTCAAATCCATCCAACCCACTCAAATCCAACCAACCCACTCAAATCCTACCAACCCACGCAAATCCAACCAACCCACTCAAATCCATCCAACCACTCAATTCCATCCAACCTAATCAAATCCAACCAACCCACTCAAATCCAACAAATCCACTCAAATCCAACCAATCCACTGAAATCCATCCAACCCACTCAAATCCAACCAACCTACTCAAATCCATCCAACCCACTCAAATCCATCCAACCCACCCAAATCCAACCAACCCACTCAAATCTAACCAACCCACTCAAATCCATCCAACCCACTCAAATCCATCCAACCCACTCAAATCCAACCAACCCACTCAAATCCAATCAACCCACTCAAATCCAACCAACCCACTCAAATCCATCCAACCCACTCAAATCCAACCAAACCACTCAAATCCATCCAACCCACTAAAATCCAACCAACCTATTCAAATCCAACCAACCCATTCAAATCCAACCAACCCACTCAAATCCATCCAACCCACTAAATTCCAACCAAACCACTCAAATCCAACCAACCCACTAAAATCCAACCAACCTATTCAAATCCAACCAACCCATTCAATCCAACCAACCCACTAAATTCCAACCAACCCACTCAAATCCAAGCAACCCACTCAAATCCAAGCAACCCACTCAAATCCATCCAACCCACTCAAATCCAACCAACCCACTCAAATCCACCAACCCACTAAAATCCATCCAACCAACTCAAATCCATCCAACCCACTGAAATCCAACCAACCCACTCAAATCCATCCAACCCACTCAAATCCAACCAATCCACTAAAATCCAACCAAACCACTCAAATCCAACCAACCCACTCAAATCCAACCAACCTACTCAAATCCATCCAACCCACTCAAATCCATCCAACCCACTCAAATCCATCCAACCCACTCAAATCCAACCAACCCACTCAAATCCAACCAACCCACTCAAATCCAACCAACCCACTCAAATCCAACCAACCCACTCAAATCCGTCCAACCCACTCAAATCCGACCAACCCACTCAAATCCGACCAACCCACTCAAATCCGACCAACCTACTCAAATCCATCCAACCCACTCAAATCCATCCAGCCCACTCAAAACCAACTAACCCACTCAAATCCAACCATCCTACTCAAATCCAACCAACCCACTCAAATCCAACCAACCCACTCAAATCCATCCAACCCACTCAAATCCATCCAACCCACTCAAATCCAACCAAACCACTCAAATCCATCCAACCCACTAAAATCCAACCAACCTATTCAAATCCAACCAACCCATTCAAATCCAACCAACCCATTCAAATCCAACCAACCCACTCAAATCCATCCAACCCACTAAATTCCAACCAAACCACTCAAATCCAACCAACCCACTAAAATCCAACCAACCTATTCAAATCCAACCAACCCATTCAAATCCAACCAACCCACTAAATTCCAACCAACCCACTCAAATCCAACCAACCCACTGAAATCCAACCAACCCACTCAAATCCAAGCAACCCACTCAAATCCATCCAACCCACTCAAATCCAACCAACCCACTCAAATCCAAACAACCTACTCAAATCCACCAACCCACTAAAATCCATCCAACCAACTCAAATCCATCCAACCCACTGAAATCCAACCAACCCACTCAAATCCATCCAACCCACTCAAATCCAACCAATCCACTAAAATCCAACCAAACCACTCAAATCCAACCAACCCACTCAAATCCAACCAACCTACTGAAATCCATCCAACCCACTCAAATCCATCCAACCCACTCAAATCCATCCAACCCACTCAAATCCAACCAACCCACTCAAATCCAACCAACCCACTCAAATCCAACCAACCCACTCAAATCCAAACAACCCACTCAAATCCGTCCAACCCACTCAAATCCGACCAACCCACTCAAATCCGACCAACCCACTCAAATCCGACCAACCCACTCAAATCCATCCAACCCACTCAAATCCATCCAGCCCACTCAAAACCAACTAACCCACTCAAATCCAACCATCCTACTCAAATCCATCCAACCCACTCAAATCCAACCAACCCACTCAAATCCGACCAAACTACTCAAATCCATCCAACCCACTCAAATCCATCCATCCCACTCAAATCCAACCAATCCACTCAAATCCAACCAATCCACTCAAATGCATCCAACCCACTCAAATCCAACCAACCCACTCAAATCCATCCAACCCACTCAAATCCATCCAACCCACTCAAATCCAACCAACCCACTCAAATCCAACCAACCCACTCAAATCCATCCAACCCACTCAAATCCAGCCAACCCACTCAAATCCAACCAACCCACTCAAATCCAACCAACCCACTCAAATCCAACCAACCCACTCAAATCCAACCAAACCACTCAAATCCATCCAACCCACTCAAATCCAACCAACCTACTCAAATCCAACCAATCCACTCAAATCCAACCAACCCATTCAAATCCAACCAACCCACTCAAATCCATCAAACCCACTCAAATCCATCCAACCCATTAAATTCCAACCAACCCACTCAAATCCAACCAACCCACTCAAATCCAACCAACCCACTCAAATCCAAGCAACCCACTCAAATCCATCCAACCCACTCAAATCCAACCAACCCACACAAATCCAACCAACCCACTCAAATCCAACCAATCCACTCAAATCCATCCAACCCACTCAAATCCAACCAACCCACTCAAATCCTACCAACCCACGCAAATCCAACCAACCCACTCAAATCCATCCAACCACTCAATTCCATCCAACCTAATCAAATCCAACCAACCCACTCAAATCCAACAAATCCACTCAAATCCAACCAATCCACTGAAATCCATCCAACCCACTCAAATCCAACCAACCTACTCAAATCCATCCAACCCACTCAAATCCATCCAACCCACCCAAATCCAACCAACCCACTCAAATCTAACCAACCCACTCAAATCCATCCAACCCACGCAAATCCATCCAACCCACTCAAATCCAATCAACCCACTCAAATCCAACCAACCCACTCAAATCCATCCAACCCACTCAAATCCAACCAAACCACTCAAATCCATCCAACCCACTAAAATCCAACCAACCTATTCAAATCCAACCAACCCATTCAAATCCAACCAACCCACTCAAATCCATCCAACCCACTAAATTCCAACCAAACCACTCAAATCCAACCAACCCACTAAAATCCAACCAACCTATTCAAATCCAACCAACCCATTCAAATCCAACCAACCCACTAAATTCCAACCAACCCACTCAAATCCAACCAACCCACTCAAATCCAAGCAACCCACTCAAATCCATCCAACCCACTCAAATCCAACCAACCCACTCAAATCCAACCAACCTACTCAAATCCACCAACCCACTAAAATCCATCCAACCAACTCAAATCCATCCAACCCACTGAAATCCAACCAACCCACTCAAATCCATCCAACCCACTCAAATCCAACCAATCCACTAAAATCCAACCAAACCACTCAAATCCAACCAACCCACTCAAATCCAACCAACCTACTCAAATCCATCCAACCCACTCAAATCCATCCAACCCACTCAAATCCATCCAACCCACTCAAATCCAACCAACCCACTCAAATCCAACCAACCCACTCAAATCCAACCAACCCACTCAAATCCAACCAACCCACTCAAATCCGTCCAACCCACTCAAATCCGACCAACCCACTCAAATCCGACCAACCCACTCAAACCCGACCAACCTACTCAAATCCATCCAACCCACTCAAATCCATCCAGCCCACTCAAAACCAACTAACCCACTCAAATCCAACCATCCTACTCAAATCCAACCAACCCACTCAAATCCAACCAACCCACTCAAATCCATCCAACCCACTCAAATCCATCCAACCCACTCAAATCCAACCAAACCACTCAAATCCATCCAACCCACTAAAATCCAACCAACCTATTCAAATCCAACCAACCCATTCAAATCCAACCAACCCACTCAAATCCATCCAACCCACTAAATTCCAACCAAACCACTCAAATCCAACCAACCCACTAAAATCCAACCAACCTATTCAAATCCAACCAACCCATTCAAATCCAACCAACCCACTAAATTCCAACCAACCCACTCAAATCCAACCAACCCACTGAAATCCAACCAACCCACTCAAATCCAAGCAACCCACTCAAATCCATCCAACCCACTCAAATCCAACCAACCCACTCAAATCCAACCAACCTACTCAAATCCACCAACCCACTAAAATCCATCCAACCAACTCAAATCCATCCAACCCACTGAAATCCAACCAACCCACTCAAATCCATCCAACCCACTCAAATCCAACCAATCCACTAAAATCCAACCAAACCACTCAAATCCAACCAACCCACTCAAATCCAACCAACCTACTCAAATCCATCCAACCCACTCAAATCCATCCAACCCACTCAAATCCATCCAACCCACTCAAATCCAACCAACCCACTCAAATCCAACCAACCCACTCAAATCCAACCAACCCACTCAAATCCAACCAACCCACTCAAATCCGTCCAACCCACTCAAATCCGACCAACCCACTCAAATCCGAACAACCCACTCAAATCCGACCAACCTACTCAAATCCATCCAACCCACTCAAATCCATCCAGCCCACTCAAAACCAACTAACCCACTCAAATCCAACCATCCTACTCAAATCCAACCAACCCACTCAAATCCAACCAACCCACTCAAATCCATCCAACCCACTCAAATCCAACCAACCCACTCAAATCCAACCAAACTACTCAAATCCATCCAACCCACTCAAATCCAACCAACCCACTCAAATCCATCCATCCCACTCAAATCCACCCAACCCACTCAAATCCATCCAACCCACTCAAATCCGACCAACCCACTCAAATACAAGCAACCCACTCAAATCCAAACAACCTACTCAAATCCATCCAACCCACTCAAATCCATCCAACCCACTCAAATCCAACCAAAGCACTCAAATCCAACCAACCCACTCACATCCAGCCAACTCACTCAAATCCATCCAACCCACTCAAATCCAACCAACCCACTCAAATCCATCCAACCCACTCAAATCCAACCAACCCACTCAAATCCAACCAACCCACTCAAATCCAACCAACCTACTCAAATCCAACCAACCCACTCAAATCCAACCAACCCACGCAAATCCAACCAACCCACTCAAATCCAACCAATCCACTCAAATCCAACCAATCCAACCAAATGCATCCAACCCACTCAAATCCAACCAACCCACTCAAATCCATCCAACCCACTCAAATCCAGCCAACCCACTCAAATCCAACCAACCCACTCAAATCCAACCAACCCACTCAAATCCAACCAACCCACTCAAATCCAACCAAACCACTCAAATCCATCCAACCCACTCAAATCCAACCAACCTACTCAAATCCAACCAATCCACTCAAATCCAACCAACCCATTCAAATCCAACCAACCCACTCAAATCCATCAAACCCACTCAAATCCATCCAACCCATTAAATTCCAACCAACCCACTCAAATCCAACCAACCCACTCAAATCCAACCAACCCACTCAAATCCAAGCAACCCACTCAAATCCATCCAACCCACTCAAATCCAACCAACCCACACAAATCCAACCAACCCACTCAAATCCAACCAACCCACTCAAATCCAACCAAACTACTCAAATCCATCCAACCCACTCAAATCCATCCAACCCACTCAAATCCAACCACCCCACTCAAATCCAACCAACCCACTCAAATCCATCCAACCCACTCAAATCCACCAACCCACTCAAATCCATCCAACCCACTCAAATGCAACCAACCCACTCAAATCCAACCAACCCACTGAAATCCATCCAACCCACTCAAATCGAACCAACCCACTCAAATCCATCCAACCCACTCAAATCCGACCAACCCACTCAAATCCAACCAACCCACTCAAATCCAACCAACCCACTCAAATCCGTCCAACCCACTCAAATCCGACCAACCCACTCAAATCCGAACAACCCACTCAAATCCGACCAACCTACTCAAATCCATCCAACCCACTCAAATCCATCCAGCCCACTCAAAACCAACTAACCCACTCAAATCCAACCATCCTACTCAAATCCAACCAACCCACTCAAATCCAACCAACCCACTCAAATCCATCCAACCCACTCAAATCCAACCAACCCACTCAAATCCAACCAAACTACTCAAATCCATCCAACCCACTCAAATCCAACCAACCCACTCAAATCCATCCATCCCACTCAAATCCACCCAACCCACTCAAATCCATCCAACCCACTCAAATCCGACCAACCCACTCAAATACAAGCAACCCACTCAAATCCAAACAACCTACTCAAATCCATCCAACCCACTCAAATCCATCCAACCCACTCAAATCCAACCAAAGCACTCAAATCCAACCAACCCACTCACATCCAGCCAACTCACTCAAATCCATCCAACCCACTCAAATCCAACCAACCCACTCAAATCCATCCAACCCACTCAAATCCAACCAACCCACTCAAATCCAACCAACCCACTCAAATCCAACCAACCCACTCAAATCCAACTAAACCACTCAAATCCATCCAAGCACTCAAATGCATCCAACCTACTCAAATCCAACCAACCCACTCAAATCCAACCAACCCACGCAAATCCAACCAACCCACTCAAATCCAACCAATCCACTCAAATCCAACCAATCCACTCAAATGCATCCAACCCACTCAAATCCAACCAACCCACTCAAATCCATCCAACCCACTCAAATCCAGCCAACCCACTCAAATCCAACCAACCCACTCAAATCCAACCAACCCACTCAAATCCAACCAACCCACTCAAATCCAACCAAACCACTCAAATCCATCCAACCCACTCAAATCCAACCAACCTACTCAAATCCAACCAATCCACTCAAATCCAACCAACCCATTCAAATCCAACCAACCCACTCAAATCCATCAAACCCACTCAAATCCATCCAACCCATTAAATTCCAACCAACCCACTCAAATCCAACCAACCCACTCAAATCCAACCAACCCACTCAAATCCAAGCAACCCACTCAAATCCATCCAACCCACTCAAATCCAACCAACCCACACAAATCCAACCAACCCACTCAAATCCAACCAACCCACTCAAATCCAACCAAACTACTCAAATCCATCCAACCCACTCAAATCCATCCAACCCACTCAAATCCAACCACCCCACTCAAATCCAACCAACCCACTCAAATCCATCCAACCCACTCAAATCCACCAACCCACTCAAATCCATCCAACCCACTCAAATGCAACCAACCCACTCAAATCCAACCAACCCACTGAAATCCATCCAACCCACTCAAATCGAACCAACCCACTCAAATCCATCCAACCCACTCAAATCCGACCAACCCACTCAAATCCAACCAACCCACTCAAATCCAACCAACGCACTCAAATCCAACCAACCCACTCAAATCCAACCAACCCACTCAAATCCATCCAACCCACTCAAATCCAACCAACCCACTCAAATCCATCCAACCCACTCAAATCCAACCAACCCACTCAAATCCAACCAAACCACTCAAATCCAACCATCCTACTCAAATCCAACCAAACCACTCAAATCCAACCAACCCACTCAAATCCATCCAACCCACTCAAATCCAACCAACCCACTCAAATCCATCCAACCCATTCAAATCCAACCAACCCACTCAAAGCCATCAAACCCACTCAAATCCATCCAACCCACTAAATTCCGACCAACCCACTCAAATCCAACCAACCCACTGAAATCCAAGCAACCCACTCAAATCCAAGCAACCCACTCAAATCCATCCAACCCACTCAAATCCAACCAACCCACGCAAATCCAACCAATCCACTCAAATCCAACCAACCCACTCAAATCCAACCAAACTACTCAAATCCATCCAACCCACTCAAATCCATCCAACCCACTCAAATCCAGCCAACCCACTCAAATCCAACCAACCCACTCAAATCCATCCAACCCACTCAAATCCACCCAACCCACTCAAATCCATCCAACCCACTCAAATGCAACCAACCCCCTCAAATCCAACCAACCCACTGAAATCCATCCAACCCACTCAAATCGAACCAACCCACTCAAATCCATCCAACCCACTCAAATCCGACCAACCCATTCAAATCCAACCAACCCACTCAAATCCAAACAACGCACTCAAATCCAACCAACCCACTCAAATCCAACCAACCCACTCAAATCCAACCAACCCACTCAAATCCATCCAACCCACTCAAATCCAACCAACCCACTCAAATCCATCCAACCCACTCAAATCCAACCAACCCACTCAAATCCAACCAACCCACTCAAATCCATCCAACCCACACAAATCCAAACAACCCACTCAAATCCAACCAACCCACTCAAATCCATCCAACCCACTCAAATCCAACCAACCCACTCAAATCCAACCATCCTACTCAAATCCAACCAACCCACTCAAATCCAACCAACGCACTCAAATCCATCCAACCCACTCAAATCCAACCAACCCACTCAAATCCAACCAAACTACTCAAATCCATCCAACCCACTCAAATCCAACCAACCCACTCAAATCCATCCATCCCACTCAAATCCACCCAACCCACTCAAATCCATCCAGCCCACTCAAATGCAACCAACCCACTCAAATCAAACCAACCCACTCAAATCCATCCAACCCACTCAAATCCGACCAACCCACTCAAATACAAGCAACCCACTCAAATCCAAACAACCTACTCAAATCCATCCAACCCACTCAAATCCATCCAACCCACTCAAATCCAACCAAAGCACTCAAATCCAACCAACCCACTCAAATCCAGCCAACCCACTCAAATCCATCCAACCCACTCAAATCCAACCAACCCACTCAAATCCATCCAACCCACTCAAATCCAACCAACCCACTCAAATCCAACCAACCCACTCAAATCCAACCAACCCACTCAAATCCAACTAAACCACTCAAATCCATCCAAACACTCAAATGCACCCAACCTACTCAAATCCAACCAACCCACTCAAATCCAACCAACCCACTCAAATCCAACCAATCCACTCAAATCCAACCAATCCACTCAAATGCATCCAACCCACTCAAATCCAACCAACCTACTCAAATCCATCCAACCCACTCAAATCCATCCAACCCACTCAAATCCAACCAACCCACTCAAATCCAACCAACCCACTCAAATCCATCCAACCCACTCAAATCCAGACAACCCACTCAAATCCAACCAACCCACTCAAATCCAACCAACCCACTCAAATCCAACCAACCCACTCAAATCCATCCAACCCACTCAAATCCAACCAAACCACTCAAATCCATCCAACCCACTCAAATCCAACCAACCTACTCAAATCCAACCAATCCACTCAAATCCAACCAACCCATTCAAATCCAACCAACCCACTCAAATCCATCAAACCCACTCAAATCCATCCAACCCACTAAATTCCAACCAACCCACTCAAATCCAACCAACCCACTCAAATCCAAGCAACCCACTCAAATCCAACCAACCCACGCAAATCCAACCAACCCACTCAAATCCAACCAACCCACTCAAATCCAACCAAACTACTCAAATCCATCCAACCCACTCAAATCCATCCAACCCACTCAAATCCAACCAACCCACTCAAATCCAACCAACCCACTCAAATCCAACCAACCCACTCAAATCCACCAACCCACTCAAATCCATCCAACCCACTCAAATGCAACCAACCCACTCAAATCCAACCAACCCACTGAAATCCATCCAACCCACTCAAATCGAACCAACCCACTCAAATCCATCCAACCCACTCAAATCCGACCAACCCACTCAAATCCAACCAACCCACTCAAATCCAACCAACGCACTCAAATCCAACCAACCCACTCAAATCCAACCAACCCACTCAAATCCATCCAACCCACTCAAATCCAACCAACCCACTCAAATCCATCCAACCCACTCAAATCCAACCAACCCACTCAAATCCAAACATCCTACTCGAATCCAACCAAACCACTCAAATCCAACCATCCTACTCAAATCCAACCAACCCACTCAAATCCATCCAACCCACTCAAATCCAACCAAACCACTCAAATCCATCCAACCCATTCAAATCCAACCAACCCACTCAAATCCATCAAACCCACTCAAATCCATCCAACCCACTAAATTCCGACCAACCCACTCAAATCCAACCAACCCACTGAAATCCAAGCAACCCACTCAAATCCAAGCAACCCACTCAAATCCATCCAACCCACTCAAATCCAACCAACCCACGCAAATCCAACCAACCCACTCAAATCCAACCAACCCACTCAAATCCAACCAAACTACTCAAATCCATCCAACCCACTCAAATCCATCCAACCCACTCAAATCCAGCCAACCCACTCAAATCCAACCAACCCACTCAAATCCATCCAACCCACTCAAATCCACCCAACCCACTCAAATCCATCCAACCCACTCAAATGCAACCAACCCCCTCAAATCCAACCAACCCACTGAAATCCATCCAACCCACTCAAATCGAACCAACCCACTCAAATCCATCCAACCCACTCAAATCCGACCAACCCATTCAAATCCAACCAACCCACTCAAATCCAACCAACGCACTCAAATCCAACCATCCCACTCAAATCCAACCAACCCACTCAAATCCATCCAACCCACTCAAATCCAACCAACCCACTCAAATCCATCCAACCCACTCAAATCCAACCAACCCACTCAAATCCAACCATCCTACTCAAATCCAACCAAACCAGTCAAATCCAACCAACCCACACAAATCCATCCAACCGACTCAAATCCAACCAACCCACTCAAATCCAACCAACCCACTCAAATCCAACTAAACCACTCAAATCCATCCAACCTACTCAAATCCAACCAACCCACTCAAATCCAACCAACCCACTCAAATCCAACCAATCCACTCAAATCCAACCAATCCACTCAAATGCATCCAACCCACTCAAATCCAACCAACCCACTCAAATCCATCCAACCCACTCAAATCCAACCAACCCACTCAAATCCAACCAACCCACTCAAATCCATCCAACCCACTCAAATCCAGCCAACCCAATCAAATCCAACCAACCCACTCAAATCCAACCAACCCACTCAAATCCAACCAACCCACTCAAATCCATCCAAACCACTCAAATCCATCCAACCCACTCAAATCCAACCAACCTACTCAAATCCAACCAATCCACTCAAATCCAACCAACCCATTCAAATCCAACCAACCCACTCAAATCCATCAAACCCACTCAAATCCATCCAACCCACTAAATTCCAACCAACCCACTCAAATCCAACCAACCCACTCAAATCCAACCAACCCACTCAAATCCAAGCAACCCACTCAAATCCATCCAACCCACTCAAATCCAACCAACCCACGCAAATCCAACCAACCCACTCAAATCCAACCAACCCACTCAAATCCAACCAAACTACTCAAATCCATCCAACCCACTCAAATCCATCCAACCCACTCAAATCCAACCACCCCACTCAAATCCAACCAACCCACTCAAATCCATCCAACCCACTCAAATCCACCAACCCACTCAAATCCATCCAACCCACTCAAATGCAACCAACCCACTCAAATCCAACCAACCCACTGAAATCCATCCAACCCACTCAAATCGAACCAACCCACTCAAATCCATCCAACCCACTCAAATCCGACCAACCCACTCAAATCCAACCAACCCACTCAAATCCAACCAACGCACTCAAATCCAACCAACCCACTCAAATCCAACCAACCCACTCAAATCCATCCAACCCACTCAAATCCAACCAACCCACTCAAATCCAAACATCCTACTCGAATCCAACCAAACCACTCAAATCCATCAAACCCACTCAAATCCAACCAACCCACTCAAATCCATCCAACCCATTCAAATCCAACCAACCCACTCAAATCCATCAAACCCACTCAAATCCATCCAACCCACTAAATTCCGACCAACCCACTCAAATCCAACCAACCCACTGAAATCCAAGCAACCCACTCAAATCCAAGCAACCCACTCAAATCCATCCAACCCACTCAAATCCAACCAACCCACGCAAATCCAACCAACCCACTCAAATCCAACCAACCCACTCAAATCCAACCAAACTACTCAAATCCATCCAACCCACTCAAATCCATCCAACCCACTCAAATCCAGCCAACCCACTCAAATCCAACCAACCCACTCAAATCCATCCAACCCACTCAAATCCACCCAACCCACTCAAATCCATCCAACCCACTCAAATGCAACCAACCCCCTCAAATCCAACCAACCCACTGAAATCCATCCAACCCACTCAAATCGAACCAACCCACTCAAATCCATCCAACCCACTCAAATCCGACCAACCCATTCAAATCCAACCAACCCACTCAAATCCAAACAACGCACTCAAATCCAACCAACCCACTCAAATCCAACCAACCCACTCAAATCCATCCAACCCACTCAAATCCAACCAACCCACTCAAATCCATCCAACCCACTCAAATCCAACCAACCCACTCAAATCCAACCATCCTACTCAAATCCATCCAAACCACTCAAATCCAACCAACCCACACAAATCCATCCAACCGACTCAAATCCAACCAACCCACTCAAATCCAACCAACCCACTCAAATCCATCCAACCCACTCAAATCCATCCAACCCACACAAAGCCAAACAACCCACTCAAATCCAACCAACCGACTCAAATCCATCCAACCCACTCAAATCCAACCAACCCACTCAAATCCAACCATCCTACTCAAATCCAACCAACCCACTCAAATCCAACCAACGCACTCAAATCCATCCAACCCACTCAAATCCAACCAACCCACTCAAATCCAACCAAACTACTCAAATCCATCCAACCCACTCAAATCCAACCAACCCACTCAAATCCATCCATCCCACTCAAATCCACCCAACCCACTCAAATCCATCCAGCCCACTCAAATGCAACCAACCCACTCAAATCAAACCAACCCACTCAAATCCATCCAACCCACTCAAATCCGACCAACCCACTCAAATACAAGCAACCCACTCAAATCCAAACAACCTACTCAAATCCATCCAACCCACTCAAATCCATCCAACCCACTCAAATCCAACCAAAGCACTCAAATCCAACCAACCCACTCAAATCCAGCCAACCCACTCAAATCCATCCAACCCACTCAAATCCAACCAACCCACTCAAATCCATCCAACCCACTCAAATCCAACCAACCCACTTTAATCCAACCAACCCACTCAAATCCAACCAACCCACTCAAATCCAACTAAACCACTCAAATCCATCCAACCACTCAAATGCATCCAACCTACTCAAATCCAACCAACCCACTCAAATCCATCCAACCCACTCAAATCCATCCAAATCACACAAATCCAAACAACCCACTCAAATCCAACCAACCCACTCAAATCCAACCAACACACTCAAATCCAACCAACCCACTCAAATCCATCCAACCCACTCAAATCCAACCAACCCACTCAAATCCAACCAACCCACTCAAATCCAACCAACCTACTCAAATCCATCCAACCCACTCAAATCCATCCAGCCCACTCAAATCCATCCAACCCACTCAAATCCAACCAAAGCACTCAAATCCAACCAACCCACTCAAATCCAACCAACCCACTCAAAACCATCCAACCCACTCAAATCCAACCAACCCACTCAAATCCAACCATCCTACTCAAATCCAACCAAAGCACTCAAATCCAACCAACGCACTCAAATCCATCCAACCCACTCAAATCCAACCAACCCACTCAAATCCAACCAACCCACTCAAATCCAACCAACCCACTCAAATCCAACCAAACCACTCAAATCCATCCAACCACTCAAATGCATCCAACCTACTCAAATCCAACGAACCCACTCAAATCCAACCAACCCACGCAAATCCAACCAACCCACTCAAATCCAACCAATCCACTCAAATCCAACCAATCCACTCAAATGCATCCAACCCACTCAAATCCAACCAACCTACTCAGATCCATCCAACCCACTCAAATCCATCCAACCCACTCAAATCCAACCAACCCACTCAAATCCAACCAACCCACTCAAATCCATCCAACCCACTCAAATCCAGCCAACCCACTCAAATCCAACCAACCCACTCAAATCCAACCAACCAACTCAAATCCAACCAACCCACTCAAATCCATCCAACCTACTCAAATCCAACCAACCTACTCAAATCCAACCAATCCACTCAAATCCAACCAACCCATTCAAATCCAACCAACCACTCAAATCCATCAAACCCACTCAAATCCATCCAACCCACTAAATTCCAACCAACCCACTCAAATCCAACCAACCCACTGAAATCCAACCAACCCACTCAAATCCAAGCAACCCACGCAAATCCATCCAACCCACAAATCCAACCAACCCAAGCCAATCCAACGAACCCACTCAAATCCAACCAACCCACTCAAATCCAACCAAACTACTCAAATCCATCCAACCCACTGAAATCCATCCAACCCACTCAAATTCAACCAACCCACTCAAATCCAGCCAACCCACTCAAATCCATCCAACCCACTCAAATCCACCCAACCCACTCAAATCCATCCAACCCACTCAAATCCAAGCAACCCACTCAAATCCATCCAACCCACTCAAATCGAACCAACCCACTCAAATCCATCCAACCCACTCAAATCCGACCAACCCACTCAAATCCAACCAACCTACTCAAATCCATCCAACCCACTCAAATCCAACCAACGCACTCAAATCCAGCCAACCCACTCAAATCCAACCAACCCACTCAAATCCATCCAACCCACTCAAATCCAACCAACCCACTCAAATCCATCCAACCCACTCAAATCCAACCAACCCACTCAAATCCAACCATCCTACTCAAATCCAACCAAACCACTCAATTCCAACCGACCCACTCAAATCCATCCAACCCACTCAAATCCAACCAACCCACTCAAATCCATCCAACCCACTCAAATCCGACCAACCCACTCAAATCCAACCAACCCACTCAAATCCAACCAACCCACGCAAATCCAACCAACCCACTCAAATCCATCCAACCACTCAAATCCATCCAACCTACTCAAATCCAACCAACCCACTCAAATCCAACCAATCCACTCAAATCCAACCAATCAACTCAAATCCAACCAAACTACTCAAATCCATCCAACCCACACAAATCCATCCAACCCACTCAAATCCAACCAACCCACTCAAATCCAACCAACCCACTCAAATCGAACCAACCCACACAAATCCATCCAACCCACTCAAATCCAACCAACCCACTCAAATCCAACCATCCCACTCAAATCCATCCAACCACTCAAATCAATCCAACCTACTCAAATCCAACCAACCCACTCAAATCCAACCAACCCACGCAAATCCAACCAACCCACTCAAATCCATCCAACCACTCAAATCCATCCAACCTACTCAAATCCAACCAACCCACTCAAATCCAACCAATCCACTCAAATCCAACCAATCCACTCAAATCCATCCAACCTACTCAAATCCATCCAACCCACTCAAATCCATCCAACCCACTCAAATCCAACCAATCCACTCAAATCCATCCAACCCACTCAAATCCAACCAAACTACTCAAATCCAACCAACCCACGCAAATCCATCCAACCCACTGAAATCCACCCAACCCACTCAAATCCATCCAACCCACTCAAATGCAACCAACCCACTCAAATCCAACCAACCCACTCAAATCCAACCAAACTACTCAAATCCATCCAACCCACTGAAATCCATCCAACCCACTGAAATCCAACCAACCCACTCAAATCCAACCAACCCACTCAAATCCATCCAACCCACTCAAATCCACCCAACCCACTCAAATCCATCCAACCCACTCAAATGCAACCAACCCACTCAAATCCAACCAACCCACTGAAATCCAGCCAACCCACTCAAATCCAACCAACCCACTCAAATCCAACCAACCTACTCAAATCCAGCCAACCCACTCAAATCCAACCAACCCACTCAAATCCATCCAACTCACTCAAATCCAACCAACCCACTCAAATCCATCCAACCCACTCAAATCCAGCCAACCCACTCAAATCCATCCAACCCACTCAAATCCAACCAACCCACTCAAATCCAACCATCCTACTCAAATCCAAACAAACCACTCAAATCCAACCGACCCACTCAAATCCATCCAACCCACTCAAATCCAACCAATCCACTCAAATCCATCCAACCCACTCAAATCCAACCAAACTACTCAAATCCATCCAACCCACTCAAATCCATCCAACCCACTCAAATCCAACCAACCCACTCAAATCCAACCAACCCACTCAAATCCACCCAACCCACTCAAATCCATCCAACCCACTCAAATGCAACCAACCCACTCAAATCCAACCAACCCACTCAAATCCAACCAAACTACTCAAATCCATCCAACCCACTGAAATCCATCCAACCCACTCAAATCCAACCAACCCACTCAAATCCAACCAACCCACTCAAATCCATCCAACCCACTCAAATCCACCCAACCCACTCAAATCCATCCAACCCACTCAAATGCAACCAACCCACTGAAATCCAACCAACCCACTGAAATCCAACCAACCCACTCAAATCCAAGCAACCCACTCAAATCCATCCAACCCACTCAAATCCAACCAACCCACTCAAATCCAACCAACCCACTCAAATCCAACCAACCCACTCAAATCCAACCAACCTACTCAAATCCACCAACCCACTAAAATCCATCCAACCCACTCAAATGCAACCAACCCACACAAATCCAACCAACCCACTGAAATCCATCCAACCCACTCAAATCGAACCAACCCACTCAAATCCATCCAACCCACTCAAATCCGACCAACCCACTCAAATCCAACCAACCCACTCAAATCCAACCAACGCACTCAAATCCAACCAACCCACTCAAATCCAACCAACCCACTCAAATCCATCCAACCCACTCAAATCCAACCAACCCACTCAAATCCATCCAACCCACTCAAATCCAACCAACCCACTCAAATCCAAACATCCTACTCGAATCCAACCAAACCACTCAAATCCAACCATCCTACTCAAATCCAACCAAACCACTCAAATCCAACCAACCCACTCAAATCCATCCAACCCACTCAAATCCAACCAACCCACTCAAATCCATCCAACCCATTCAAATCCAACCAACCCACTCAAATCCATCAAACCCACTCAAATCCATCCAACCCACTAAATTCCGACCAACCCACTGAAATCCAACCAACCCACTGAAATCCAAGCAACCCACTCAAATCCAAGCAACCCACTCAAATCCATCCAACCCACTCAAATCCAACCAACCCACGCAAATCCAACCAACCCACTCAAATCCAACCAACCCACTCAAATCCAACCAAACTACTCAAATCCATCCAACCCACTCAAATCCAGCCAACCCACTCAAATCCAGCCAACCCACTCAAATCCAACCAACCCACTCAAATCCATCCAACCCACTCAAATCCACCCAACCCACTCAAATCCATCCAACCCACTCAAATCCAACCAACCCCCTCAAATCCAACCAACCCACTGAAATCCATCCAACCCACTCAAATCGAACCAACCCACTCAAATCCATCCAACCCACTCAAATCCGACCAACCCATTCAAATCCAACCAACCCACTCAAATCCAACCAACGCACTCAAATCCAACCAACCCACTCAAATCCATCCAACCCACTCAAATCCAACCAACCCACTCAAATCCAACCAACCCACTCAAATCCAACCAACCCACTCAAATCCAACCATCCTACTCAAATCCAACCAAACCACTCAAATCCAACCAACCCACACAAATCCATCCAACCGACTCAAATCCAACCAACCCACTCAAATCCAACCAACCCACTCAAATCCATCCAACCCACTCAAATCCATCCAAATCACACAAATCCAAACAACCCACTCAAATCCAACCAACCCACTCAAATCCAACCAACACACTCAAATCCAACCAACCCACTCAAATCCATCCAACCCACTCAAATCCAACCAACCCACTCAAATCCAACCAACCCACTCAAATCCAACCAACCTACTCAAATCCATCCAACCCACTCAAATCCATCCAGCCCACTCAAATCCATCCAACCCACTCAAATCCAACCAAAGCACTCAAATCCAACCAACCCACTCAAATCCAACCAACCCACTCAAATCCATCCAACCCACTCAAATCCAACCAACCCACTCAAATCCAACCATCCTACTCAAATCCAACCAAAGCACTCAAATCCAACCAACCCACTCAAATCCATCCAACCCACTCAAATCCAACCAACCCACTCAAATCCAACCAACCCACTCAAATCCAACCAACCCACTCAAATCCAACCAAACCACTCAAATCCATCCAACCACTCAAATGCATCCAACCTACTCAAATCCAACGAACCCACTCAAATCCAACCAACCCACGCAAATCCAACCAACCCACTCAAATCCAACCAATCCACTCAAATCCAACCAATCCACTCAAATGCATCCAACCCACTCAAATCCAACCAACCTACTCAGATCCATCCAACCCACTCAAATCCATCCAACCCACTCAAATCCAACCAACCCACTCAAATCCAACCAACCCACTCAAATCCATCCAACCCACTCAAATCCAGCCAACCCACTCAAATCCAACCAACCCACTCAAATCCAACCAACCCACTCAAATCCAACCAACCCACTCAAATCCATCCAACCCACTCAAATCCAACCAACCTACTCAAATCCAACCAATCCACTCAAATCCAACCAACCCATTCAAATCCAACCAACCCACTCAAATCCATCAAACCCACTCAAATCCATCCAACCCACTAAATTCCAACCAACCCACTCAAATCCAACCAACCCACTGAAATCCAACCAACCCACTCAAATCCAAGCAACCCACGCAAATCCAACCAACCCAAGCAAATCCAACGAACCCACTCAAATCCAACCAACCCACTCAAATCCAACCAAACTACTCAAATCCATCCAACCCACTGAAATCCATCCAACCCACTCAAATTCAACCAACCCACTCAAATCCAGCCAACCCACTCAAATCCATCCAACCCACTCAAATCCACCCAACCCACTCAAATCCATCCAACCCACTCAAATCCGAGCAACCCACTCAAATCCATCCAACCCACTCAAATCGAACCAACCCACTCAAATCCATCCAACCCACTCAAATCCGACCAACCCACTCAAATCCAACCAACCTACTCAAATCCATCCAACCCACTCAAATCCAACCAACGCACTCAAATCCAGCCAACCCACTCAAATCCAACCAACCCACTCAAATCCATCCAACCCACTCAAATCCAACCAACCCACTCAAATCCATCCAACCCACTCAAATCCAACCAACCCACTCAAATCCAACCATCCTACTCAAATCCAACCAAACCACTCAAATCCAACCGACCCACTCAAATCCATCCAACCCACTCAAATCCAACCAACCCACTCAAATCCATCCAACCCACTCAAATCCGACCAACCCACTCAAATCCAACCAACCCACTCAAATCCAACCAACCCACGCAAATCCAACCAACCCACTCAAATCCATCCAACCACTCAAATCCATCCAACCTACTCAAATCCAACCAACCCACTCAAATCCAACCAATCCACTCAAATCCAACCAATCAACTCAAATCCATCCAACCCACTCAAATCCAACCAAACTACTCAAATCCATCCAACCCACACAAATCCATCCAACCCACTCAAATCCAACCAACCCACTCAAATCCAACCAACCCACTCAAATCGAACCAACCCACTCAAATCCATCCAACCCACTCAAATCCAACCAACCCACTCAAATCCAACCATCCCACTCAAATCCATCCAACCACTCAAATCAATCCAACCTACTCAAATCCAACCAACCCACTCAAATCCAACCAACCCACGCAAATCCAACCAACCCACTCAAATCCATCCAACCACTCAAATCCATCCAACCTACTCAAATCCAACCAACCCACTCAAATCCAACCAATCCACTCAAATCCAACCAATCCACTCAAATCCATCCAACCCACTCAAATCCAACCAAACTACTCAAATCCATCCAACCCACTCAAATCCATCCAACCCACTCAAATCCAACCAATCCACTCAAATCCATCCAACCCACTCAAATCCAACCAAACTACTCAAATCCAACCAACCCACTCAAATCCATCCAACCCACTGAAATCCACCCAACCCACTCAAATCCATCCAACCCACTCAAATGCAACCAACCCACTCAAATCCAACCAACCCACTCAAATCCAACCAAACTACTCAAATCCATCCAACCCACTGAAATCCATCCAACCCACTCAAATCCAACCAACCCACTCAAATCCAACCAACCCACTCAAATCCATCCAACCCACTCAAATCCACCCAACCCACTCAAATCCATCCAACCCACTCAAATGCAACCAACCCACTCAAATCCAACCAACCCACTGAAATCCAGCCAACCCACTCAAATCCAACCAACCCACTCAAATCCATCCAACTCACTCAAATCCATCCAACCCACTCAAATCCATCCAACCCACTCAAATCCAGCCAACCCACTCAAATCCATCCAACCCACTCAAATCCATCCAACCCACTCAAATCCAACCAATCCACTCAAATCCATCCAACCCACTCAAATCCAACCAAACTACTCAAATCCATCCAACCCACTCAAATCCATCCAACCCACTCAAATCCAACCAACCCACTCAAATCCAACCAACCCACTCAAATCCATCCAACCCACTCAAATTCACCCAACCCACTCAAATCCATCCAACCCACTCAAATGCAACCAACCCACTCAAATCCAACCAACCCACTCAAATCCAACCAAACTACTCAAATCCATCCAACCCACTGAAATCCATCCAACCCACTCAAATCCAACCAACCCACTCAAATCCAACCAACCCACTCAAATCCATCCAACCCACTCAAATCCACCCAACCCACTCAAATCCATCCAACCCACTCAAATGCAACCAACCCACTCAAATCCAACCAACCCACTGAAATCCAACCAACCCACTCAAATCCAAGCAACCCACTCAAATCCATCCAACCCACTCAAATCCAACCAACCCACTCAAATCCAACCAACCTACTCAAATCCACCAACCCACTAAAATCCATCCAACCCACTCAAATCCAACCTACCA
Source organism: Somniosus microcephalus (assembly GCF_052327205.1). Taxonomy (NCBI): domain Eukaryota; kingdom Metazoa; phylum Chordata; class Chondrichthyes; order Squaliformes; family Somniosidae; genus Somniosus; species Somniosus microcephalus. The sequence continues at coordinate 48,961,518 of NC_141013.1, forward strand.
ACTCAAATCCATCCAACCCACTGAAATCCAACCAACCCACTCAAATCCATCCAACCCACTCAAATCCAACCAACCCACTCAAATCCAACCAATCCACTAAAATCCAACCAAACCACTCAAATCCATCCAACCCACTCAAATCCAACCAACCCACTCAAATCCATCCAACCGACTCAAATCCAACCAACCCACTCAAATCCAACCAACCCACTCCAATCCATCCAACACACTCAAATCCATCCAACCCACTCAAATCCAACCAACCCACTCAAATCCAACCATCCCACTCAAATCCAACCAACCCACTCAAATCCAACCAACCTACTCAAATCCATCCAACCCACTCAAATCCATCCAACCCACTCAAATCCATCCAACCCACTCAAATCCAACCAACCCACTCAAATCCAACCAACCCACTCAAATCCAACCAACCCACTCAAATCCGTCCAACCCACTCAAATCCGACCAACCCACTCAAATCCGACCAACCCACTCAAATCCGACCAACCTACTCAAATCCATCCAACCCACTCAAATCCATCCAGCCCACTCAAAACCAACTAACCCACTCAAATCCAACCAACCCACTCAAATCCATCCAACCCACTCAAATCCAACCAACCCACTCAAATCCAACCATCCTACTCAAATCCAACCAACCCACTCAAATCCAACCAACCCACTCAAATCCATCCAACCCACTCAAATCCAACCAACCCACTCAAATCCAACCAACCTACTCAAATCCATCCAACCCACTCAAATCCATCCAACCCACTCAAATCCAACCAAAGCACTCAAATCCACCCAACCCACTCAAATCCATCCAGCCCACTCAAATGCAACCAACCCACTCAAATCAAACCAACCCACTCAAATCCATCCAACCCACTCAAATCCGACCAACCCACTCAAATACAAGCAACCCACTCAAATCCAAACAACCTACTCAAATCCATCCAACCCACTCAAATCCATCCAACCCACTCAAATCCAACCAAAGCACTCAAATCCAACCAACCCACTCAAATCCAGCCAACCCACTCAAATCCATCCAACCCACTCAAATCCAACCAACCCACTCAAATCCATCCAACCCACTCAAATCCAACCAACCCACTCAAATCCAACCAACCCACTCAAATCCAACCAACCCACTCAAATCCAACCAAACCACTCAAATCCATCCAACCACTCAAATGCATCCAACCTACTCAAATCCAACCAACCCACTCAAATCCAACCAACCCACGCAAATCCAACCAACCCACTCAAATCCAACCAATCCACTCAAATCCAACCAATCCACTCAAATGCATCCAACCCACTCAAATCCAACCAACCTACTCAAATCCATCCAACCCACTCAAATCCATCCAACCCACTCAAATCCAACCAACCCACTCAAATCCAACCAGCCCACTCAAATCCATCCAACCCACTCAAATCCAGCCAACCCACTCAAATCCAACCAACCCACTCAAATCCAACCAACCCACTCAAATCCAACCAACCCACTCAAATCCAACCAACCCACTCAAATCCAACCAAACCACTCAAATCCATCCAACCCACTCAAATCCAACCAACCTACTCAAATCCAACCAATCCACTCAAATCCAACCAACCCATTCAAATCCAACCAACCCACTCAAATCCATCAAACCCACTCAAATCCATCCAACCCACTAAATTCCAACCAACCCACTCAAATCCAACCAACCCACTCAAATCCAAGCAACCCACTCAAATCCAAGCAACCCACTCAAATCCATCCAACCCACTCAAATCCAACCAACCCACGCAAATCCAACCAACCCACTCAAATCCAACCAACCCACTCAAATCCAACCAAACTACTCAAATCCATCCAACCCACTCAAATCCATCCAACCCACTCAAATCCAACCAACCCACTCAAATCCAACCAACCCACTCAAATCCATCCAACCCACTCAAATCCACCAACCCACTCAAATCCATCCAACCCACTCAAATGCAACCAATCCACTCAAATCCAACCAACCCACTGAAATCCATCCAACCCACTCAAATCGAACCAAACAACTCAAATCCATCCAACCCACTCAAATCCGACCAACCCACTCAAATCCAACCAACCCACTCAAATCCAACCAACGCACTCAAATCCAACCAACCCACTCAAATCCAACCAACCCACTCAAATCCATCCAAACCACTCAAATCCAACCAACCCACTCAAATCCATCCAACCCACTCAAATCCAACCAACCCACTCAAATCCAAACATCCTACTCGAATCCAACCAAACCACTCAAATCCAACCATCCTACTCAAATCCAACCAAACCACTCAAATCCAACCAACCCACTCAAATCCATCCAACCCACTCAAATCCAACCAACCCACTCAAATCCATCCAACCCACTAAATTCCAACCAACCCACTCAAATCCAACCAACCCACTGAAATCCAAGCAACCCACTCAAATCCAAGCAACCCACTCAAATCCATCCAACCCAATCAAATCCAACCAACCCACGCAAATCCAACCAAACCACTCAAATCCAACCAACCCACTCAAATCCAACCAAACTACTCAAATCCATCCAACCCACTCAAATCCATCCAACCCACTCAAATCCATCCAACCCACTCAAATGCAACCAACCCCCTCAAATCCAACCAACCCACTGAAATCCATCCAACCCACTCAAATCGAACCAACCCAGTGAAATCCATCCAACCCACTCAAATCCGACCAACCCATTCAAATCCAACCAACCCACTCAAATCCAAGCAACGCACTCAAATCCAACCAACCCACTCAACTCCAACCAACCCACTCAAATCCATCCAACCCACTCAAATCCAACCAACCCACTCAAATCCATCCAACCCACTCAAATCCAACCAACCCACTCAAATCCAACCATCCTTCTCAAATCCAACCAAACCACTCAAATCCAACCAACCCACACAAATCCATCCAACCGACTCAAATCCAACCAACCCACTCAAATCCAACCAACCCACTCAAATCCATCCAACCCACTCAAATCCATCCAACCCACACAAATCCAAACAACCCACTCAAATCCAACCAACCCACTCAAATCCAACCAACACACTCAAATCCAACCAACCCACTCAAATCCATCCAACCCACTCAAATCCAACCAACCTACTCAAATCCATCCAACCCACTCAAATCCATCCAGCCCACTCAAATCCATCCAACCCACTCAAATCCAACCAAAGCACTCAAATCCAACCAACCCACTCAAATCCAACCAACCCACTCAAATCCATCCAACCCACTCAAATCCAACCAACCCACTCAAATCCAACCATCCTACTCAAATCCAACCAAAGCACTCAAATCCAACCAACCCACTCAAATCCATCCAACCCACTCAAACCCAACCAACCCAATCAAATCCAACCAACCCACTCAAATCCAACCAACCCACTCAAATCCAACCAAACCACTCAAATCCATCCAACCACTCAAATGCATCCAACCTACTCAAATCCAACGAACCCACTCAAATCCAACCAACCCACGCAAATCCAACCAACCCACTCAAATCCAACCAATCCACTCAAATCCAACCAATCCACTCAAATGCATCCAACCCACTCAAATCCAACCAACCTACTCAGATCCATCCAACCCACTCAAATCCATCCAACCCACTCAAATCCAACCAACCCATTCAAATCCATCCAACCCACTCAAATCCACACAACCCACTCAAATCCATCCAACCCACTCAAATGCAACCAACCCACTCAAATCCAACCAACCCACTGAAATCCAGCCAACCCACTCAAATCCAACCAACCCACTCAAATCCAACCAACCTACTCAAATCCATCCAACCCACTCAAATCCATCCAACTCACTCAAATCCAACCAACCCACTCAAATCCATCCAACCCACTCAAATCCAGCCAACCCACTCAAATCCATCCAACCCACTCAAATCCAACCAACCCACTCAAATCCAACCATCCTACTCAAATCCAAACAAACCACTCAAATCCAACCGACCCACTCAAATCCATCCAACCCACTCAAATCCAACCAATCCACTCAAATCCATCCAACCCACTCAAATCCAACCAAACTACTCAAATCCATCCAACCCACTCAAATCCATCCAACCCACTCAAATCCAACCAACCCACTCAAATCCAACCAACCCACTCAAATCCATCCAACCCACTCAAATCCACCCAACCCACTCAAATCCATCCAACCCACTCAAATGCAACCAACCCACTCAAATCCAACCAACCCACTCAAATCCAACCAAACTACTCAAATCCATCCAACCCACTGAAATCCATCCAACCCACTCAAATCCAACCAACCCACTCAAATCCAACCAACCCACTCAAATCCATCCAACCCACTCAAATCCACCCAACCCACTCAAATCCATCCAACCCACTCAAATGCAACCAACCCACTCAAATCCAACCAACCCACTGAAATCCAACCAACCCACTCAAATCCAAGCAACCCACTCAAATCCATCCAACCCACTCAAATCCAACCAACCCACTCAAATCCAACCAACCTACTCAAATCCACCAACCCACTAAAATCCATCCAACCCACTCAAATCCAACCTACCAACTCAAATCCATCCAACCCACTGAAATCCAACCAACCCACTCAAATCCATCCAACCCACTCAAATCCAACCAACCCACTCAAATCCAACCAATCCACTAAAATCCAACCAAACCACTCAAATCCATCCAACCCACTCAAATCCAACCAACCCACTCAAATCCAACCAACCCACTCAAATCCATCCAACCGACTCAAATCCAACCAACCCACTCAAATCCAACCAACCCACTCCAATCCATCCAACCCACTCAAATCCATCCAACCCACTCAAATCCAACCAACCCACTCAAATCCAACCAACCCACTCAAATCCAACCAACCCACTCAAATCCATCCAACCCACTCAAATCCAACCAACCCACTCAAATCCAACCAACCCACTCAAATCCAACCAACCTACTCAAATCCATCCAACCCACTCAAATCCATCCAACCCACTCAAATCCATCCAACCCACTCAAATCCAACCAACCCACTCAAATCCAACCAACCCACTCAAATCCAACCAACCCACTCAAATCCGTCCAACCCACTCAAATCCGACCAACCCACTCAAATCCGACCAACCCACTCAAATCCGACCAACCCACTCAAATCCATCCAACCCACTCAAATCCATCCAACCCACTCAAATCCAACCAACCCACTCAAATCCAACCATCCGACTCAAATCCAACCAACCCACTCAAATCCAACCAACCCACTCAAATCCATCCAACCCACTCAAATCCAACCAACCCACTCAAATCCAACCAACCCACTCAAATTCAACCAAACTACTCAAATCCATCCAACCCACTCAAATCCAACCAACCCACTCAAATCCATCCATCCCACTCAAATCCACCCAACCCACTCAAATCCATCCAGCCCACTCAAATGCAACCAACCCACTCAAATCAAACCAACCCACTCAAATCCATCCAACCCACTCAAATCCGACCAACCCACTCAAATACAAGCAACCAACTCAAATCCAAACAACCTACTCAAATCCATCCAACCCACTCAAATCCATCCAACCCACTCAAATCCAACCAAAGCACTCAAATCCAACCAACCCACTCAAATCCAGCCAACCCACTCAAATCCATCCAACCCACTCAAATCCAACCAACCCACTCAAATCCATCCAACCCACTCAAATCCAACCAACCCACTCAAATCCAACCAACCCACTCAAATCCAACCAACCCCACTCAAATCCAACCAAACCACTCAAATCCATCCAACAACTCAAATGCATCCAACCTACTCAAATCCAACCAACCCACTCAAATCCAACCAACCCACGCAAATCCAACCAACCCACTCAAATCCAACCAATCCACTCAAATCCAACCAATCCACTCAAATGCATCCAACCCACTCAAATCCAACCAACCTACTCAAATCCATCCAACCCACTCAAATCCATCCAACCCACTCAAATCCAACCAACCCACTCAAATCCAACCAGCCCACTCAAATCCATCCAACCCACTCAAATCCAGCCAACCCACTCAAATCCAACCAACCCACTCAAATCCAACCAACCCACTCAAATCCAACCAACCCACTCAAATCCATCCAACCCACTCAAATCCAACCAAACCACTCAAATCCATCCAACCCACTCAAATCCAACCAACCTACTCAAATCCAACCAATCCACTCAAATCCAACCAACCCATTCAAATCCAACCAACCCACTCAAATCCATCAAACCCACTCAAATCCATCCAACCCACTAAATTCCAACCAACCCACTCAAATCCAACCAACCCACTCAAATCCAACCAACCCACTCAAATCCAAGCAACCCACTCAAATCCATCCAACCCACTCAAATCCAACCAACCCACGCAAATCCAACCAACCCACTCAAATCCAACCAACCCACTCAAATCCAACCAAACTACTCAAATCCATCCAACCCACTCAAATCCATCCAACCCACTCAAATCCAACCAACCCACTCAAATCCAACCAACCCACTCAAATCCATCCAACCCACTCAAATCCACCAACCCACTCAAATCCATCCAACCCACTCAAATGCAACCAACCCACTCAAATCGAACCAAACAACTCAAATCCATCCAACCCACTCAAATCCGACCAACCCACTCAAATCCAACCAACCCACTCAAATCCAACCAACGCACTCAAATCCAACCAACCCACTCAAATCCAACCAACCCACTCAAATCCATCCAACCCACTCAAATCCAACCAACCCATTCAAATCCATCCAACCCATTCAAATCCAACCAACCCACTCAAATCCATCAAACCCACTCAAATCCATCCAACCCACTAAATTCCAACCAACCCACTCAAATCCAACCAACCCACTGAAATCCAAGCAACCCACTCAAATCCAAGCAACCCACTCAAATCCATCCAACCCACTCAAATCCAACCAACCCACGCAAATCCAACCAAACCACTCAAATCCAACCAACCCACTCAAATCCAACCAAACTACTCAAATCCATCCAACCCACTCAAATCCAGCCAACCCACTCAAATCCAACCAACCCACTCAAATCCATCCAACCCACTCAAATCCACCCAACCCACTCAAATCCATCCAACCCACTCAAATGCAACCAACCCCCTCAAATCCAACCAACCCACTGAAATCCATCCAACCCACTCAAATCGAACCAACCCACTCAAATCCATCCAACCCACTCAAATCCGACCAACCCATTCAAATCCAACCAACCCACTCAAATCCAACCAACGCACTCAAATCCAACCAACCCACTCAACTCCAACCAACCCACTCAAATCCATCCAACCCACTCAAATCCAACCAACCCACTCAAATCCATCCAACCCACTCAAATCCAACCAACCCACTCAAATCCAACCATCCTTCTCAAATCCAACCAAACCACTCAAATCCAACCAACCCACACAAATCTATCCAACCGACTCAAATCCAACCAACCCACTCAAATCCATCCAACCCACACAAATCCAAACAACCCACTCAAATCCAACCAACCCACTCAAATCCAACCAACACACTCAAATCCAACCAACCCACTCAAATCCATCCAACCCACTCAAATCCAACCAACCTACTCAAATCCATCCAACCCACTCAAATCCATCCAGCCCACTCAAATCCATCCAACCCACTCAAATCCAACCAAAGCACTCAAATCCAACCAACCCACTCAAATCCAACCAACCCACTCAAATCCATGCAACCCACTCAAATCCAACCAACCCACTCAAATCCAACCATCCTACTCAAATCCAACCAAAGCACTCAAATCCAACCAACCCACTCAAATCCATCCAACCCACTCAAACCCAACCAACCCACTCAAATCCAACCAACCCACTCAAATCCAACCAACCCACTCAAATCCAACCAAACCACTCAAATCCATCCAACCACTCAAATGCATCCAACCTACTCAAATCCAACGAACCCACTCAAATCCAACCAACCCACGCAAATCCAACCAACCCACTCAAATCCAACCAATCCACTCAAATCCAACCAATCCACTCAAATGCATCCAACCCACTCAAATCCAACCAACCTACTCAGATCCATCCAACCCACTCAAATCCATCCAGCCCACTCAAATCCATCCAACCCACTCAAATCCAACCAACCCACTCAAATCCAACCAACCCACTCAAATCCATCCAACCCACTCAAATCCAGCCAACCCACTCAAATCCAACCAACCCACTCAAATCCATCCAACCCATTCAAATCCAACCAACCTACTCAAATCCAACCAATCCACTCAAATCCAACCAACCCATTCAAATCCAACCAACCCACTCAAATCCATCAAACCCACTCAAATCCATCCAACCCACTAAATTCCAACCAACCCACTCAAATCCAACCAACCCACTCAAATCCAAGCAACCCACTCAAATCCATTCAACCCACAAATCCAACCAACCCAAGCAAATCCAACCAACCCACTCAAATCCAACCAACCCACTCAAATCCAACCAAACTACTCAAATCCATCCAACCCACTGAAATTCATCCAACCCACTCAAATTCAACCAACCCACTCAAATCCAGCCAACCCACTCAAATCCATCCAACCCACTCAAATCCACCCAACCCACTCAAATCCATCCAACCCACTCAAATGCGACCAACCCACTCAAATCCAACCAACCCACTGAAATCCATCCAACCCACTCAAATCGAACCAACCCACTCAAATCCATCCAACCCACTCAAATCTGACCAACCCACTCAAATCCAACCAACCCACTCAAATCCAACCAACCTACTCAAATCCATCCAACCCACTCAAATCCAACCAAAGCACTCAAATCCAGCCAACCCACTCAAATCCAACCAACCCACTCAAATCCAGCCAACCCACTCAAATCCAACCATCCTACTCAAATCCAACCAAACCACTCAAATCCAACCGACCCACTCAAATCCATCCAACCCACTCAAATCCAACCAACCCACTCAAATCCATCCAACCCACTCAAATCCGACCAACCCACTCAAATCCAACCAACCCACTCAAATCCAACCAACCCACGCAAATCCAACCAACCCACTCAAATCCATCCAACCACTCAAATCCATCCAACCTACTCAAATCCAACCAACCCACTCAAATCCAACCAATCCACTCAAATCCAACCAATCAACTCAAATCCATCCATACCACTCAAATCCAACCAAACTACTCAAATCCATCCAACCCACACAAATCCATCCAACCCACTCAAATCCAACCAACCCACTCAAATCCAACCAACCCACTCAAATCGAACCAACCCACTCAAATCCATCCAACCCACTCAAATCCAACCAACCCACTCAAATCCAACCATCCCACTCAAATCCATCCAACCACTCAAATCAATCCAACCTACTCAAATCCAACCAACCCACTCAAATCCGACCAAGCCACGCAAATCCAACCAACCCACTCAAATCCATCCAACCACTCAAATCCAACCAACCCACTGAAATCCAGCCAACCCACTCAAATCCAACCAACCCACTCAAATCCAACCAACCTAGTCAAATCCATCCAACCCACTCAAATCCAACCAACGCACTCAAATCCAGCCAACCCACTCAAATCCAACCAACCCACTCAAATCCATCCAACTCACTCAAATCCATCCAACCCACTCAAATCCATCCAACCCACTCAAATCCAACCAAACTACTCAAATCCATCCAACCCACTGAAATCCATCCAACCCACTCAAATCCAACCAACCCACTCAAATCCAACAAACCCACTCAAATCCATCCAACCCACTCAAATCCACCCAACCCACTCAAATCCATCCAACCCACTCAAATGCAACCAACCCACTCAAATCCAACCATCCTACTCAAATCCAACCAAACCACTCAAATCCAACCGACCCACTCAAATCCATCCAACCCACTCAAATCCAACCAATCCACTCAAATCCATCCAACCCACTCAAATCCAACCAAACTACTCAAATCCATCCAACCCACTCAAATCCATCCAACCCACTCAAATCCATCCAACCCACTCAAATCCAACCAACCCACTCAAATCCAACCAACCCACTCAAATCCATCCAACCCACTCAAATCCACCCAACCCACTCAAATCCATCCAACCCACTCAAATGCAACCAACCCACTCAAATCCAACCAACCCACTCAAATCCAACCAAACTACTCAAATCCATCCAACCCACTGAAATCCATCCAACCCACTCAAATCCAACCAACCCACTCAAATCCAACCAACTCAAATCCATCCAACCCACTCAAATCCACCCAACCCACTCAAATCCATCCAACCCACTCAAATGCAACCAACCCACTCAAATCCAACCAACCCACTGAAATCCAGCCAACCCACTCAAATCCAACCAACCCACTCAAATCCAACCAACTCACTCAAACCCAACCAACCCACTCAAATCCATCCAACCCACTCAAATCCAACCAAACCACTCAAATCTATCCAACCCACTCAAATCCAACCAACCTACTGAAATCCAACCAATCCACTCAAATCCAACCAAACCATTCCAATCCAATCAACCCACTCAAATCCATCAAACCCACTCAAATCCATCCAACCCACTAAATTCCAACCAACCCACTCAGATCCAACCAACCCACTCAAATCACTCCAACCCACTCAAATCCAACCAACCCAAGCAAATCCAACCAACCCACTCAAATCCAACCAACCCACTCAAATCCAACCAAACTACTCAAATCCATCCAACCCACTGAAATCCATCCAACCCACTCAAATCCAACCAACCCACTCAAATCCAACCAACCCACTCAAATCCATCCAACCCACTCAAATCCACCCAACCCACTCAAATCCATCCAACCCACTCAAATGCAACCAACCCACTCAAATCCAACCAACCCACTCAAATCCATCCAACCCACTCAAATCGATCCAACCCACTCAAATCCATCCAACCCACTCATATCCAACCAACCCACTCAAATCCAACCAACCCACTCAAATCCAACCAACCTACTCAAATCCATCCAACCCACTCAAATCCAACCAACGCACTCAAATCCAGCCAACCCACTCAAATCCAACCAACCCACTCAAATCCATCCAACTCACTCAAATCCAACCAACCTACTCAAATCCATCCAACCCACACAAATCCAACCAACCCACTCAAATCCAACCAACCCACTCAAATCCATCCAACCCACTCAAATCCAACCAACCCACTCAAATCCAACCATCCTACTCAAATCCAACCAAACCACTCAAATCCAACCGACCCACTCAAATCCATCCAACCCACTCTAATCCAACCAACCCACTCAAATCCAACCAACCCATTCAAATCCAACCAACCCACTCAAATCCATCCAACCCACTAAATTCCAACCAACCCACTGAAATCCAACCAACCCACTGAAATCCAACCAACCCACTCAAATCCATCCAACCCACTCAAATCCGACCAACCCACTCAAATCCAACCAACCCACTCAAATCCAACCAACCTACTCAAATCCATCCAACCCACTCAAATCCAACCAACGCACTCAAATCCAGCCAACCCACTCAAATCCAACCAACCCACTCAAATCCATCCAACTCACTCAAATCCAACGAACCCACTCAAATCCATCCAACCCACTCAAATCCAACCAACCCACTCAAATCCATCCAACCCACTCAAATCCAACCAACCCACTCAAATCCAACCATCCTACTCAAATCCAACCAAACCACTCAAATCCAACCGACCCACTCAAATCCATCCAACCCACTCAAATCCAACCAACCCACTGAAATCCATCCAACCCAATCAAATCCAACCAACCCACTCAAATCCAACCAACCCACTCAAATCCATCCAACCCACTCAAATCCACCCAACCCACTCAAATCCATCCAACCCACTCAAATGCAACCATCCTACTCATAGATACATAGATACATAGAGATAGGAACAGGAGTAGGCCATTCGGCCCTTCGAGCCTGCTCCGCCATTCAATGAGATCATGGCTGATCTTCGTCTGAGATCATAGCTGATCTTACCAGTTCAGTACCCCGTCCCCGCCTTTTCTCCGTAACCCTTAATCCCCTTAGCCTTCAGAAATATATCCAATTCTCTCTTGAAAATATTTATTGAATTAGCCTTCACAGCCCTCTGTGGCAGGGAATTCCACAGGCTCACCACTCTTTGAGTGAAGAAATTCTTCCTCATCTCTGTTTTAAATGATTTGCCCGCTATTTTTAGACTGTGGCCCCTGGTTCTGTGCTCCCCTGCCATTGGAAACATTCTCTCTGAATTCAGCCTGTCCAGGCCTGCCATAATTTTATATGTTTCGATGAGATCCCCTCTCAATCTTCTAAACTCCAGTGAGTACAAGCCCAAACTATTTAATCTCTCTTCGTAGGTCATTCCCGCCATTCCAGGTATCAGCCTGGTGAATCGCCGTTGCACTCTTTCCAAGGCAAGAACATCCTTCCGCAGATGGGGCGACCAAAACTGTACACAATACTCCAGATGCGGTCTCACCAGCACCTTGTACAGCTGTAGTAAGGTATCCCTATTCCTATACTCGAACCCCCTTGATATGAAGGCCAACATACCATTTGCCTTCTTAATCGCCTGTTGCACCTGCATGCTCTCCTTCAGTGACTGGTGCACAAGAACACCCAGGTCCCTCTGCACTTCCCCATCTCCCAATCTATTGCCATTTAGATAATAATCTACCCTCCTGTTTTTACCCCCAAAGTGGATAACCTCGCATTTATCCACATTATAGTGCATCTGCCACGTATCCGCCCATTCCCCCAACCTGTCCAAATCACACTGTAGCCTCCTGACATCCTCATCAGAGCCCACCCCTCCTCCTAGTTTAGTGTCGTCAGCGAATTTGGAAATATTGCATCCAATTCCCTGATCCAGATCATTTATATATATTGTGAACAGCTGGGGTCCCAGGACAGATCCTTGCGGCACCCCGCTGGTCACTGCCTGCCACTCCGAAAACGAGCCGTTTATTCCAACTCTCTGTTTTCTATCCGCCAGCCAGTTCTCTATCCACGTTAATACTTTGCCCCCAATCCCATGAGCCTTAATTTTGCATGATAATCTTTTGTGTGGAACCTTATCGAAGGCTTTCTGGAAGTCAAGGTACACCACATCCACTGGCTCTCCCCCATCTATTCTACCAGTTACCTCCTCAAAAAATTCCAGCAGATTAGTCAAACACGATTTACCCTTTGTAAATCCATGTTGACTCTGTCCGATCCTTTCCCCATTTGTCAAGTGCTCCGCTATTTTATCCTTAATAATGGACTCTAGCATTTTGCCCACAACCGATGTAAGGCTTACTGGTCTATAATTCCCTGCTTTCTCTCTACCCCCCTTTTTAAATATTGGGGTAACATTAGCTACCCTCCAATCCACGGGTACTCAAATCCAACCAAACCACTCAAATCCAACCGACCCACTCAAATCCAACCAAACTACTCAAATCCATCCAACCCACTGAAATCCATCCAACCCAATCAAATCCAACCAACCCACTCAATTCCAACCAACCCACTCAAATCCATCCAACCCACTCAAATCCATCCAACCCAATCAAATCCAACCAACCGACCGACAAATCCCCGGGGCCTGATAAACTACATTCTAGGGTACTTAAGGAGTTGGCCCTGGAGATAGCAGATGCTCTAAGGATCATCTTCCGGAACTCCATTGACTCGGGAACAGTACCCGTGGATTGGAGGGTAGCTAATGTTACCCCAATATTTACAAAGGGGGGTAGAGAGAAAGCAGGGAATTATAGACCAGTAAGCCTTACATCGGTTGTGGGCAAAATGCTAGAGTCCATTATTAAGGATAAAATAGCGGAGCACTTGACAAATGGGGAAAGGATCGGACAGAGTCAACATGGATTTACAAAGGGTAAATCGTGTTTGACTAATCTGCTGGAATTTTTTGAGGAAGTAACTGGTAAAATAGATGGGGGAGAGCCAGTGGATGTGGTGTACCTTGACTTCCAGAAAGCCTTCGATAAGGTTCCACACAAAAGATTATCATGCAAAATTAAGGCTCATGGAATTGGGGGCAAAGCATTAACGTGGATAGAGAACTGGCTGGCGGATAGAAAACAGAGAGTTGGAATAAACGGCTCGTTTTCGGAGTGGCAGGCAGTGACCAGCGGGGTGCCGCAAGGATCTGTCCTGGGACCCCAGCTGTTCACAATATATATAAATGATCTGGATCAGGGAATTGGATGCAATATTTCCAAATTCGCTGACGACACTAAACTAGGAGGAGGGGTGGGCTCTGATGAGGATGTCAGGAGGCTACAGTGCGATTTGGACAGGTTGGGGGAATGGGCGGATACGTGGCAGATGCACTATAATGTGGATAAATGCGAGGTTATCCACTTTGGGGGTAAAAACAGGAGGGTAGATTATTATCTAAATGGCAATAGATTGGGAGATGGGGAAGTGCAGAGGGACCTGGGTGTTCTTGTGCACCAGTCACTGAAGGAGAGCATGCAGGTGCAACAGGCGATTAAGAAGGCAAATGGTATGTTGGCCTTCATATCAAGGGGGTTCGAGTATAGGAATAGGGATACCTTACTACAGCTGTACAAGGTGCTGGTGAGACCGCATCTGGAGTATTGTGTACAGTTTTGGTCGCCCCATCTGCGGAAGGATGTTCTTGCCATGGAAAGAGTGCAACGGCGATTCACCAGGCTGATACCTGGAATGGCGGGAATGACCTACGAAGAGAGATTAAATAGTTTGGGCTTGTACTCACTGGAGTTTAGAAGATTGAGAGGGGATCTCATCGAAACATATAAAATTATGGCAGGCCTGGACAGGCTGAATTCAGAGAGAATGTTTCCAATGGCCGGGGAGCACAGAACCAGGGGCCACAGTCTAAAAATAGCGGGCAAATCATTTAAAACAGAGATGAGGAAGAATTTCTTCACTCAAAGAGTGGTGAGCCTGTGGAATTCCCTGCCACAGAGGGCTGTGAAGGCTAATTCAATAAATATTTTCAAGAGAGAATTGGATACATTTCTGAAGGCTAAGGGGATTAAGGGTTACGGAGAAAAGGCGGGGACGGGGTACTGAACTGGTAAGATCAGCTATGATCTCAGACGAAGATCAGCCATGATCTCATTGAATGGCGGAGCAGGCTCGAAGGGCCGAATGGCCTACTCCTGTTCCTATCTCTATAACTATAACTAAATCCATCCAACCCACTCAAATCCGACCAACCCACTCAAATCCAACCAACCCACGCAAATCCAACCAACCCACTCAAATCCATCCAACCACTCAAATCCATCCAACCTACTCAAATCCAACCAACCCACTCAAATCCAACCAATCCACTCAAATCCATCCAACCCACTCAAATCCAACCAAACTACTCAAATCCATCCAACCCACACAAATCCATCCAACCCACTCAAGTCCAACCAACCCACTCAAATCCAACCAACCCACTCAAATCGAACCAACCCACTCAAATCCATCCAACCCACTCAAATCCAACCAACCCACTCAAATCCAACCATCCCACTCAAATCCATTCAACCACTCAAATCAATCCAACCTACTCAAATCCAACCAACCCACTCAAATCCAACCAACCCACGCAAATCCAACCAACCCACTCAAATCCATCCAACCACTCAAATCCATCCAACCTACTCAAATCCAACCAACCCACTCAAATCCAACCAATCCACTCAAATCCAACCAATCCACTCAAATCCATCCAACCCACTCAAATCCAACCAACCCACTCAAATCCTACCAACCCACGCAAATCCAACCAACCCACTCAAATCCATCCAACCACTCAATTCCATCCAACCTAATCAAATCCAACCAACCCACTCAAATCCAACAAATCCACTCAAATCCAACCAATCCACTGAAATCCATCCAACCCACTCAAATCCAACCAACCTACTCAAATCCATCCAACCCACTCAAATCCATCCAACCCACCCAAATCCAACCAACCCACCAGTCGGGACCAGCGGGAGCAGCGAGGAGGAGCTCGGGAGAAAACCCGGCGACCAGCGAGGCCCGAGACCAGTCGGGAGCAGTGATTCAGAGCCGGTATAAAAACCGGAGAGAGGCGAGGCCCGAGACCAGTCGGGAGCAGTGATTCAGAGCCGGTATAAAAACCGGAGAGAGGCGAGGCCCGAGACCACAGCTGGGGCAGTCGGGAGAGCAGGAGGCCAGTAACTGCTGGGGCAGTCGGGAGAGCAGGAGGCCAGTAACTGGTGAGTTTAAAAGCTCACCTTTCGCGGGCTTTTTCTTTCACAGCTGGTGCAGTCGGGAGAGCAGGAGGCCAGTAACTCTTATATAGGTGGAGCTGTTGCTAAACCCGAAACACTACAGTGTAGTGTCTCCCACCCTTCCACCTCCTCTAACCTTTTAGGGGTTAGGGGAAGTTGAAAAGGTAGGTTCAATTTATTTTATTTCAGGAGCCTAACCTAGGTGGAGAAGGTTCCAGGACAGGAGGCGGCAGTGAAAATACAACACCAGAAAACAGGTAGGTGACTGGTTGGTGAGTACTTTCACAAACTTATTCTAAGTAGAATTCAATAATTAAGCTAAATCGTAGTAAATAAAAGGGTATTGTAAGGGTTAAGTCATGGAAGGGCAGCTCGGACCCGTGTCATGCTTCTCCTGTGCCATGTGGGAAATCAGGGACACTGTCCCTGACAACTATGTGTGCAGGAAGTGTGTCCAGCTGCAGCTCCTAGCAGACCGCATGGCGGCGCTGGAGCTGCGAATGGATTCACTCTGGAGCATACGCGATGCTGAGGATGTTGTGGATAGCACATTCAGTGAGTTGGTCACACCGCAGGTAAAGGCTAGCTCAGACAGTAAATGGGTGACCAAAAGGCAGGGTAAAGGCAGGAAGGTAGTGCAGGAGTCACCTGCGGTCATCTCCCTCCAAAACAGGTTTACCGTTTTGGGTACTGTTGGGGGAGATGACTTATCAGGGGAAGGCACCAGCAGCCAGGTTCAGGGCACCATGACTGGCTCTGCTGCACAGAAGGGCGGGAAAAAGAGGGATAGGGCTATAGTGATAGGGGATTCAATTGTAAGGGGGATAGATAGGAGTTTCTGTGGCCGAGACCGAGACTCCAAGATGGTATGTTGCCTCCCTGGTGCAAGGGTCAAGGATGTCTCGGAGCGGGTGCAGAGCATTCTGAAGGGGGAGGGGGATCAGCCAGTTGTCGTGGTACATGTAGGTACCAACGATGTAGGTAAAAAGAGGGAGGAGGTCCTACAAGCTGAATTTAGGGAGTTAGGAGCTAAATTGAAAAGTAGGACCTCAAAGGTAGTAATCTCTGGATTGCTACCAGTGCCACGAGCTAATAAGTTTAGAGAGAGTAAGATAGATAAGCTAAATACGTGGCTTGAGCAGTGGTGCAAGGGAGAGGGATTTAAATTCTTGAGGCATTGGAACCAGTTCTTGGGGAGGAGTGACCTGTACCAAGGGGACGGTCTACACCTGAACTGTGAGGGAGCCGATGTCCTCGGGGTAATATTTTCTAGGGCGGTTCGGGAGGATTTAAACTAATTTGGCAGGGGGATGGGAACCTAGGTAGTGGAAAAGAGGGAAGTCATATGAAGTTAGAAATAGATGGTAGAAAGGTGAGAAGCAATAAGCAAAGGAGAGAAACACAAAGGGCCAAACTAATTCATAATGAGAGTGTGAAAAAAGCAAGCCTGAAGGCTTTGTATCTTAATGCTAGAAGCATTAGGAACAAGGTGGATGAATTAGTTGTGGAAATAGAGGTAAACAAGTATGATTTGATTGGGATTACAGAAACGTGGCTGCAGGGTGGGCAAGGCTGGGAACTTAACATCCAGGGATATACAATATTTAGGAAGGATCGGCAAAAAGGTAGGGGAGGTGGGGTAGCATTGCTGGTAAAGGAGGGGATTAATGCAATGGAAAGGAAGGATATTAACTCGGATGAAACGGAATCTGTATGGGTAGAAATGAGAAATAGCAAGGGGAGGAAAACGTTAGTGGGTGTGATATATAGGCCTCCAAATAGTAATATGGAGGTGAGGGAAGGCATAAAAAGGGAAATTAGAGAAGCGTGCGATAAGAGCACAGCTGTCATCATGGGTGACTTTAATTTACATATTGATTGGACTACCCAAATTAGTAAAAATTCTGAGGAGGAGGAATTCCTGGAATGTTTTCGGGACGGTTATCTGGACCAATATGTCGAGGAGCCGACTCGAGATCAGGCCATTTTAGACTGGGTATTGTGCAATGAGAAGGGACTTATCAGCAATCTTCTTGTACGAGGCCCCTTGGGTCAGAGCGATCATAATATGATCGAGCTCTCAGTCGAGATGGAGAGTGAGGAAATTGAATCAGAGACTAAGGTCCAGAACTTAAATAAAGGGAATTACGAGGGTATGAGACGGGAATTGGGTAAGATTGATTGGGTGGTGTTTCTGGGGGGATTGACAGTGGATAGACAATGGCAAGCATTCAAAGATAGAATGGAAGAATTCCAGAACATGTTTATACCGGTTTGGCATAAAAATAAACCTAAAAAGGTGGCTCAACCGTGGATAACGAGGGAAATTAGGGACAGCATAAAATCAAAAAAAAGGGCATATCATCTGGCAAAAAAAAGCACCAGACCGGAAGATTGGGGGCAGTACAGGATACAGCAAAAGAGGACAAAGGGATTAATCAGGAAGGGGAAAATAGAATACGAAAGTAAACTTGCAGCAAACATAAAGACAGACTGCAAAAGCTTTTATCGGTATATCAGGAGGAAAAGACTGGTAAAATCCCAAGTCGGTCCCTTGCAGTCCGATTCGGGAGAATATATAATGGAGAATAAGGAAATGGCAGACCAATTAAACTCATACTTTGGTTCTGTATTCACAAAGGAGGACACAAATAACCTCCCAGGAATATCGGCAAACATAGGGACTAATGAGAGGGAGGAGCTGACAGAAATTAGTATCTCTAGGGATATGGTGTTGGGTAAGTTGAGGGGACTGAAGGCCGACAAATCCCCGGGGCCTGATAAACTACATCCTAGGGTACTTAAGGAGGTGGCCCTGGAGATAGCAGATGCTCTAAGGATCATCTTCCGGAACTCCATTGACTCGGGAACAGTACCCGTGGATTGGAGGGTAGCTAATGTTACCCCAATATTTAAAAAGGGGGGTAGAGAGAAAGCAGGGAATTATAGACCAGTAAGCCTTACATCGGTTGTGGGCAAAATGCTAGAGTCCATTATTAAGGATAAAATAGCGGAGCACTTGACAAATGGGGAAAGGATCGGACAGAGTCAACATGGATTTACAAAGGGTAAATCGTGTTTGACTAATCTGCTGGAATTTTTTGAGGAAGTAACTGGTAAAATAGATGGGGGAGAGCCAGTGGATGTGGTGTACCTTGACTTCCAGAAAGCCTTCGATAAGGTTCCACACAAAAGATTATCATGCAAAATTAAGGCTCATGGGATTGGGGGCAAAGTATTAACGTGGATAGAGAACTGGCTGGCGGATAGAAAACAGAGAGTTGGAATAAACGGCTCGTTTTCGGAGTGGCAGGCAGTGACCAGCGGGGTGCCGCAAGGATCTGTCCTGGGACCCCAGCTGTTCACAATATATATAAATGATCTGGATCAGGGAATTGGATGCAATATTTCCAAATTCGCTGACGACACTAAACTAGGAGGAGGGGTGGGCTCTGATGAGGATGTCAGGAGGCTACAGTGCGATTTGGACAGGTTGGGGGAATGGGCGGATACGTGGCAGATGCACTATAATGTGGATAAATGCGAGGTTATCCACTTTGGGGGTAAAAACAGGAGGGTAGATTATTATCTAAATGGCAATAGATTGGGAGATGGGGAAGTGCAGAGGGACCTGGGTGTTCTTCTGCACCAGTCACTGAAGGAGAGCATGCAGGTGCAACAGGCGATTAAGAAGGCAAATGGTATGTTGGCCTTCATATCAAGGGGGTTCGAGTATAGGAATAGGGATACCTTACTACAGCTGTACAAGGTGCTGGTGAGACCGCATCTGGAGTATTGTGTACAGTTTTGGTCGCCCCATCTGCGGAAGGATGTTCTTGCCATGGAAAGAGTGCAGCGGCGATTCACCAGGCTGATACCTGGAATGGCGGGAATGACCTACGAGGAGAGATTGAATAGTTTGGGCTTGTACTCACTGGAGTTTAGAAGATTGAGAGGGGATCTCATCGAAACATATAAAATTATGGCAGGCCTGGACAGGCTGAATTCAGAGAGAATGTTTCCAATGGCAGGGGAGCACAGAACCAGGGGCCACAGTCTAAAAATAGCGGGCAAATCATTTAAAACAGAGATGAGGAAGAATTTCTTCACTCAAAGAGTGGTGAGCCTGTGGAATTCCCTGCCACAGAGGGCTGTGAAGGCTAATTCAATAAATATTTTCAAGAGAGAATTGGATATATTTCTGAAGGCTAAGGGGATTAAGGGTTACGGAGAAAAGGCGGGGACGGGGTACTGAACTGGTAAGATCAGCTAAGATCTCAGACGAAGATCAGCCATGATCTCATTGAATGGCGGAGCAGGCTCGAAGGGCCGAATGGCCTACTCCTGTTCCTATCTCTATGTTTCTCTATGTTTCTAAATCCATCCAACCCACTCAAATCCAACCAACCCACTCAAATCCAATCAACCCACTTAAATCCATCCAACCCACTCAAATCCAACCAACCCACTCAAATCCAACCAACCTACTCAAATCCACCAACCCACTAAAATCCATCCAACCCACTCAAATCCAACCAACCCACTCAAATCCAACCAACCAACTCAAATCCATCCAACCCACTCAAATCCAACCAACCCACTCAAATCCAACCTACCAACTCAAATCCATCCAACCCACTGAAATCCAACCAACCCACTCAAATCCATCCAACCCACTCAAATCCAACCAACCCACTCAAATCCAACCAATCCACTAAATCCAACCAAACCACTCAAATCCAACCAACCCACTCAAATCCATCCAACCCACTCAAATCCAACCAACCCACTCAAATCCAACCAACCCACTCAAATCCATCCAACTGACTCAAATCCAACCAACCCACTCAAATCCAACCAACCCACTCCAATCCATCCAACCCACTCAAATCCATCCAACCCACACAAATCCAACCAACCCACTCAAATCCAACCAACCCACTCAAATCCAACCAACCCACTCAAATCCAACCAACCCACTCAAATCCATCCAACCCACTCAAATCCAACCAACCCACTCAAATCCAACCAACCCACTCAAATCCAACCAACCTACTCAAATCCATCCAACCCACTCAAATCCATCCAACCCACTCAAATCCATCCAACCCACTCAAATCCAACCAACCCACTCAAATCCAACCAACCCACTCAAATCCAACCAACCCACTCAAATCCGACCTACCCACTCAAATCCGTCCAACCCACTCAAATCCGACCAACCCACTCAAATCCGACCAACCCACCCAAATCCGACCAACCTACTCAAATCCATCCAACCCACTCAAATCCATCCAGCCCACTCAAAACCAACTAACCCACTCAAATCCAACCAACCCACTCAAATCCATCCAACCCACTCAAATCCAACCAACCCACTCAAATCCAACCATCCTACTCAAATCCAACCAACCCACTCAAATCCAACCAAACCACTCAAATCCATCCAACCACTCAAATGCATCCAACGTACTCAAATCCAACCAACCCACTCAAATCCAACCAACCCACGCAAATCCAACCAACCCACTCAAATCCAACCAATCCACCCAAATGCATCCAACCCACTCAAATCCAACCAACCTACTCAAATCCATCCAACCCACTCAAATCCATCCAACCCACTCAAATCCAACCAACCCACTCAAATCCAACCAACCCACTCAAGTCCATCCAACCCACTCAAATCCAGCCAACCCACTCAAATCCAACCAACCCACTCAAATCCAACCAACCCACTCAAATCCAACCAACCCACTCAAATTCAACCAACCCACTCAAATCCATCCAACCCACTCAAATCCAACCAAACCACTCAAATCCATCCAACCCACTCAAATCCAACCAACCTACTCAAATCCAACCAATCCACTCAAATCCAACCAACCCATTCAAATCCAACCAACCCACTCAAATCCATCCAACCCACTAAATTCCAACCAACCCACTCAAATCCAACCAACCCACTCAAATCCAAGCAACCGACTCAAATCCATCCAACCCACTCAAATCCAACCAACCCACTCAAATCCAACCAACCCACGCAAATCCAACCAACCCACTCAAATCCAACCAACCCACTCAAATCCAACCAAACTACTCAAATCCATCCAACCCACTCAAATCCATCCAACCCACTCAAATCCAACCAACCCACTCAAATCCAACGAACCCACTCAAATCCATCCAACCCACTCAAATCCACCAACCCACTCAAATCCATCCAACCCACTCAAATGCAACCAACCCACTCAAATCCAACCAACCCACTGAAATCCATCCAACCCACTCAAATCGAACCAACCCACTCAAATCCATCCAACCCACTCAAATCCGAACAACCCACTCAAATCCAACCAACCCACTCAAATCCAACCAACGCACTCAAATCCAACCAACCCACTCAAATCCAACCAACCCACTCAAATCCATCCAACCCACTCAAATCCAACCAACCCACTCAAATCCATCCAACCCACTCAAATCCAACCAACCCACTCAAATCCAAACATCCTACTCGAATCCAACCAAACCACTCAAATCCAACCATCCTACTCAAATCCAACCAAACCACTCAAATCCAACCAACCCACTCAAATCCAAACATCCTACTCGAATCCAACCAAACCACTCAAATCCAACCATCCTACTCAAATCCAACCAAACCACTCAAATCCAACCAACCCACTCAAATCCATCCAACCCACTCAAATCCAACCAACCCACTCAAATCCATCCAACCCACTCAAATCCAACCAACCCACTCAAATACATCCAACCCACTAAATTCCAACCAACCCACTCAAATCCAACCAACCCACTCAAATCCAAGCAACCCACTCAAATCCAAGCAACCCACTCAAATCCATCCAACCCACTCAAATCCAACCAACCCACGCAAATCCAACCAACCCACTCAAATCCAACCAACCCACTCAAATCCAACCAAACTACTCAAATCCATCCAACCCACTCAAATCCATCCAACCCACTCAAATCCAGCCAACCCACTCAAATCCAACCAACCCACTCAAATCCATCCAACCCACTCAAATCCACCCAACCCACTCAAATCCATCCAACCCACTCAAATGCAACCAACCCACTGAAATCCATCCAACCCACTCAAATCGAACCAACCCACTCAAATCCATCCAACCCACTCAAATCCGACCAACCCACTCAAATCCAACCAACCCACTCAAATCCAACCAACGCACTCAAATCCAACCAACCCACTCAAATCCAACCAACCCACTCAAATCCATCCAACCCACTCAAATCCATCCAACCCACTCAAATCCAACCAACCCACTCAAATCCATCCAACCCACTCAAATCCAACCAACCCACTCAAATCCAACCATCCTACTCAAATCCAACCAAACCACTCAAATCCAACCAACCCACACAAATCCATCCAACCGACTCAAATCCAACCAACCCACTCAAATCCAACCAACCCACTCAAATCCATCCAACCCACTCAAATCCATCCAACCCACACAAATCCAAACAACCCAGTCAAATCCAACCAACCCACTCAAATCCAACCAACACACACAAATCCAACCAACCCACTCAAATCCATCCAACCCACTCAAATCCAACCAACCCACTCAAATCCAACCAACCCACTCAAATCCAACCAACCTACTCAAATCCATCCAACCCACTCAAATCCATCCAGCCCACTCAAATCCATCCAACCCACTCAAATCCAACCAACCCACTCAAATCCAACCAACCCACTCAAATCCAACCAACCCACTCAAATCCAACCAACCCACTCAAATCCATCCAACCCACTGAAATCCGACCAACCCACTCAAATCCGACCAACCCACTCAAATCCGACCAACCTACTCAAATCCATCCAACCCACTCAAATCCACCCAACCCACTCAAATCCATCCAACCCACTAAAATGCAACCAACCCACTGAAATCCGGCCAACCCACTCAAATCCGACCAACCCACTCAAATCCATCCAACCCACTCAAATCCAACCAACCCACTCAAATCCAACCAACCTACTCAAATCCATCCAACCCACTCAAATCCATCCAACCCACTCAAATCCAACCAAAGCACTCAAATCCAACCAACCCACTCAAATCCATCCAACCCACTCAAATCCAACCAACCCACTCAAATCCAACCAACCCACTCAAATCCATCCAACCCACTCAAATGCAACCAACCCACTCAAATCCAACCAACCCACTCAAATCCAACCAACCCACTCAAATCCAACCAACCCACTCAAATCCATCCAACCCACTCAAATCCAACCAACCCACTCAAATCCAACCAACCCACTCAAATCCAACCAACCTACTCAAATCCATCCAACCCACTCAAATCCATCCAACCCACTCAAATCCAACCAAAGCACTCAAATCCAACGAACCCACTCAAATCCAACCAACCCACTCAAATCCATCCAACCCACTCAAATCCAACCAACCCACTCAAATCCAACCAACCCACTCAAATCCATCCAACCCACTCAAATCCAACCAACCCACTCAAATCCAACCAACCCACTCAAATCCAACCAACCCACTCAAATCCAACCAAACCACTCAAATCCATCCAACCACTCAAATGCATCCAACCTACTCAAATCCAACCAACCCACTCAAATCCAACCAACCCACGCAAATCCAACCAACCCACTCAAATCCAACCAATCCACTCAAATCCAACCAATCCACTCAAATGCATCCAACCCACTCAAATCCAACCAACCTACTCAGATCCATCCAACCCACTCAAATCCATCCAACCCACTCAAATCCAACCAACCCACTCAAATCCAACCAACCCACTCAAATCCATCCAACCCACTCAAATCCAGCCAACCCACTCAAATCCAACCAACCCACTCAAATCCAACCAACCCACTCAAATCCAACCAACCCACTCAAATCCATCCAACCCACTCATATCCAACCAAACCACTCAAATCCATCCAAACCACTCAAATCCAACCAACCTACTCAAATCCAACCAATCCACTCAAATCCAAACAACCCATTCAAATCCAACCAACCCACTCAAATCCATCAAACCCACTCAAATCCATCAAACCCACTAAATTCCAACCAACCCACTCAAATCCAACCAACCCACTCAAATCCAACCAACCCACTCAAATCCAAGCAACCCACTCAAATCCATCCAACCCACTGAAATCCATCCAACCCACTCAAATCCAACCAACCCACTCAAATCCAGCCAACCCACTCAAATCCATCCAACCCACTCAAATCCACCCAACCCACTCAAATCCATCCAACCCACTCAAATGCAACCAACCCACTCAAATCCAACCAACCCACTGAAATCCATCCAACCCACTCAAATCGAAACAACCCACTCAAATCCATCCAACCCACTCAAATCCGACCAACCCACTCAAATCCAACCAACCCACTCAAATCCAACCAACCTACTCAAATCCATCCAACCCACTCAAATCCAACCAACGCACTCAAATCCAGCCAACCCACTCAAATCCAACCAACCCACTCAAATCCATCCAACCCACTCAAATCCAACCAACCCACTCAAATCCAACCAACCCACTCAAATCCATCCAACCGACTCAAATCCAACCAACCCACTCAAATCCAACCAACCCACTCAAATCCATCCAACCCACTCAAATCCATCCAACCCACACAAATCCAACCAACCCACTCAAATCCATCCAACCCACTCAAATCCAACCAACCCACTCAAATCCAACCAACCCACTCAAATCCAACCAACCCACTCAAATCCAACCAACCCACTCAAATCCAACCAACCCACTCAAATCCATCCAACCCACTCAAATCCGACCAACCCACTCAAATCCAATCAACCCACTCAAATCCATCCAACCCACTCAAATCCAACCAACCCACTCAAATCCAACCATCCTACTCAAATCCAACCAACCCACTCAAATCCAACCAACCCACTCAAATCCATCCAACCCACTCAAATCCAAACAACCCACTCAAATCCAACCAAACTACTCAAATCCATCCAACCCACTCAAATCCATCCAACCCACTCAAATCCAACCAACCCACTCAAATCCAACCAACCCACTCAAATCCATCCAACCCACTCAAATCCACCCAACCCACTCAAATCCACCCAACCCACTCAAATCCATCCAACCCACTCAAATGCAACCAACCCACTCAAATCCAACCAACCCGTTAAATCCATCCAACCCACTCAAATCCGACCAACCCACTCAAATCCAACCAACCCTCTCAAATCCAAACAACCTACTCAAATCCATCCAACCCACTCAAATCCATCCAACCCACTCAAATCCAACCAAAGCACTCAAATCCAACCAACCCACTCAAATCCAGCCAAGCCACGCAAATCCATCCAACCCACTCAAATCCAACCAACCCACTCAAATCCAACCATCCTACTCAAATCCAACCAAACCACTCAAATCCAACCAACCGACACAAATCCATCCAACCGACTCAAATCCAACCAACCCACTCAAATCCAACCAACCCACTGAAATCCATCCAACCCACTCAAATCCATCCAACCCACACAAATCCAAACAACCCAGTCAAATCCAACCAACCCACTCAAATCCAACCAACACACACAAATCCAACCAACCCACTCAAATCCATCCAACCCACTCAAATCCAACCAACCCACTCAAATCCAACCAACCCACTCAAATCCAACCAACCTACTCAAATCCATCCAACCCACTCAAATCCATCCAGCCCACTCAAATCCAACCAACCCACTCAAATCCAACCAACCCACTCAAATCCAACCAACCCACTCAAATCCAACCAACCCACTCAAATCCATCCAACCCACTGAAATCCGACCAACCCACTCAAATCCGACCAACCCACTCAAATCCGACCAACCTACTCAAATCCATCCAACCCACTCAAATCCACCCAACCCACTCAAATCCATCCAACCCACTAAAATGCAACCAACCCACTGAAATCCGGCCAACCCACTCAAATCCGACCAACCCACTCAAATCCATCCAACCCACTCAAATCCAACCAACCCACTCAAATCCAACCAACCCACTCAAATCCATCCAACCCACTCAAATCCATCCAACCCACTCAAATCCAACCAAAGCACTCAAATCCAACCAACCCACTCAAATCCATCCAACCCACTCAAATCCAACCAACCCACTCAAATCCAACCAACCCACTCAAATCCATCCAACCCACTCAAATGCAACCAACCCACTCAAATGCAACCAACCCACTCAAATCCAACCAACCCACTCAAATCCATCCAACCCACTCAAATCCGACCAACCCACTCAAATCCAACCAACCCACTCAAATCCAACCAACCCACTCAAATCCATCCAACCCACTCAAATCCATCCAAAGCACTCAAATCCAACCAACCCACTCAAATCCAACCAACCCACTCAAATCCATCCAACCCACTCAAATCCAACCAACCCACTCAAATCCATCCAACCCACTCAAATCCAACCAACCCACTCAAATCCAACCAACCCACTCAAATCCAACCAACCCACTCAAATCCAACCAAACCACTCAAATCCATCCAACCACTCAAATGCATCCAACCTACTCAAATCCAACCAAGCCACTCAAATCCAACCAACCCACGCAAATCCAACCAACCCACTCAAATCCAACCAATCCACTCAAATCCAACCAATCCACTCAAATGCATCCAACCCACTCAAATCCAACCAACCTACTCAGATCCATCCAACCCACTCAAATCCATCCAACCCACTCAAATCCAACCAACCCACTCAAATCCAACCAACCCACTCAAATCCAACCAACCCACTCAAATCCATCCAACCCACTCAAATCCAGCCAACCCACTCAAATCCAACCAACCCACTCAAATCCAACCAACCCACTCAAATCCATCCAACCCACTCATATCCAACCAAACCACTCAAATCCATCCAAACCACTCAAATCCAACCAACCTACTCAAATCCAACCAATCCACTCAAATCCAACCAACCCATTCAAATCCAACCAACCCACTCAAATCCATCAAACCCACTCAAATCCATCAAACCCACTAAATTCCAACCAACCCACTCAAATCCAACCAACCCACTGAAATCCAACCAACCCACTCAAATCCAAGCAACCCACTCAAATCCATCCAACCCACAAATCCAACCAACCCAAGCAAATCCAACCAACCCACTCAAATCCAACCAACCCACTCAAATCCAACCAACCCACTCAAATCCATCCAACCCACTGAAATCCATCCAACCCACTCAAATCCAACCAACCCACTCAAATCCAGCCAACCCACTCAAATCCATCCAACCCACTCAAATCCACCCAACCCACTCAAATCCATCCAACCCACTCAAATGCAACCAACCCACTCAAATCCAACCAACCCACTGAAATCCATCCAACCCACTCAAATCGAAACAACCCACTCAAATCCATCCAACCCACTCAAATCCGACCAACCCACTCAAATCCAACCAACCCACTCAAATCCAACCAACCTACTCAAATCCATCCAACCCACTCAAATCCAACCAACGCACTCAAATCCAGCCAACCCACTCAAATCCAACCAACCCACTCAAATCCATCCAACCCACTCAAATCCAACCAACCCACTCAAATCCATCCAACCCACTCAAATCCAACCAACCCACTCAAATCCAACCAACCCACTCAAATCCATCCAACCGACTCAAATCCAACCAACCCACTCAAATCCAACCAACCCACTCAAATCCATCCAACCCACTCAAATCCATCCAACCCACACAAATCCAACCAACCCACTCAAATCCATCCAACCCACTCAAATCCAACCAACCCACTCAAATCCAACCAACCCACTCAAATCCAACCAACCCACTCAAATCCATCCAACCCACTCAAATCCGACCAACCCACTCAAATCCAATCAACCCACTCAAATCCATCCAACCCACTCAAATCCAACCAACCCACTCAAATCCAACCATCCTACTCAAATCCAACCAACCCACTCAAATCCAACCAACCCACTCAAATCCATCCAACCCACTCAAATCCAAACAACCCACTCAAATCCAACCAAACTACTCAAATCCATCCAACCCACTCAAATCCAACCAACCCACTCAAATCCAACCAACCCACTCAAATCCACCCAACCCACTCAAATCCATCCAACCCACTCAAATGCAACCAACCCACTCAAATCCAACCAACCCGTTAAATCCATCCAACCCACTCAAATCCGACCAACCCACTCAAATCCAACCAACCCACTCAAATCCAAACAACCTACTCAAATCCATCCAACCCACTCAAATCCATCCAACCCACTCAAATCCAACCAAAGCACTCAAATCCAACCAACCCACTCAAATCCAGCCAAGCCACTCAAATCCATCCAACCCACTCAAATCCAACCAACCCACTCACATCCATCCAACCCACTCAAATCCAACCAACCCACTCAAATCCAACCATCCTACTCAATTCCAACCAAAGCACTCAAATCCAACCAACCCACTCAAATCCATCCAACCCACTCAAATCCAACCAACCCACTCAAATCCAACCAACCCACTCAAATCCAGCCAACCCACTCAAATCCAACCAAACCACTCAAATCCATCCAACCACTCAAATGCATCCAACCTACTCAAATCCAACCAACCCACTCAAATCCAACCAACCCACGCAAATCCGACCAACCCACTCAAATCCAATCAACCCACTCAAATCCATCCAACCCACTCAAATCCAACCAACCCACTCAAATCCATCCAACCCACTCAAATCCGACCAACCCACTCAAATCCAATCAACCCACTCAAATCCATCCAACCCACTCAAATCCAACCAACCCACTCAAATCCAACCATCCTACTCAAATCCAACCAACCCACTCAAATCCAACCAACCCACTCAAATCCATCCAACCCACTCAAATCCAAACAACCCACTCAAATCCAACCAAACTACTCAAATCCATCCAACCCACTCAAATCCATCCAACCCACTCAAATCCAACCAACCCACTCAAATCCAACCAACCCACTCAAATCCACCCAACCCACTCAAATCCATCCAACCCACTCAAATGCAACCAACCCACTCAAATCCAACCAACCCGTTAAATCCATCCAACCCACTCAAATCCGACCAACCCACTCAAATCCAACCAACCCACTCAAATCCAAACAACCTACTCAAATCCATCCAACCCACCCAAATCCATCCAACCCACTCAAATCCAACCAAAGCACTCAAATCCAACCAACCCACTCAAATCCAGCCAAGCCACTCAAATCCATCCAACCCACTCAAATCCAACCAACCCACTCACATCCATCCAACCCACTCAAATCCAACCAACCCACTCAAATCCAACCATCCTACTCAATTCCAACCAAAGCACTCAAATCCAACCAACCCACTCAAATCCATCCAACCCACTCAAATCCAACCAACCCACTCAAATCCAACCAACCCACTCAAATCCAGCCAACCCACTCAAATCCAACCAAACCACTCAAATCCATCCAACCACTCAAATGCATCCAACCTACTCAAATCCAACCAACCCACTCAAATCCAACCAACCCACGCAAATCCAACCAACCCACTCAAATCCAACCAATCCACTCAAATCCAACCAATCCACTCAAATGCATCCAACCCACTCAAATCCAACCAACCTACTCAAATCCATCCAACCCACTCAAATCCATCCAACCCACTCAAATCCAACCAACCCACTCAAATCCAACCAACCCACTCAAATCCATCCAACCCACTCAAATTCAGCCAGCCCACTCAAATCCAACCAACCCACTCAAATCCAACCAACCCACTCAAATCCAGCCAACCCACTCAAATCCATCCAATCCACTCAAATCCAACCAACCCACTCAAATCCATCCAACCCACTCAAATCCAACCAACCCACTCAAATCCAACAAACCCACTCAAATCCAACCAACCCACTCAAATCCAACCAACCCACTCAAATCCAACCAACCCACTCAAATCCAACCAACCCACTCAAATCCATCCAACCCACTCAAATCCGACCAACCCACTCAAATCCAATCAACCCACTCAAATCCATCCAACCCACTCAAATCCAACCAACCCACTCAAATCCAACCATCCTACTCAAATCCAACCAACCCACTCAAATCCAACCAAACCACTCAAATCCATCCAACCCACTCAAATCCAACCAACCCACTCAAATCCAACCAAACTACTCAAAGCCATCCAACCCACTCAAATCCATCCAACCCACTCAAATCCAACCAACCCACTCAAATCCATCCCACCCACTCAAATCCACCCAACCCACTCAAATCCATCCAACCCACTCAAATGCAACCAACCCACTCAAATCCAACCAACCCGTTAAATCCATCCAACCCACTCAAATCCTACCAACCCACTCAAATCCTACCAACCCACTCAAATCCAACCAACCCACTCAAATCCAAACAACCTACTCAAATCCATCCAACCCAGTCAAATCCATCCAACCCACTCAAATCCAACCAAAGCACTCAAATCCAACCAACCCACTCAAATCCAGCCAACCCACTCAAATCCATCCAACCCACTCAAATCCAACCAACCCACTCACATCCATCCAACCCACTCAAATCCAACCAACCCACTCAAATCCAACCATCCTACTCAAATCCAACCAAAGCACTCAAATCCAACCAACCCACTCAAATCCATCCAACCCACTCAAATCCAACCAACCCACTCAAATCCAACCAACCCACTCAAATCCAACCAACCCACTCAAATCCAACCAAACCACTCAAATCCATCCAACCACTCAAATGCATCCAACCTACTCAAATCCAACCAACCCACTCAAATCCAACCAACCCACGCAAATCCAAACAACCCACTCAAATCCAACCAATCCACTCAAATCCAACCAATCCACTCAAATGCATCCAACCCACTAAAATCCAACCAACCTACTCAAATCCATCCAACCCACTCAAATCCATCCAACCCACTCAAATCCAACCAACCCACTCAAATCCAACCAACCCACTCAAATCCATCCAACCCACTCAAATCCAGCCAACCCACTCAAATCCAACCAACCCACTCAAATCCAACCAAACCACTCAAATCCATCCAACCCACTCAAATACAACCAACCTACTCAAATACAACCAACCTACTCAAATCCAACCAATCCACTCAAATCCAACCAACCTATTAAAATCCAACCAACCCACTCAAATCCATCAAACCCACTCAAATCCATCCAACCCACTAAATTCCAACCTACCCACTCAAATCCGACCAACCCACTCAAATCCGACCAACCCACTCAAATCCATCCAACCCACTCAAATCCAACCAACCGACTCAAATCCAAACAACCCACTCAAATCCAACCAACCCACTCAAATCCAACCAACCCACTCAAATGCATCCAACCCACTCAAATCCAACAAACCCACTCAAATCCAACCAACCCACTCAAATCCATCCAACCCACTCAAATCCAACCAACCCACTCAAATCCAACCAACCCACTCAAATCCAACCAATCCACTCAAATCCAACCAACCCACTCAAATCCGTCCAACCCACTCAAATCTAACCAACCCACTCAAATCCAGCAAACCCACTCAAATCCATCCAACCCACTCAAATCCAACCAACCCAATCAAATCCAACCAACCCACTCAAATCCATCCAACCCACTCAAATCCATCCAACCCACTCAAATCCAAACAACCCACTCAAATCCAACCAACCCACTCAAATCCAGCCAACCCACTCAAATCCAACCAACCCAATCAAATCCATCCAACCCACTAAAATCCGACAAACCCACTCAAATCCATCCAACCCACTCAAATCAGACCAACCCACTCAAATCCGACCAACCCACTCAAATCCATCCAACCCAGTCAAATCCATCCAACCCACTCAAATCCAACCAAAGCACTCTCAAATCCAACCAACCCACTCAAATCCAGCCAACCCACTCAAATCCATCCAACCCACTCAAATCCAACCAACCCACTCAAATCCAACCAACCCACTCAAATCCACCCAACCCACTCAAATCCATCCAACCCACTCAAATGCAACCAACCCACTCAAATCCAACCAACCCGTTAAATCCATCCAACCACACTCAAATCCGACCAACCCACTCAAATCCAACCAACCCACTCAAATCCAAACAACCTACTCAAATCCATCCAACCCACCCAAATCCATCCAACCCACTCAAATCCAACCAAAGCACTCAAATCCAACCAACCCACTCAAATCCAGCCAAGCCACTCAAATCCATCCAACCCACTCAAATCCAACCAACCCACTCACATCCATCCAACCCCTCAAATCCAACCAACCCACTCAAATCCAACCATCCTACTCAATTCCAACCAAAGCACTCAAATCCAACCAACCCCACTCAAATCCATCCAACCCACTCAAATCCAACCAACCCACTCAAATCCAACCAACCCACTCAAATCCAGCCAACCCACTCAAATCAACCAAACCACTCAAATCCATCCAACCACTCAAATGCATCCAACCTACTCAAATCCAACCAACCCACTCAAATCCAACCAACCCACGCAAATCCAACCAACCCACTCAAATCCAACCAATCCACTCAAATCCAACCAATCCACTCAAATGCATCCAACCCACTCAAATCCAACCAACCTACTCAAATCCATCCAACCCACTCAAATCCATCCAACCCACTCAAATCCAACCAACCCACTCAAATCACATCCAACCCACTCAAATTCAGCCAGCCCACTCAAATCCAACCAACCCACTCAAATCCAACCAACCCACTCAAATCCAGCCAACCCACTCAAATCCATCCAATCCACTCAAATCCAACCAACCCACTCAAATCCATCCAACCCACTCAAATCCAACCAACCCACTCAAATCCAACAAACCCACTCAAATCCAACCAACCCACTCAAATCCAACCAACCCCACTCAAAATCCAACCAACCCACTCAAATCCAACCAACCCACTCAAATCCATCCAACCCACTCAAATCCGACCAACCCACTCAAATCCAATCAACCCACTCAAATCCATCCAACCCACTCAAATCCAACCAACCCACTCAAATCCAACCATCCTACTCAAATCCAACCAACCCACTCAAATCCAACCAAACCACTCAAATCCATCCAACCCACTCAAATCCAACCAACCCACTCAAATCCAACCAAACTACTCAAAGCCATCCAACCCACTCAAATCCATCCAACCCACTCAAATCCAACCAACCCACTCAAATCCATCCCACCCACTCAAATCCACCCAACCCACTCAAATCCATCCAACCCACTCAAATGCAACCAACCCACTCAAATCCAACCAACCCGTTAAATCCATCCAACCCACTCAAATCCGACCAACCCACTCAAATCCAACCAACCCACTCAAATCCAAACAACCTACTCAAATCCATCCAACCCAGTCAAATCCATCCAACCCACTCAAATCCAACAAAGCACTCAAATCCAACCAACCCACTCAAATCCAGCCAACCCACTCAAATCCATCCAACCCACTCAAATCCAACCAACCCACTCACATCCATCCAACCCACTCAAATCCAACCAACCCACTCAAATCCAACCATCCTACTCAAATCCAACCAAAGCACTCAAATCCAGCCAACCCACTCAAATCCAACCAAACCACTCAAATCCATCCAACCACTCAAATGCATCCAACCTACTCAAATCCAACCAACCCACTCAAATCCAACCAACCCACGCAAATCCAACCAACCCACTCAAATCCAACCAATCCACTCAAATCCAACCAATCCACTCAAATGCATCCAACCCACTCAAATCCAACCAACCTACTCAAATCCATCCAACCCACTCAAATCCATCCAACCCACTCAAATCCAACCAACCCACTCAAATCCAACCAACCCACTCAAATCCATCCAACCCACTCAAATTCAGCCAGCCCACTCAAATCCAACCAACCCACTCAAATCCAACCAACCCACTCAAATCCAGCCAACCCACTCAATCCATCCAATCCACTCAAATCCAACCAACCCACTCAAATCCTCCAACCCACTCAAATCCAACCAACCCACTCAAATCCAACAAACCCACTCAAATCCAACCAACCCACTCAAATCCAACCAACCCACTCAAATCCAACCAACCCACTCAAATCCAACCAACCCACTCAAATCCATCCAACCCACTCAAATCCGACCAACCCACTCAAATCCAATCAACCCACTCAAATCCATCCAACCCACTCAAATCCAACCAACCCACTCAAATCCAACCATCCTACTCAAATCCAACCAACCCACTCAAATCCAACCAAACCACTCAAATCCATCCAACCCACTCAAATCCAACCAACCCACTCAAATCCAACCAAACTACTCAAAGCCATCCAACCCACTCAAATCCATCCAACCCACTCAAATCCAACCAACCCACTCAAATCCATCCCACCCACTCAAATCCACCCAACCCACTCAAATCCATCCAACCCACTCAAATGCAACCAACCCACTCAAATCCAACCAACCCGTTAAATCCATCCAACCCACTCAAATCCGACCAACCCACTCAAATCCAACCAACCCACTCAAATCCAAACAACCTACTCAAATCCATCCAACCCAGTCAAATCCATCCAACCCACTCAAATCCAACCAAAGCACTCAAATCCAACCAACCCACTCAAATCCAGCCAACCCACTCAAATCCATCCAACCCACTCAAATCCAACCAACCCACTCACATCCATCCAACCCACTCAAATCCAACCAACCCACTCAAATCCAACCATCCTACTCAAATCCAACCAAAGCACTCAAATCCAACCAACCCACTCAAATCCATCCAACCCACTCAAATCCAACCAACCCACTCAAATCCAACCAACCCACTCAAATCCAACCAACCCACTCAAATCCAACCAAACCACTCAAATCCATCCAACACTCAAATGCATCCAACCTACTCAAATCCAACCAACCCACTCAAATCAACCAACCCACGCAAATCCAAACAACCCACTCAAATCCAACCAATCCACTCAAATCCAACCAATCCACTCAAATGCATCCAACCCACTAAAATCCAACCAACCTACTCAAATCCATCCAACCCACTCAAATCCATCCAACCCACTCAAATCCAACCAACCCACTCAAATCCAACCAACCCACTCAAATCCATCCAACCCACTCAAATCCAGCCAACCCACTCAAATCCAACCAACCCACTCAAATCCAACCAAACCACTCAAATACAACCAACCTACTCAAATACAACCAACCTACTCAAATCCAACCAATCCACTCAAATCCAACCAACCTATTAAAATCCAACCAACCCACTCAATCCATCAAACCCACTCAAATCCATCCAACCCACTAAATTCCAACCTACCCACACCACTCAAATCCGACCAACCCACTCAAATCCGACCAACCCACTCAAATCCATCCAACCCACTCAAATCCAACCAACCGACTCAAATCAAACAACCCACTCAAATCCAACCAACCCACTCAAATCCAACCAACCCACTCAAATGCATCCAACCCACTCAAATCCAACAAACCCACTCAAATCCAACCAACCCACTCAAATCCATCCAACCCACTCAAATCCAACCAACCCACTCAAAT
The DNA here is from genome assembly GCF_052327205.1 of Somniosus microcephalus. Classification (NCBI taxonomy): domain Eukaryota; kingdom Metazoa; phylum Chordata; class Chondrichthyes; order Squaliformes; family Somniosidae; genus Somniosus; species Somniosus microcephalus. Next base: position 48,998,685 of record NC_141013.1, read on the forward strand.
CCAACCAACCCACTCAAATCCAACCAATCCACTCAAATCCAACCAACCCACTCAAATCCGTCCAACCCACTCAAATCTAACCAACCCACTCAAATCCAGCAAACCCACTCAAATCCATCCAACCCACTCAAATCCAACCAACCCAATCAAATCCAACCAACCCACTCAAATCCATCCAACCCACTCAAATCCATCCAACCCACTCAAATCCAAACAACCCACTCAAATCCAACCAACCCACTCAAATCCAGCCAACCCACTCAAATCAACCAACCCAATCAAATCCATCCAACCCACTAAAATCCGACAAACCCACTCAAATCCATCCAACCCACTCAAATCAGACCAACCCACTCAAATCGACCAACCCACTCAAATCCATCCAACCCAGTCAAATCCATCCAACCCACTCAAATCCAACCAAAGCACTCAAATCCAACCAACCCACTCAAATCCAGCCAACCCACTCAAATCCATCCAACCCACTCAAATCCAACCAACCCACTCACATCCATCCAACCCACTCAAATCCAACCAACCCACTCAAATCCAACCATCCTACTCAAATCCAACCAAAGCACTCAAATCCAACCAACCCACTCAAATCCATCCAACCCACTCAAATCCAACCAACCCACTCAAATCCAACCAACCCACTCAAATCCAACCAACCCACTCAAATCCAACCAAACCACTCAAATCCATCCAACCACTCAAATGCATCCAACCTACTCAAATCCAACCAACCCACTCAAATCCAACCAACCCACGCAAATCCAAACAACCCACTCAAATCCAACCATCCACTCAAATCCAACCAATCCACTCAAATGCATCCAACCCACTAAAATCCAACCAACCTACTCAAATCCATCCAACCCACTCAAATCCATCCAACCCACTCAAATCCAACCAACGCACTCAAATCCATCAAACCCACTCAAATCCATCCAACCCACTAAATTCCAACCTACCCCACTCAAATCCGACCAACCCACTCAAATCCGACCAACCCACTCAAATCCATCCAACCCACTCAAATCCAACCAACCGACTCAAATCCAAACAACCCACTCAAATCCAACCAACCCACTCAAATCCAACCAACCCACTCAAATGCATCCAACCCACTCAAATCCAACAAACCCACTCAAATCCAACCAACCCACTCAAATCCAACCAACCCACTCAAATCCAACCAATCCACTCAAATCCAACCAACCCACTCAAATCCGTCCAACCCACTCAAATCTAACCAACCACTCAATCCAGCAAACCACAAATCCATCAACCCACTCAAATCCAACAACCCACTCAAATCCAACCAACCCACCTCAAATCCAACCAACCCACTCAAATCCATCAACCCACTCAAATCCATCCAACCCACTCAAATCCAAACAACCCACTCAAATCCAACCAACCCACTCAAATCCAACCAACCCACTCAAATCCAGCCAACCCACTCAAATCCAACCAACCCAATCAAATCCATCCAACCCACTAAATCCGACAAACCCACTCAAATCCATCCAACCCACTCAAATCAGACCAACCCACTCAAATCCGACAACCCACTCAAATCCATCCAACCCACTCAAATCCAGCCAACCACTCAAATCCATCCAATCCACTCAAATCCAACCAACCCACTCAAATCCATCCAACCCACTCAAATCCAACCAACCCACTCAAATCCAACAAACCCACTCAAATCCAACCAACCCACTCAAATCCAACCAATCCACTCAAATCCATCCAACCACTGAAATCCAACCAACCCACTCAAATCCATCCAACCCACTCAAATCCAACCCACCCACTCAAATCCATCCAACCCACTCAAATCCGTCCAACCCACTCAAATCCGACCAACCCACTCAAATCCAACCAACCCACTCAAATCCAACCAACCCACTCAAATCCAACCAACTCAAATCCAGCCAACCTACTCAAATCCATCCAACCCACTCAAATCCATCCAACCCACTCAAATCCAACCAACCCACTCAAATCTAACCAACCACTCAAATCCATCCAACCCACTCAAATCCAACCAACCCACTCAAATCCAACCAACCCACTCAAATCCATCCAACCCACTCAAATCCATCCAACCCACACAAATCCAACCAACCCACTCAAATCCAACCAACCCACTCAAATCCAACCAACCCACTCAAATCCATCCAACCCACTCAAATCCAACCAACCCACTCAAATCCAACCAACCCACTCAAATCCAACCAACCCACGCAAATCCAACCAACCCACTCAATCCATCCAACCCACTCAAATCCGACCAACCCACTCAAATCCAATCAACCCACTCAAATCCATCCAACCCACTCAAATCCAACCAACCCACTCAAATCCAACCATCCTACTCAAATCCAACCATCCCACTCAAATCCAACCAACCCACTCAAATCCATCCAACCCACTCAAATCCAACCAACCCACTCAAATCCAACCAAACTACTCAAATCCATCCAACCCACTCAAATCCATCCAACCCACTCAAATCCAACCAACCCACTCAAATCCAACCAACCCACTCAAATCCATCCAACCCCACTCAAATCCATCCAACCCACTCAAATACAACCAACCCACTCAAATCCAACCAACCCGTTAAATCCAACCAACCCACTCAAATCCAACCAACCCACTCAATCCATCCAACCCACTCAAATCCACCCAACCCACTCAAATCCATCCAACCCACTCAAATGCAACCAACCCACTCAAATCCAACCAACCCGTTAAATCCATCCAACCCACTCAAATCCGACCAACCCACTCAAATCCAACCAACCCACTCAAATCCAAACAACCCACTCAAATCCATCCAACCCACTCAAATCCAACCAAAGCACTCAAATCCAACCAACCCACTCAAAATCCAGCCAACCCACTCAAATCCATCCAACCCACTCAAATCCAACCAACCCACACAAATCCAACCAACCCACTCACATCCATCCAACCCACTCAAATCCAACCAACCCACTCAAATCCAACCATCCTACTCAATCCAACCAAAGCACTCAAATCCAACCAACCCACTCAAATCCAACCAACCCACTCAAATCCAACCAACCCACTCAAATCCAACCAACCCACTCAAATCCAACCAAACCACTCAAATCCATCCAACCACTCAAATGCATCCAACCTACTCAAATCCAACCAACCCACTCAAATCCAACCAACCCACGCAAATCCAACCAACCCACTCAAATCCAACCAATCCACTCAAATCCAACCAATCCACTCAAATGCATCCAACCCACTCAAATCCAACCAACCTACTCAAATCCATCCAACCCACTCAAATCCATCCAACCACTCAAATCCAACCAACCCACTCAAATCCAGCCAACCCACTCAAATCCAACCAACCCACTCAAATCCAACCAACCCACTCAAATCCAACCAACCCACTCAAATCCATCCAACCCACTCAAATCCAACCAAACCACTCAAATCCATCCAACCCACTCAAATCCAACCAACCTACTCAAATCCAACCAATCCACTCAAATCCAACCAACCCATTAAAATCCAACCAACCCACTCAAATCCATCAAACCCACTCAAATCCATCCAACCCACTAAATTCCGACCAACCCACTCAAATCCGACCAACCCACTCAAATCCGACCAACCCACTCAAATCCATCCAACCCACTGAAATCCAACCAACCGACTCAAATCCAAACAACCCACTCAAATCCAACCAACCCACTCAAATCCAACCAACCCACTCAAATCCATCCAACCCACACAAATCCAACAAACCCACTCAAATCCAACCAACCCACTCAAATCCAACCAACCCACTCAAATCCATCCAACCCACTCAAATCCACCCAACCACTCAAATCCATCCAACCCACTCAAATGCAACCAACCCACTCAAATCCAACCAACCCGTTAAATCCATCCAACCCACTCAAATCGACCAACCCACTCAAATCCAACCAACCCACTCAAATCCAAACAACCTCCTCAAATCCATCCAACCCACTCAAATCCATCCAACCCACTCAAATCCAACCAAAGCACTCAAATCCAACCAATCCACTCAAATCCAGCCAACCCACTCAAATCCATCCAACCCACTCAAATCCAACAACCCACTCACATCCATCCAACCCACTCAAATCCAACCAACCCACTCAAATCCAACCATCCTACTCAATCCATCCAACCCACTCAAATCCAACCAACCCACACAAATCCATCCAACCCACTCAAATCCAACCAACCCACTCAAATCCAACCAACCCACTCAAATCCCATCCAACCCACTCAAATCCAACCAACCCACTCAATCCATCCAACCCACTCAAATCATCCAACCCACTCAAATCCAACCAACCCACTCAAATCCAACCAACCCACTCAAATCCAACCAACCCACTCAAATCCATCCAACTCACTCAAATCCAACCTACTCAAATCCAACCAATCCACTCAAATCCAACCAACCCACTCAAATCCAACCAACCCACTCAATCCATCCAACCCATCAAATCCATCCAACCCACTCAAATCCAACCAATGCACTCAAATCCAAACAACCCACTGAAATCCAACCAACCCACTCAAATCCATCTAACCTACTCAAATCCATCCAACCCACTCAAATCCAACCAACCCACTCAAATCCAACCAACCCACTCAATCCACCCAACCCACGCAAATCAACCAACCCACTCAAATCCAACGAACCCACTCAAATGCAACCAACCCCGTCAAATCCATCCAACTCACTCAAATCCAACCTACTCAAATCCAACCAATCCACTCAAATCCAACCAACCCACTCAAATCCAACCAACCCACTCAAATCCATCCAACCCATCAAATCCATCCAACCCACTCAAATCCAACAAACGCACTCAAATCCAAACAACCCACTGAAATCCAACCAACCCACTCAAATCCATCTCACCCACTCAAATCCATCCAACCCACTCAAATCCAACCAACCCACTCAAATCCAACCAACCCACTCAAATCCACCCAACCCACTCAAATCCAACCACCCACTCAAATCCAACGAACCCACTCAAATCCAACCAACCACTCAAATCCAACCAACCCACTCAAATCCATCCAACCCACTCAAATCCAACCAACCCACTCAAATCCAACCAACCCACTCAAATCCAACCAACCCACTCAAATCCATCCAACTCACTCAAATCCAACCTACTCAAATCCAACAATCCACTCAAATCCAACCAACCCACTCAAATCCAACCAACCCACTCAAATCCATCCAACCCATCAAATCCATCCAACACCACTCAAATCCAACCAACGCACTCAATCCAAACAACCCACTGAAATCCAACCAACCCACTCAAATCCATCTAACCTACTCAAATCCATCCAACCCACTCAAATCCAACCAACCCACTCAAATCCAACCAACCCTCTCAAATCCACCCAACCCACGCAAATCCAACGAACCCACTCAAATCACTACCCACTCAACACTCATCAACGAACCCATTCAAATCCAACCAACCCACTCAAATCCATCTAACCCACTCAAATCCATCCAACCCACTCAAATCCA
>NC_141013.1:49004780-49033458 GCF_052327205.1 Somniosus microcephalus
ACACACACACACTGACCCCCCCCCACACACACACACACACACACTGACCCCACACACACACACACGCACACTGACCCCCCCCCACACACGCACACTGACCCCCCCCCACACACACCCTCCACACAGACACCCCCCACACAGACACCCCCCACACACACTGATCCACCCCCACACACACTGATCCCCCCACACACACTGACCGCCCCCCACACACTGACCGCTCCCCACACACACACACTGACCCCCCCACACACACACTGACCCCCCCACACACTGACCCCCCCCACACACACACACTGACCCCCCCCACACACACTGACCCCCCCCACACACACACACTGACCCCCCCCACACACACACACTGACCCCCCCCACACACACACACTGACCCCCCACACACACACACTGACCCCCCACACACACACACTGACCCCCCCCACACACACTGACCCCCCCACACACACACACTGACCCCCCCCACACACACTGAACCCCCCCACACACACACTGAACCCCCCCCCACACACACACTGAACCCCCCCACACACACACTGAACCCACCACACACACACTGACCCCCACCACACACTGACCCCCCCCACACACTGACCCCCCCCACACACACACTGAACCCCCCCACACACACACTGAACCCCCCCACACACACACTGAACCCCCCCACACACACACTGAACCCCCCCACACACACACTGAACCCCCCCACACACACACTGAACCCCCCCACACACACACTGAACCCCCCCACACACACACTGAACCCCCCACACACACACACACTGACCCCCCCACACACACACTCACTGACCCCCCCACACACACTCACTGACCCCCCCACACACACTCACTGACCCCCCCACACACACTCACTGACCCCCCCACACACACTGACCCCCCCACACACACACTCACTGACCCCCCCACACACACACTCACTGACCCCCCCACACACACTCACTGACCCCCCCACACACACTGACCCCCCCCCACACACACACACTCACTGACCCCCCCACACACACACTCACTGACCCCCACACACACACTGACCCCCCCCCACACACACACACTCACTGACCCCCCCACACACACACTCACTGACCCCCACACACACACTGACCCCCCCCACACACACATTCACTGACCCCCACACACACACACTCACTGACCCCCCCCACACACACACTCACTGACCCCCCCACACACACACTCACTGACCCCCCCACACACACACTCACTGACCCCCCCCACACACACTCACTGACCCCCCCACACACACACTCACTGACCCCCCACACACACACTCACTGACCCCCCCACACACACACTCACTGACCCCCCCACACACACACACACTGACCCCCCCCACACACACACACTGACCCCCCACACACACTGACCCCCCCCACACACACACTCACTGACCCCCCCACACACACACACACTGACCCCCCCACACACACACTGACCCCCCCACACACACTGACCCCCCCCACACACACACTCACTGACCCCCCCCCACACACACACTGACCCCCCCACACACACTGACCCCCCCCACACACACACTCACTGACCCCCCCCACACACACACACACTGACCCCCCCACACACACACTGACCCCCCCACACACACTGACCCCCCCCACACACACACTCACTGACCCCCCCCCCACACACACACTGACCCCCCCACACACACACTGACCCCCCCCCCACACACACACTCACTGACCCCCCCACACACACACTGACCCCCCCACACACACTGACCCCCCCCCCACACACACACACTGACCCCCCCACACACACACTCACTGACCCCCCCCACACACACACACTGACCCCCCCACACACACACTCACTGACCCCCCCACACACACTGACCCCCCCACACACACACACTGACCCCCCCCACACACACACACACTGACCCCCCCCCACACACAGACCCCCCCCCACACACAGACCCCCCCCCACACACACTCACTGACCCCCCCACACACACACACTGACCCCCCCACACACACACACACTGACACCCCCCACACACACTCACTGACCCCCCCACACACACTCACTGACCCCCCCACACACACACACACTGACCCCCCCCACACACTGACCCCCCCACACACACTGACCCCCCCCACACACACAGACCCCCCCCACACACACACTCACTGACCCCCCCCACACACACACTCACTGACCCCCCCCACACACACACTCACTGACCCCCCCCACACACACTCACTGACCCCCCCCACACACAAACACACACTCACTGACCCCCCCCACACACAAACACACACTCACTGACCCCCCACACACACACACTCACTGACCCCCCACACACACACTGACCCCCCACACACACACTGACCCCCCCACACACACTGACCCCCCCCACACACACTCACTGACCCCCCCCACACACACACACACTGACCCCCCCCACACACACTCACTGACCCCCCACACACACACACTCACTGACCCCCCACACACACACTGACCCCCCCACACACACTGACCCCCCCCACACACACTCACTGACCCCCCCCCACACACACACACTGACCCCCCCACACTCACTGACCCCCCCCACACACACACTCACTGACCCCCCCCACACACACTCACTGACCCCCCCCCCCACACACACACTCACTGACCCCCCCCACACACACACACACTCACTGACCCCCCCCACACACACACTCACTGACCCCCCCCACACACACACTCACTGACCCCCCCCACACACACACTCACTGACCCCCCCCACACACACACTCACTGACCCCCCCCACACACACACTCACTGACCCCCCCCACACACACACTCACTGACCCCCCCCACACACACACTCACTGACCCCCCCCACACACACACTCACTGACCCCCCCCACACACACACTCACTGACCCCCCCCACACACACACTCACTGACCCCCCCCCACACACACACTCACTGACCCCCCCCCCACACACACACTCACTGACCCCCCCCACACACACACTCACTGACCCCCCCCACACACACACTCACTGACCCCCCCCACACACACACTCACTGACCCCCCCCACACACACACTCACTGACCCCCCCCACACACACACTCACTGACCCCCCCCACACACACACTCACTGACCCCCCCCACACACACACTCACTGACCCCCCCCACACACACACTCACTGACCCCCCCCACACACACACTCACTGACCCCCCCCACACACACACTCACTGACCCCCCCCACACACACACTCACTGACCCCCCCCACACACACACTCACTGACCCCCCCCACACACACACTCACTGACCCCCCCCACACACACACTCACTGACCCCCCCACACACACACTCACTGACCCCACACACACACTGACCCCCCCACACACACTGACCCCCCCCACACACACTGACCCCCCCACACACACACTGACCCCCCCCCCACACACACACTCACTGACCCCCCCACACACACTCACTGACCCCCCCACACACACACTCACTGACCCCCCCCACACACAAACACACACTCACTGACCCCCCCCACACACAAACACTCTCACTGACCCCCCCCACACACACTCACTGACCCCCCACACACACACACACACACCCACACTGACCCGACCACCCCCCACACACACACACTGACCACACACACTCTCTCTCTCTCACTCACAGATGTCGCCCTCAGTCACTGAATCGTCCTCCATGGCGGAGCGAAGCCCTTTTCCAGTCCCGGCACCAGTCCCGCCTCCCGCCCAGCCCGGCCCACCGCGGGCGGAGCCTCCACTCGACTCGGCTCCCGGGCGGGCCTACTGACGCGGGGAGGAGCTACAGGCCGGCACCGGGGCCTCGCCTGAGTGCACGGGATACAGCCAGCAACCGGGCGAGCCTAAACCCCGACCCCGCCGAGCCTAAACCCCGGCCCCGCCGAGCCTGAACCTCCTCCTGAACCCTGGGGCCTGACAGACAGACTTGCATTCCTCCAGCGCCTTTCACCACCTCAGCGCGTCTCGAAGCGCTTTACAGCCAATGCAGTATTTGTGAAGTGAGAAGTGCAGTCACTGTTGTAATGTGGGAAACGCGGCAGCCAATATGCGCACAGCAAGCTCCCACAAACAGCAATATGATAATAACCAGATCATCTGGTTTAGTGATGTTGATTGAGGGATAAATATTGGCCCAGGAGACCGGGGAGAACTCCCCCTGCTCTTCCTCAAAATAGTGCCCGTGGGATCTTTTATGTTCACCTGAGAGAGCAGACGGGGCCTCAGTTTAACATCTCATTCGAAAGACGGCACCTCCGACAGTGCAGCACTCCCTCAGCACTGCACTGGAGTGTCAGCCTAGATTTATGTGCTCAAGTCCCTGGCACTCCTGACACCACGGAGCCTGAACCCCACTCCTGATACCGTGAGGCCTAAACTCCACTCCTGAGACTGCGTGTCGTGTATTGATTGCGAGTTTGACACCAGTCAATACGGTAATGTAATGTGCGAGTTTAACACCAGTAAATACGGTAATGTAATGTGCGAGTTTAACACCAGTAAATACGGTAATGTAATGTGCATTGCATTATGGGACTTACCCGGGAAAGCAGCAGTCAGCCATTTTACCAATAAAGTAAAGATCACCATTATAAGCCTGCCTGCCTGACTCTGATTTAATTCGACGTATCTACATGCTTGATTGAACGCATTAAAGCATAGATACAACATTGGCGACGAGGATAACGACCGGAATCATTTTTAGAGATGTAGTTGCCCAAGTTTTAGTTAGGTAGGATGGAGAAGACCGGCATTCAAAATTTTGCATGTTTCGCCGAGCCAGCCACGTTGGGTCCAAGATGGACGAGGTGGTTAATGTCTTTTGAGCTTTATGCCGATGGCAAAGGACTCATTATCGACGATACCTCTACAGCTGCCACGAAGCAGAGGAGAAGAGCTCTACTTCTACACCTAGCAGGACCAGATATCCAGGATATCTTTTCGACTCTACCGGACACAGGAGAGCCAGCAGACTACACGGTGGCGGTTAGTGCTTTGAATCACTACTTCGTGCCCCAGGTCAACGCAGCATTTGCTAGACAGACTTTTCATAAGTTGTCCCAGAAGGCAGGTGAGACTGTGCAACAATTTGCTACTCGCTTGCAGCAGGCTGCTAAAGACTGTGCTTTTGGGGGGGATGCGGATAATCAAATAAGAGACGCTATCCTGAGTAGGTGCACGTCAGCCTATGTGCGGAGGAAATTGCTAGAGGAAGGGTATGGTCTAACGCTCGCCCGCACATTACAATTGGCCTCACAATGTGAAAACATCGAGGAGCAGATGTCAGCCATGTCATGTACAGAGAAGGCGGAGACAGATACTGTTCGTCGTGTTACACAGAAAAGAGGGTATTATGCGAAAAGCTCGACAGAGAAACCAAAAGGAAATGGCGATAGGAACGAAAGGAAATGTTACAGATGTGGACACACAGACCAGATGGGCAGAGATCCGAAATGCCCAGCACGCAGACAAACGTGTCATAAGTGCAAGGGAAAGGATCATTTCTCCAAAGTGTGCCGCACAAAGGGTGTAAAGAAACACAATGTGAACAATGTAGAGGAACTAAATAACTGCATTTGCTGTTACTGGAAATAACGTGACAGAGAGTATTCTGCCCTTGCAGCGCGTTCCTATGCAGAGCTAGACAGGTAGCTAACAACTTGATATCTTCCCATAAAAATCACAAGGCTTGACTTTTCTTGTAAACTTTACTGAAAGATTCTTATTGTGAAACTGGAATACAACACAGAAATGGAAGCACACATTAGTACACAAGCACATAACTGATATGCATACACAAATTTAGGTAAGCATGAGCAACACAGTACATTTGGCATGTAACTTACCAAAACACGTGGAAACACAGCTTACTGTGAATATACATTTAGCAAACTGAAAGGCATTCTCTTACATTCACTTTAAATTAGCCCTGTACATAGTGCATCAAAATACAGCTACAAGTTAACCAGCTAGACACAGAGAGCGAGGTTTGCTTACAGAGAAAGGTTACAAACTAAACATTTTCTGCAAAATATAGTGTACACTAATCATCTATAACATTCTCAAGTACTTACAGACAAATAGCGTCCAAGGCCGGAGCGTAACAAGAAAATAACTGCCAGACCATGTGTTGAGCTGCAGGTCTTGTGCTATACAGTTTACTTTACTGCGCTTTACTGCACTTGCTAGGTACCAAATATCCACTAGGTGGCAGCACACAATGGAAATCGACCCAAATTACTCAAACCCCTGAATTAACTGGAAAACTAACATAAATTCCTAAAGGAAGGCAGCACAGAGAGACTTACCTTTTGTGTGGGGGGAGTAAACCTGAGAATGTTAATTGATTCGGGTGCAACTAATAATGTGATAGATGAGAATACATGGGAAGGATTAAAGTCAGAACACATTAAGTGTCAGCCACATGTCCCTAAGACAGAGAGAAAGTTATTCTCTTACGCTTCTAGCCGACCACTGTCAGTTAAAGGTGTATTCACATGTGGGATTACAATAGGTAAGAGAACTGAGCAGGCGGAGTTCATTGTGGTTAAAGGCCATGGAGAGCCGTTGCTAGGGAGGGAGACAGCCATGAAACTGGGAGTTTTAAAAATAGGCGCAGATGTCTCAGCTGTGGTAGATGTAAGACAGCTACTAGAATAGCAGTATCCAAAGGTGTTCCAGGGAGTAGGAAGGCTGAACACAAAACAGATCAGTTTGTATATCGACCCACAAGTGAAGCCTGTGGCCCAGCCACTCAGGCGTATACCATTCAACTTAAGGGGGCAGTAGAGGCCAAAATAAAACAATTGAGGGACATGGACATTATCGAACCTGTAACTGGTCCTACCCCATGGGTAAATCTGTAAATCCTGTGGTTATTGTACCAAAAGCGGCTAAGGATGTAAGGTTATGCCTAGAGACGAGACGAGCAAACCAGGCAATAGTGAGGGAACGATATCCAATCCCCACCGTTGATGAGATACTCCAAGGTATGAACGGCTCGACGGTGTTTAGTAAGCTTGACCTGAAATGGGGTTATCACCAGCTAGAACTGACCCCTGAGTCACGAGAAATCACAATGTTTGCAGTACATAACGGAGTATACAGGTACAAGAGGCTGATATTCGGTGTATCTTCAGCTAGTGAGCAATACCAGCACGAGATAGCTAATGCCTTAGCTGGAATAGAGGGTGTTGAAAACATCTCAGACGACATTATCGTGCATGCACACGACCAGGAAATGCACGATAGACGCCTGCACGCTGTCATGACCAGACTAATGGAAAGTGGATTGACACTAAACTCAGAGAAGTGCCAATTCAACATGGACCGATTGATTTTCATGGGAATCCTGTTGTCTGAAAAGGGCATCGGACCAACAGCAGAGAGAGTGCGAGCGGTGGCAGAAGCTCGGGAACCAGAGAATGCTACAGAGGTGAGGAGTTTCTTGGGACTCATTGGGTACAGTAGCAGATTCATCCCGCAGTTTGCAACGCTATCAGAGCCACTGCGATGCCTGACGAGAAAAGACACACCATTTAAATTTGGATCACAACAGAGACAGTCATTCAGTGCACTCAAGGAAGAGTTGGCCAGAGCCGGCACTTTAGCATATTTTGATAAGGACGCACCAACCAAGGTGATAGCAGATGCCAGTCCTGTAGGTTTAGGCGCAGTACTAGTTCAGGACCAACAGGGACAAGAGGTGCCAATATGCTATGTAAGTCGTAGTTTAACAGACTGTGAGAGGAAATACTCTCAAACAGAGAGAGAGGCCTTAGCTCTTGTATGGGCTTGTGAGAGGCTGCATCCATATGTGTATGGCCGAAAATTTAACTTCGTAACTGACCATAAGCCATTACAAGTGATATACGGCCCACACTCTAAACCCTGTGCCCATATAGAGAGATGGGTACTTAGATTACAGCCGTACGATTTTAAGGTGATACACATTCCAGGCAAGCAAAACATTGCAGACCCACTATCACGATTGCTGGGGGAGACAGCAAAACAGGAGAGACATTCTCATGGCTCAGATGAATACGTGAGATTTGTAGCTGTGAGTGCAACACCAAAAGCACTCACTACTAGAGAGGTGGAGGAAGCCTCTGCTACCGACCCAGAGCTGATTGAGGTGCGGAAGGCAATCACAAACGGACATTTTGAGAACTGTAAAGCTTATGCAGCAATTGCAAACGAGCTGTGCGTAGTGGGGTACCTAGTTCTTTGGGGAACACGCATCGTGCTACCCACAGTGTTACATGCACGAGCCCTGGTGTTAGCACATGAAGGACACTTGGGAATAGTTGGAACAAAGCAACATCTCAGCACTAAGGTTTGGTGGCCTGGCATGGACAAGGCAGCTGAAAAACACTGTAAAGCGTGCCACGGCTGTCAGATAGTAGCCAGACCCGACCCACCTGAACCGTTGAGACCAACACCATTACCGGAGGGTCCCTGGCAGGATGTAGCTATAGACTTACTGTGACCCTTGCCATCCAACCACTCCATTCTTGTGGTAGTTGATTATTATAGTCGCTACTATGAATATGACATCATGACCTCCACAACAACAGAGAAGGTTATTGATAGTTTAGAATCAATCTTCAGCCGTCATGGTTTGCCAATCACCTGCAAATCTGATAATGGTCCCCAATTCAGATCTGAATTATTCAAAGAATACTGTGAAAACAACAGGATCAAACACCTGAAAATGACAGCAAAATGGGCTCAGGCTAACGGAGAAGTCGAGCGCCAGAATGCATCGCTGATGAAGAGAATCAGAATTGCTCAGTCAGAAGGACTAGATTGGAAACGTGAACTTAGAAAATATGGTGTGGAGATGCCGGAGTTGGACTGGGGTGGACAAATGTAAGAAGTCACACAGCACCAGGTTATAGTCCAACAGCTTTATTTGAAATCACAAGCTTTCGGAGCGCTGCTCCTTCGTGATTGTGGCTGTGTGCAGGAGCATTGACCATGCCACGACAGGAAAGGGCCCGGCAGAGCTGCTCTTTAAACGGAAAATGAGAGGAAAGCTGCCAGACATCATAGAGTCGCACGCAGACATGGAAGTACGTGACCGGGACGCAGGACAAAAAGGCAAGTCCAAACTGTACGCAGATGAACAGCGGAGAACACAATACTCAGAGGTGGAAGTTGGCGAGACGGTGCTGGTACGGCAGGACAAAGTGGACAAGTTCACCACTCCTTTTAATGCCACACCGCACAAAGTTTTGAGTAAAACAGGGAGTCAAACATAGAAACATAGAAACATAGAAGATAGGAGCAGGAGTAGGCCATTCGGCCCTTCGAGCCTGCTCCGCCATTCAACGAGATCATGGCTGATCATCCAAACCCTAGCACCCGGTCCCTACACCGACAGCCATCCCACCCAAGCCCTATCCCCGTAACCCTGTAACCCCACGTATTTAATCCCCCCTAACACTAAGGGCCAATTTTTATCATGGCCAATCAACCTAACCCGCACATCTTTGGACTGTGGGAGGAAACCGGAGCACCCGGAGAAAACCCATGCAAACACGGGGAGAATGTGCAATCAAGTAATGGTAGAATCTCCAGACGGAGCACGCTACTCGAGAAACTCTACGTTTGTGAAGAAATACAGAACCAATGGACCAAAGGAGACACTCCATGAGCAGGAGGAAACACAAGGGACTGAGGACAGTATAGTAGACCCTGACACACATACCACTGTGACACAGGCAATATCCACTGACACCAACATGTCAGACATACCCAATACAGCCAGACCTCAAAGGGTTAAAAGAAAACCCAAAGACTGTCTGATTATGTCACAACATAAACTGTGCGAGAACTGCATGGGTGATGTTAAATGTTTAAACCTGAGAATTATTTAGTTGTGTGGTAAGACACAAGTTTGTAAAAAGTTTATAAACTAAATAAGTTATGCAGTGTTATTGTAAGCAACTGTTTGTAAACCGCAAGTTTGTTTCCAAGGAAAAGGGGGATGTCGTGTATTGATTGCGAGTTTGACACCAGTCAATATGGTAATGTAATGTGCGAGTTTAACACCAGTAAATACGGTAATGTAATGTGCATTGTGTTGTGTATGTAATATGTGTGCTACTTTGAACCTATGGACAGGACTGCACTACTTGTTGGGCGTAGTGATACGCAGTACCACTCCTGGCCATAGGGGTATAAATAGTACTGTGGGTACTGATCTCCCCTCAGTTCCCGCCTGTGGGCATGAAGTAAAGACCTACGTGTAGTCCCTACCTCCAACCAGTAAAGACCTGTTTTATTGTTACTGATTAAGTCTGAGTATTAATTACTTGAACAACTCACAGATTTAACACTGGCGACGAGTCTGATTCGGACCCTGCGGCAGTCACTCCACGGCAGCTTCGTCCACAGCCAGGACGTTGCAGAGAGGTTTCCACCCTCTCCACCCCACTGGAAGACATCCTGACCTCGGAGCCTCCATCGGCGACCGTCAGCTTCTTCTCCAGCTTGGTGGTGGGTAAGCCGTTGTCTGAGCCGGGCAGCGACGCGACAGGCAGTCGACCGCGTTGGCCACACGAACGGGGCTGGGGGAGCTGGAGGAATAGGGCGCGAGAGCCGCTTCGAGCGGGAGGCGTTTCAACAGAGCGATCGCATCTCCTGATAAGAGCCGAGAGCCGCTTCGCGATCCAGCGATCGCATCCGCTGATAAGGGCCGCACTCGGGCGATCGCGGCGAAGATAAGGGCCGCACTCGGGGGCTGAAGGGAGACGGCGTCGGGGGACGGGTGAAGACCGCCAAGCACGGGAAAACCGCCATTTTGTGGGCGGAGGACGACGGCAAGAGCGGGAAGCCGCCATCTTTGATAACAAGTAAAGAAAATAAAATCTGAGAAATTGCAAATCTACAATGCCTAAATACGGGGATTATATTGAAAACATACACGGGGCAAAGAGTGTACCCCATCGGGAAAATAGAGGTTGCAGTGGTCCACAAGGGCGAAGACAGTCAAATAATGGACTTATATGTGATATCTGAAGGAGGTTCTCCACTACTAGGACGGGAGTGGATTAGGAAAATGAATATGGACTGGCATTTCCTACAAACAATAACGAGTGAGAACTCGGTGAAGATAGTCGGCCCAGACTCTGGAACGGATGATGGTAAGCCCAACTCAGGTGCAAAAGACAAAGTTTCAGCACAGAATTCCACTGAGCAACAACAACATAGTTTAACTGTGGATTCTGAGTCTGGCAAGTCTACTGATGTGCCCATTTCTGAGGGACACCGGGCTCGAACTCAACTCCATTTCAAACTACAACAGCAATTAGAACAAATGCTTCGCCGTTGTGAGCAAGAGTTGAATGCAACGAAAGAGTTCTTTGATATAGAGTTGGAGAATCTGGAAAGACAACAGAAGCAGCTGATGGAGAAAATGGAGCAGGAGCACACAAAACGTCTGATGTCAGAGGAGTTAACGGTCAGCCAACTCCTGCATATGCTGAAGGACAGGACTCTGAAATGGGAAAAACTTGAACACGAACTTCAATATTCAAACGAAAGGGGTTCGGAGCTCTCAAAGGTTATTGGAAGAGCTGAGGTGGCAACACAGACTGAGATGACTGCAACAGAGCAGCCCTTGGATGCCAAAAGTACGCTGACTCACGTCAACGTAGAACAACAGACCGCTGAAACAGCTGCTCCGGTAGAGGGATTGAATAGTCCGATCGATCAATCTCCAAAAGAAGTTGAAGTAGTAAAATCTCAAATGAGGTCATTAGTAAACGACTTGCTGAAAGCCCAGAAAAAGCTGGATGAAGAGGTACGCATGAAGAAGTCTCTTCAGGAAAGATGTCTGGACTTGGAACAAAAGCTGGCTAACGCCCAGCTGGGTATGGAGGAAATAGAAGACCCTCTCGCTGGCCTAGATCAGGACGACACCGAATATTACTATGTCCTGTCCTGCCCAACTTGTAACTTCGACTCCCACCATACAGAAATCATGGAGGAGCACCGAAAGTCTACGGAACATCGTGAGAAGGTGGCTCTACTACGGAAAAAGGAGGGAGAGAAGGAGGAACTGCGCATGCAGCTGGCAGCTGACAGTGGAGCCCAGAGAGTCTCCAAGAAGCAGAAAAGGAAAAGTCGAAACAGAAGATGACCCATCTGAACCATTATTACCTCTACCAGATCACACACGTGGTCCCTCCGAACGGAGCCAATTCAGTTCGGAAGTTCAAACTGTTAAATCCATGGAAGGACTATTGAATGAGTCACTCCAGCAACGTGAACCGACTCCACCACAGAGATTGAATCTGTGAACTGTTTTCCGCAGAGACTGAATCTGTGATCTGTTTTGACATGAAGTTATCTATGTATCTATGTTATTCTGTTATGTAAACCTGAAGTTATATATGTATATATGTTATTACGTTATGTTAAATGGGGAGATGACTGTAAAGCTAGGAAGGGAGGAATGTTGTGTATGTAATATGTGTGCTACTTTGAACCTATGGACAGGACTGCACTACTTGTTGGGCGTAGTGATACGCAGTACCACTCCTGGCCATAGGGGTATAAATAGTACTGTGGGTACTGATCTCCCCTCAGTTCCCGCCTGTGGGCATGAAGTAAAGACCTACGTGTAGTCCCTACCTCCAACCAGTAAAGACCTGTTTTATTGTTACTGATTAAGTCTGAGTATTAATTACTTGAACAACTCACAGATTTAACACATTGCATTATGGGAATTACCTGGGAAAGCTGCAGTCAGCCATTTTACCAATAAAGAGAACATCGCAGTTATAAGCCTGTCTGCCTGGTACTATGCTTGAATGTGTTCATACAACACCCCGGGGCCTAAACTCCACTCCTGATACCCCGGGGCCTGAACTCCACTCCTGATACCCCGGGGCCTAAACTCCACTCCTGATACCGCGGGGCCTAAACTCCACTCCTGACACCGCGGGGCCTAAACTCCAGTCCTGATACCGCGGGGCCTGAACCCCACTCCTGACACCGCGGGGCCTGAACCCCACTCCTGACACCGTGGGGCCTGAACCCCACTCCTGATACCGCGGGGCCTAAACTCCACTCCTGATACCCCGGGGCCTAAACTCCACTCCTGATACCGCGGGGCCTAAACTCCACTCCTGATACCCCGGGGCCTAAACTCCACTCCTGATACCGCGGGGCCTAAACTCCACTCCTGACACCGCGGGGCCTAAACTCCAGTCCTGATACCCCGGGGCCTGAACTCCACTCCTGATACCCCGGGGCCTAAACTCCACTCCTGATACCGCGGGGCCTAAACTCCAGTCCTGATACCCCGGGGCCTGAACTCCACTCCTGATACCGCGGGGCCTAAACTCCACTCCTGACACCGCGGGGCCTAAACTCCAGTCCTGACACCGCAGGGCCTAAACTCCAGTCCTGATACCGCGGGGCCTGAACCCCACTCCTGACACCGTGGGGCCTGAACCCCACTCCTGACACCGTGGGGCCTGAACCCCACTCCTGATACCGCGGGGCCTAAACTCCACTCCTGATACCGCGGGGCCTGAACCCCACTCCTGACACCGTGGGGCCTGAACCCCACTCCTGACACCGTGGGGCCTGAACCCCACTCCTGATACCGCGGGGCCTGAACCCCACTCCTGACACCGTGGGGCCTGAACCCCACTCCTGACACCGTGGGGCCTGAACCCCACTCCTGACACCGTGGGGCCTGAACCCCACTCCTGATACCGCGGGGCCTAAACTCCACTCCTGATACCGCGGGGCCTGAACCCCACTCCTGACACCGCGGGGCCTGAACCCCACTCCTGACACCGTGGGGCCTGAACCCCACTCCTGACACCGTGGGGCCTGAACCCCACTCCTGATACCGCGGGGCCTGAACCCCACTCCTGATACCGCGGGGCCTGAACCCCACTCCTGACACCGTGGGGCCTGAACCCCACTCCTGACACCGTGGGGCCTGAACCCCACTCCTGATACCGCGGGGCCTAAACTCCACTCCTGATACCGCGGGGCCTAAACTCCACTCCTGATACCGCGGGGCCTAAACTCCACTCCTGACACCGCGGGGCTTGAACCCCACTCCTGATACCGCGGGGCCTAAACTCCACTCCTGACACCGTGGGGCTTGAACCCCACTCCTGATACCCCGGGGCCTAAACTCCACTCCTGATACCGCGGGGCCTAAACTCCACTCCTGACACCGTGGGGCTTGAACCCCACTCCTGATACCCCGGGGCCTAAACTCCACTCCTGATACCGCGGGGCCTAAACTCCACTCCTGACACCGCGGGGCTTGAACCCCACTCCTGATACCGCGGGGCCTAAACTCCACTCCTGATACCGCGGGGCCTGAACCCCACTCCTGATACCGCGGGGCCTAAACTCCACTCCTGACACCGCGGGGCCTGAACCCCACTCCTGATACCACGGGGCCTGAACCCCACTCCTGATACCACGGGGCCTGAACCCCACTCCTGATACCACGGGGCCTGAACCCCACTCCTGATACCGCGGGGCCTAAACTCCACTCCTGATACCGCGGGGCCTAAACTCCACTCCTGACACCCCAGGGCCTAAACTCCACTCCTGATACCGCGGGGCCTGAACCCCACTCCTGATACCGCGGGGCCTAAACTCCACTCCTGATACCGCGGGGCCTGAACCCCACTCCTGATACCGCGGGGCCTAAACTCCACTCCTGATACCGCGGGGCCTGAACCCCACTCCTGATACCACGGGGCCTGAACCCCACTCCTGATACCGCGGGGCCTGAACCCCACTCCTGACACCGCGGGGCTTGAACCCCACTCCTGATACCACGGGGCCTGAACCCCACTCCTGATACCGCGGGGCCTAAACTCCACTCCTGACACCGTGGGGCTTGAACCCCACTCCTGATACCGCGGGGCCTGAACCCCACTCCTGATCCCGCGGGGCCTGAACCCCACTCCTGATACCGCGAGGCCTCAACTCCATTCCTGACACCGCGGGGCCTGAACCCCACTCCTGATACCGCGAGCCTGTACCCCACTCCTGACCCCGCGGGGCCTGAACTCCACTCCTGATACCGCGGGGCCTGAACCCCACTCCTGACCCCGCGGGGCCTGAACTCCATTTCTGACACCGCGGGGCCTGAACTCCACTCCTGACACCGCGGCGCCTGAACCCCACTCCTGACCCCGCGGGGCCTGAATTCCACTCCTGATACCGCGAGGCCTGAACCCCACTCCTGACCCCGCGGGGCCTGAACCCCACTCCTGATACCGCGAGCCTGAACCCCACTCCTGATACCGCGAGGCCTGAACCCCACTCCTGACACCGCGGGGCCTGAACCCCACTCCTGTCAAGATGGCGCCCGAGACGGTCCGGTGCTAGCGCGCTCTCCCTGCTTTGGGCGGCCCGCTCTCGCCGCTCGCTCCCACAACCGGAGCGAGGTGTTCGGCGAGTCGGGCGGAGGCAGCACAGCGTGGCAAGCAGCAGCAGCCACGTCGACCCGCTAGGGCACGTCGGCCGGCCGCTCCTCAGCGGGAAGGGATTCCGACTGGGAGGAGGGGAGCTGAGCATGGCGGCCAGAGGCTGGACCGGAAGCGGGAGAAGCAGGCCTGGGCCGTTGGACCGTGGAGCCGGCGACGGTGAGGTGGAGGCCGCGGCGACCGGAGGATGTGTTGGGCGAGTCGGGCGGAGGAGCACAGCGCATTGGGACGCAGCAGCAGACTCGACGACTCGCAGTCCGACTGGGAGGAGGGGAGCCGGGAATGGTGGCCAGAGGGTGAGCGGGAGAAGCAGGCCACCACACGTGGAGCCGAGCCGGCAACAGTGAGGAGGACAGAGCGGCTGAGGGACATCGTGCTCCCACTGTCACTGGATGCCAAAGAATTGACTTTCTGAACACGGCGCTGTAAAAATAGCTGACGTGTCTCGGTGAGCTCCCACAGCTTTATTGTGGGAGTGATTGGGGAGTAAGCATTCCATTGTGCAAGTTATATATGGCAAATAAAGAATCTTGAATCTTGATACCGCGGGTCCTGAACCCCACTCCTGACCCCGCGGGGCCTGAACCCCACTCCTGACACCGCGAGGCCTGAACCCGACTCCTGACACCGCGAGGCCTGAACCCGACTCCTGACACCGCGGGGCCTGAACCCCACTCCTGATACCGCGAGGCCTGAACCCCACTCCTGATACCGCGAGGCCTGAACCCCACTCCTGACACTGCAGGGCCTGAACCCCACTCCTGATACAGCGGGGCCTGAACCCCACTCCTGACAGCGCGGGGCCTGAACCCCACTCCTGATACCGCGAGGCCTGAACCCCACTCCTGACACCGCGGGGCCTGAACCCCACTCCTGATACCGCGGGGCCTGAACCCCACTCCTGACACCGCGGGGCCTGAACCCAACTCCTGACACCGCGGGGCCTGAACTCCACTCCTGACACCGCGAGGCCTGAATCCCACTCCTGACACCGCGGGGCCTGAACCCCACTCCTGATACCGTGAGGCCTGAATCCCACTCCTGACACCGCGGGGCCTGAACTCCACTCCTGATACCGCGGGGCCTGAATCCCACTCCTGACACCGCGGGGCCTGAACCCCACTCCTGATACCGTGAGGCCTGAACCCCACTCCTGACACCGCGGGGCCTGAACTCCACTCCTGACCCCGCGGGGCCTGAACCCCACTCCTGACACCGCGGGGCCTGAACTCCACTCCTGACACCGCGAGGCCTGAATTCCACTCCTGACCCCGCGCGGCCTGAACCCCACTCCTGATACCGCGGGGCCTGAATCCCACTCCTGACACCGCGGGGCCTGAACCCCACTCCTGATACCGTGAGGCCTGAACCCCACTTCTGACACCGCGGGGCCTGAACTCCACTCCTGACCCCGCGGGGCCTGAACCCCACTCCTGACACTGCGAGGCCTAAACTCCACTCCTGACCCCGCGGGGCCTGAACCCCACTCCTGACACCGTGGGGCCTGAACCCCACTCCTGATACCGCAAGGCCTGAACCCCACTACTGACACCGCGGGGCCTGAACCCTACTCCTGACATCGCGGGGCCTGAACTCCACTCCTGATACCGCGGGGCCTGAAGCCCACTCCTGACATCGCGGGGCCTGAACTCCACTCCTGACACCGTGGGGCCTGAACCCCACTACTGACACCGCGGGGCCTGAACTCCACTCCTGACACCGCGAGGCCTGAACCCCACTCCTGACACCGCGAGGCCTGAACCCCAATCCTGACACCGTGAGGCCTGAACCCCAATCCTGACACCGTGGGGCCTGAACCCCACACCTGATACCGCGGGGCCTGAACCCCACTCCTGACACCGCGAGGCCTGAACCCCAATCCTGACACCGTGGGGCCTGAACCCCACACCTGATACCGCGGGGCCTGAACCCCACTCCTGACACCGCGAGGCCTGAACCCCACTCCTGACACCGCGGGGCCTGAACTCCACTCCTGACACCGCGGGGCCTGAACTCAACTCCTGACAGCGCGGGGCCTGAACCTCACTCCTGACACCGCGGGGCCTGAACTCCACTCCTGACCCCGCGGGGCCTGAACTCCACTCCTGACCCCGCGGGGCCTGAACTCCACTCCTGACACCGCGCGGCCTGAACTCCACTCCTGACACCGCGCGGCCTGAACCCCACTCCTGACATCGCTGGGCCTGAACTCCACTCCTGACCCCGCGGGGCCTGAACCCCACCCCTGACACTGCGAGGCCTGAACTCCACTCCTGACCCCGCGGGACCTGAACCCCACTCCTGACCCCGCGGGGCCTGAACTCCACTCCTGACACCGTGGGGCCTGAACCCCACTCCTGACAGCGCGGGGCCTGAACCCCACTCCTGATACCGCGGGGCCTGAACTCCACTCCTGACCCCGCGGGGCCTGAACTCCACTCCTGACACCGTGGGGCCTGAACCCCACTCCTGACAGCGCGGGGCCTGAACCCCACTCCTGACACCACGGGGCCTGAACTCCACTCCTGACACCGCGGGGCCTGAACTCCACTCCTGATACAGTGGGGCCTGAACCCCACTCCTGACACCGCGAGGCCTGAACTCAACTCCTGACCCCGCGGGGCCTGAACTCCACTCCTGACACCGCGGGGCCTGAACCCCACTCCTGACACCGTGGGGCCTGAACCCCACTCCTCACTAAAAGCGGGAGGGTCTCCTGCAGTCCTGGAGTGTCTCAGTGGATATAATAATGGCCCTGAATTTGCGGTGTGTAATGACAGCGAACTGTCAGTGTTCATCGTCATTACCCCTCTGAAACTGACCATAACTTCAGGATTTATCACCTGCGCAACTAAACACAGATATCGTAAAGTTGCAGTCAGTCAGCTGCGCTGTGGACACCCACCGCCCCAATACTAGCAATTGTGAAATCAGTGGAACTGATGAAAACTTTTCCGTGATACTATCACCGTTAAATACCCCATTAACAGGTTTGTTGTAATAGGTGTCACTGGGGTTTTAACAGCGTATTGTCTGATAAACAAAAGTTCTGGCCCCAATAAACTAATTTCTATATTTGTGGCGTGTCAAATTTCTCAGTTATGATAAAAATTACAATTTTTAAAAACTTTAAAAACATATTTTTTAAAGTTTGTTCGTGATATTTCAGCTTCTTCACACAGTCCCAATCTTTATGCCGCTCTCTGTAACATTTTTAAAAGGTGTGGATAAGAGCTACTTTTCATTTCCTGGTTTGCTGTCTGTGACAGCTTGTTGATGTCACTGCAGCTCTGGGTTGGGACTTCCCATTACACAGCACAGCAATCAATTGCACGTCAAGATTGGTAAACTTCACACCACAGCTTTCTTCGAGGCCAGCAGTGAGCGCCTTTGCTTCATCGCTGACTGCAAATTAAATGCCAATGTGAGTCGAGAGGGAGAGGGGGCGTGGAATGCTAAGGTGTAATTGATACCACTTACCCTGCTGTAGAGTACATAGACCAACATCAGTAAAGATCAGTGAAGGATTAAAAGCAATCAGGTTTATTACTTAGAGTTTATTATATTCAGTGTCTCCACATCATACCTGAGGTTTGTGGGAGCAAAAGTTCCCACTACCTGGGTACCTCAAATGTTCTTTCTGGGCAGTCTGTGAGACCAGCACACACGATGAGTTAAAAGTTAAAACAGCTTTCTGCTTAGCATGGGTTGTAAATTGTGTACTGGGATTTTAAGGCAAATGTATCTCCACAGATCAGAGGGCTGACCTGTGTGCCTGTCAAGTTGGAAGTCAGGTCAATTGTGTCTATTATGGTAATAAAAAGATGGGAAGAGTTTATGACAGCAATTAGGACGCTTTCATGGCAATAAAAATAATTAGAACAGTTAAGTGGATATTTGTTGGGTTTATGTTGTTATTCTCTTGGCATTTGTATGTATCTTTGATGTGCTATGATTTATTGGTGGTATGCATGGAATGTAGTGATCAAAGGTAAAGAATGGTATAAGATTGCGAGCGAGTCTGTGTTTTAGAAGCTCGCTCTCATACTGGAATGGTGTAGTATGGAAAGACCTGAGCGCTCACATTGGTTTTATGAAGTATGAAAAGACCTGTGAGCTCGTACTGGAATCGTGAAGTATGTCGCACAAAGCACATACTGGTTGTGGATGGTATGAGGTTTCGATAAAGTCCTGATCCTGCATTGCTACAACGGAGTGTGTGTGTAATCTGGCATTTAAAATAACGAGACGAAAAAGAACAAGAAAGCAGTCAAACAAGGTTTAATAATATTTTGTGCATTAACAAATTCCTAGGTTGTATTGATGTATGTGTGAGGAAGCAGAAATTAAAAGAAGGTTTTTATTTTAAAGAGTGAAGGTGTGTCTGATCCAGCAGACAAGGTTCCTAATCGATCCCCAGTTCAAAGTCTCTTGACAACTTAATTCTTCAACCGTGCTTTCAGCCATCTCTCTGAACTCTTCTGCTGCTCAGATTCCGCAATCTCATGTGTTGTTGTTGAGGATCTGGTAGAATGGTAAACTACAGCAGTAATAGGGACAATAGGCGTCCACCGAGGGTTTGGTGGGAAAAAAATTCACACTTGCTGGTGGCAAAAAGGAAACTAGAACATTGGCAACTCTCTGCAGTATTACCATATCAGCCAAGCCCCAGACCTGAGGTGCTGACTTGTGTTGAGGGGTGAAAGTGGCTGTTGTTAGGGTAACGGTCTCGGCAGCCTCACCCTCCCCAACTGGAGAAAGATGTGGCTGGGCTGAATGTAGGTAGACGGGATGTGGGTAGCATGGATGTACGAGCTAGATATAGGTGGGCTAGAAGTAAGGCTGGTTGGACGTGAGTGGGCTGGTTGGATTTGAGTGCGTTGGATGGATTTGAGTGGATTGGTTGGATTTGAGTGGATTGGTTGGATTTGAGTAGGTTGGTTGGATTTGAGTAGGTTGGATGGATTAGAGTGGTTGGATGGATTTGAGTGGGTTGGTTGGATTTGCGTGGGTTGGTTGGATTTGAGTGGGTTGGTTGGATTTGAGTAGGTTGGATGGATTTGAGTGGTTGGATGGATTTGAGTGGGTTGGTTGGATTTGAGTGGGTTGGTTGGATTTGAGTGGGTTGGATGGATTTGAGTGGGTTGGTTGGATTTGAGTGGGTTGGTTGGATTTGAGTGGGTTGGATGGATTTGAGTGGGTTGGTTGGATTTGAGTGGGTTGGATGGATTTGAGTGGGTTGGTTGGATTTGAGTGGATTGGTTGGATTTGAGTGGGTTGGTTGGATTTGAGTGGGTTTGTTGGATTTGAGTGGGTTGGTTGGATTTGAGTGGGTTGGTTGGATTTGAGTGGGTTGGTTGGATTTGAGTGGGTTGGTTGGATTTGAGTGGTTTGGTTGGATTTGAGTGGGTTGGTTGGATTTGAGTGGGTTGGATGGATTTGAGTGGGTTGGATGGATTTGAGTAGGTTGGTTGGATTTGAGTGAGTTGGATGGATTTGAGTGGATTGGTTGGATTTGAGTGGATTGGTTGGATTTGAGTGGGTTGGTTGGATTTGAGTAGGTTGGATGGATTTGAGTGGGTTGGATGGATTTGAGTGGGTTGGTTGGATTTGCGTGGGTTGGTTGGATTTGAGTGGGTTGGTTGGATTTGAGTGGGTTGGATGGATTTGAGTGGTTGGATGGATTTGAGTGGGTTGGTTGGATTTGAGTGGGTTGGTTGGATTTGAGTGGGTTGGTTGGATTTGAGTGGGTTGTTTGATTTGAGTGGGTTGGTTGGATTTGAGTGGGTTGTTTGATTTGAGTGGGTTGGTTGGATTTGAGTGGGTTGTTTGATTTGAGTGGGTTGGTTGGATTTGAGTGGGTTGGTTGGATTTGAGTGGGTTGGATGGATTTGAGTGGGTTGGATGGATTTGAGTGGGTTGGATGGATTTGAGTGGGTTGGTTGGATTTGAGAGGGTTGCTTGGTTTTAATTGGGTTGGTCGGATTTGAGTGGGTTGGATGGATTTGAGTGGGTTGGTTGGATTTGAGTGGGTTGGTTGGATTTGAGTGGGTTGGTTGGATTTGAGTGGGTTGGTTGGATTTGAGTGGGTTGGATGCATTTGAGTAGGTTGGTTGGATTTGAGTGGGTTGGATGGATTTGAGTGGATTGGTTGGATTTGAGTGGATTGGTTGGATTTGAGTGGGTTGGTTGGATTTGAGTAGGTTGGATGGATTTGAGTGGGTTGGATGGATTTGAGTGGGTTGGTTGGATTTGCGTGGGTTGGTTGGATTTGAGTGGGTTGGTTGGATTTGAGGGGGTTGGATGGATTTGAGTGGTTGGATGGATTTGAGTGGGTTGGTTGGATTTGAGTGGGTTGGTTGGATTTGAGTGGGTTGGTTGGATTTGAGTGGGTTGGATGGATTTGAGTGGGTTGGTTGGGTTTGAGTGGGTTGTTTGATTTGAGTGGGTTGGTTGGATTTGAGTGGGTTGGTTGGATTTGAGTGGGTTGGTTGGATTTGAGTGGGTTGGATGGATTTGAGTGGGTTGGATGGATTTGAGTGGGTTGGATGGATTTGAGTGGGTTGGATGGATTTGAGTGGGTTGGTTGGATTTGAGTGGGTTGCTTGGTTTTAATTGGGTTGGTCGGATTTGAGTGGGTTGGATGGATTTGAGTGGGTTGGTTGGATTTGAGTGGGTTGGTTGGATTTGAGTGGGTTGGTTGGATTTGAGTGGGTTGGTTGGATTTGAGTGGGTTGGATGGATTTGAGTGGGTTGGTTGGATTTGAGTGGTTTGGTTAGATTTGAGTGGGTTGGATGGATTTGACTGGGTTGGTTGGATTTGAGTGGGTTGGTTGGATTTGAGTGGGTTGGTTGGATTTGAGTGGGTTGGTTGGATTTGAGTGGGCTGGATGGATTTGAGTGGGTTGGTTGGATTTGAGTGGGTTGGTTGGATTTGAGTGGGTTGGATGGATTTGAGTGGGTTGGTTGGATTTCAGTGGGTTGGTTGGTTTTGAGTGGGTTGGTTGGATTTGAGTGGGTTGGTTGGATTTGAGTGGGTTGGATGGATTTGAGTGGGTTGGTTGGATTTGAGTGGATTGGTTGGATTTGAGTGGGTTGGTTGGATTTGAGTAGGTTGGATGGATTAGAGTGGTTGGATGGATTTGAGTGGGTTGGTTGGATTTGCGTGGGTTGGTTGGATTTGAGTGGGTTGGTTGGATTTGAGTAGGTTGGATGGATTTGAGTGGTTGGATGGATTTGAGTGGGTTGGTTGGATTTGAGTGGGTTGGTTGGATTTGAGTGGGTTGGTTGGATTTCAGTGGGTTGGATGGATTTGAGTGGGTTGGTTGGATTTGAGTGGGTTGGATGGATTTGAGTCGGTTGGTTGGATTTGAGTGGGTTGGTTGGATTTGAGTCGGTTGGATGGATTTGAGTGGGTTGGATGGATTTGAGTGGGTTGGATGGATTTGAGTGGGTTGGATGGATTTCAGTGGGTTGGTTGGATTTGAGTGGGTTGGTTGGATTTGAGTGGATTGGTTGGATTTGAGTAGGTTGGATTTGAGTGGGTTGGATGGATTTGAGTGGGTTGGTTGGATTTGTGTGGGTTGGTTGGATTTGAGTGGGTTGGTTGGATTTGAGTGGGTTGGTTGGATTTGAGTGGGTTGGTTGGATTTGAGTGGGTTGGTTGGATTTGAGTGGGTTGGTTGGATTTGAGAGGGTTGGATGGATTTGAGTGGGTTGGATGGATTTGAGTGGGTTGGATGGATTTGAGTGGGTTGGTTGGATTTGAGTGGGCTGGTTGGATTTGAGTGGGTTGGATGGATTTGAGTGGGTTGGTTTGATTTGAGTGGGTTGGATGGATTTGAGTGGGTTGGTTGGGTTTGAGTGGGTTGTTTGATTTGAGTGGGTTGGTTGGATTTGAGTGGGTTGGTTGGATTTGAGTGGGTTGGTTGGATTTGAGTGGGTTGGATGGATTTGAGTGGGTTGGATGGATTTGAGTGGGTTGGATGGATTTGAGTGGGTTGGTTGGATTTGAGTGGATTGGTTGGATTTGAGTGGGTTGGTTGGATTTGAGTGGATTGGTTGGATTTGAGTGGGTTGGTTGGATTTGAGTAGGTTGGATGGATTTGAGTGGGTTGGATGGATTTGAGTGGGTTGGTTGGATTTGCGTGGGTTGGTTGGATTTGAGTGGGTTGGTTGGATTTGAGTGGGTTGGATGGATTTGAGTGGTTGGATGGATTTGAGTGGGTTGGTTGGATTTGAGTGGGTTGGTTGGATTTGAGTGGGTTGTTTGATTTGAGTGGGTTGGTTGGATTTGAGTGGGTTGTTTGATTTGAGTGGGTTGGTTGGATTTGAGTGGGTTGTTTGATTTGAGTGGGTTGGTTGGATTTGAGTGGGTTGGTTGGATTTGAGTGGGTTGGATGGATTTGAGTGGGTTGGATGGATTTGAGTGGGTTGGATGGATTTGAGTGGGTTGGATGGATTTGAGTGGGTTGGTTGGATTTGAGAGGGTTGCTTGGTTTTAATTGGGTTGGTCGGATTTGAGTGGGTTGGATGGATTTGAGTGGGTTGGTTGGATTTGAGTGGGTTGGTTGGATTTGAGTGGGTTGGTTGGATTTGAGTGGGTTGGTTGGATTTGAGTGGGTTGGATGCATTTGAGTAGGTTGGTTGGATTTGAGTGGGTTGGATGGATTTGAGTGGATTGGTTGGATTTGAGTGGATTGGTTGGATTTGAGTGGGTTGGTTGGATTTGAGTAGGTTGGATGGATTTGAGTGGGTTGGATGGATTTGAGTGGGTTGGTTGGATTTGCGTGGGTTGGTTGGATTTGAGTGGGTTGGTTGGATTTGAGTGGGTTGGATGGATTTGAGTGGTTGGATGGATTTGAGTGGGTTGGTTGGATTTGAGTGGGTTGGTTGGATTTGAGTGGGTTGGTTGGATTTGAGTGGGTTGGATGGATTTGAGTGGGTTGGTTGGGTTTGAGTGGGTTGTTTGATTTGAGTGGGTTGGTTGGATTTGAGTGGGTTGGTTGGATTTGAGTGGGTTGGTTGGATTTGAGTGGGTTGGATGGATTTGAGTGGGTTGGATGGATTTGAGTGGGTTGGATGGATTTGAGTGGGTTGGATGGATTTGAGTGGGTTGGTTGGATTTGAGTGGGTTGCTTGGTTTTAATTGGGTTGGTCGGATTTGAGTGGGTTGGATGGATTTGAGTGGGTTGGTTGGATTTGAGTGGGTTGGTTGGATTTGAGTGGGTTGGTTGGATTTGAGTGGGTTGGTTGGATTTGAGTGGGTTGGATGGATTTGAGTGGGTTGGTTGGATTTGAGTGGTTTGGTTAGATTTGACTGGGTTGGATGGATTTGACTGGGTTGGTTGGATTTGAGTGGGTTGGTTGGATTTGAGTGGGTTGGTTGGATTTGAGTGGGTTGGTTGGATTTGAGTGGGCTGGATGGATTTGAGTGGGTTGGTTGGATTTGAGTGGGTTGGTTGGATTTGAGTGGGTTGGATGGATTTGAGTGGGTTGGTTGGATTTCAGTGGGTTGGTTGGTTTTGAGTGGGTTGGTTGGATTTGAGTGGGTTGGTTGGATTTGAGTGGGTTGGATGGATTTGAGTGGGTTGGTTGGATTTGAGTGGATTGGTTGGATTTGAGTGGGTTGGTTGGATTTGAGTAGGTTGGATGGATTAGAGTGGTTGGATGGATTTGAGTGGGTTGGTTGGATTTGCGTGGGTTGGTTGGATTTGAGTGGGTTGGTTGGATTTGAGTAGGTTGGATGGATTTGAGTGGTTGGATGGATTTGAGTGGGTTGGTTGGATTTGAGTGGGTTGGTTGGATTTGAGTGGGTTGGTTGGATTTCAGTGGGTTGGATGGATTTGAGTGGGTTGGTTGGATTTGAGTGGGTTGGATGGATTTGAGTCGGTTGGTTGGATTTGAGTGGGTTGGTTGGATTTGAGTCGGTTGGATGGATTTGAGTGGGTTGGATGGATTTGAGTGGGTTGGATGGATTTGAGTGGGTTGGATGGATTTCAGTGGGTTGGTTGGATTTGAGTGGGTTGGTTGGATTTGAGTGGATTGGTTGGATTTGAGTAGGTTGGATTTGAGTGGGTTGGATGGATTTGAGTGGGTTGGTTGGATTTGTGTGGGTTGGTTGGATTTGAGTGGGTTGGTTGGATTTGAGTGGGTTGGTTGGATTTGAGTGGGTTGGTTGGATTTGAGTGGGTTGGTTGGATTTGAGTGGGTTGGTTGGATTTGAGAGGGTTGGATGGATTTGAGTGGGTTGGATGGATTTGAGTGGGTTGGATGGATTTGAGTGGGTTGGTTGGATTTGAGTGGGCTGGTTGGATTTGAGTGGGTTGGATGGATTTGAGTGGGTTGGTTTGATTTGAGTGGGTTGGATGGATTTGAGTGCGTTGGTTGGATTTGAGTGGGTTGGATGGATTTCAGTGGGTTGGTTGGATTTGAGTGGGTTGGTTGGATTTGAGTGGGTTGGATGGATTTGAGTCGGTTGGTTGGATTTGAGTGGGTTGGATGGATTTGAGTGGATTGGTTGGATTTGAGTGGGTTGGATGGATTTGAGTGGGTTGGTTGGATTTGAGTGGGTTGGATAGATTTGAGTGGGTTGGATAGATTTGAGTGGGTTGGTTGGATTTGAGTGGGTTGGTTGGATTTGAGTGGGTTGGTTGGATTTGAGTGGGTTGGTTGGATTTGAGTGGATTGGATGGATTTGAGTGGGTTGGTTGGATTTGAGTGGGTTGGTTGGATTTGAGTGGATTGGATGGATTTGACTGGGTTGGTTGGATTTGAGTGGGTTGGTTGGATTTCAATGGGTTGGTTGGATTTGAGTGGGTTGGATGGATTTGAGTGGGTTGGTTGGATTTGAGTGGGTTGGTTGGATTTGAGTGGGTTGGTTGGATTTGAGTGGGTTGGATGGATTTGAGTCGGTTGTATTTGAGTGGTTTGGTTTGATTTGAGTGGATTGGTTGGATTTGAGTGGATTGGTTGGATTTGAGTGGGTTGGTTGGATTTGAGTAGGTTGGATGGATTTGAGTGGTTGGATGGATTTGGGTGGGTTGGTTGGATTTGCGTGGGTTGGTTGGATTTGAGTGGGTTGGATGCATTTGAGTGGGTTGGATGGATTTGAGTGGGTTGGATCGATTTGAGTGGGTTGGATGGATTTGAGTGGGTTGGATGGATTTGAGTGGGTTGGTTGGATTTGAGTGGGTTGGTTGGTTTTAATTGGGTTGGTCGGATTTGAGTGGGTTGGATGGATTTGAGTGGGTTGGTTGGATTTGAGTGGGTTGGATGGATTTGAGTGGGTTGGTTGGATTTGAGTAGGTTGGATGGATTTGAGTGGTTGGATGGATTTGAGTGGGTTGGTTGGATTTGAGTGGGTTGGTTGGATTTGAGTGGGTTGGTTGGATTTGAGTGGGTTGGATGGATTTGAGTGGGTTGGTTGGATTTGAGTGGGTTGGATGGATTTGAGTCGGTTGGTTGGATTTGAGTGGGTTGGTTGGATTTGAGTGGGTTGGATGGATTTGAGTGGGTTGGATGGATTTGAGTGGGTTGGATGGATTTGAGTGGGTTGGATGGATTTCAGTGGGTTGGTTGGATTTGAGTGGGTTGGTTGGATTTGAGTGGATTGGTTGGATTTGAGTAGGTTGGATTTGAGTGGGTTGGATGGATTTGAGTGCGTTGGTTGGATTTGAGTGGGTTGGTTGGATTTGAGTGGGTTGGTTGGATTAGAGTGGGTTGGTTGGATTTGAGTGGGTTGGTTGGATTTGAGTGGGTTGGTTGGATTTGAGAGGGTTGGATGGATTTGAGTGGGTTGGATGGATTTGAGTGGGTTGGATGGATTTGAGTGGGTTGGTTGGATTTGAGTGGGCTTGTTGGATTTGAGTGGGTTGGATGGATTTGAGTGGGTTGGTTTGATTTGAGTGGGTTGGATGGATTTGAGTGCGTTGGTTGGATTTGAGTGGGTTGGATGGATTTGAGTGGGTTGGTTGGATTTGAGTGGGTTGGTTGGATTTGAGTGGGTTGGATGGATTTGAGTCGGTTGGTTGGATTTGAGTGGGTTGGATGGATTTGAGTGGGTTGGTTGGATTTGAGTGGGTTGGATGGATTTGAGTGGGTTGGTTGGATTTGAGTGGGTTGGATGGATTTGAGTGGGTTGGTTGGATTTGAGTGGGTTGGTTGGATTTGAGTGGGTTGGTTGGATTTGAGTGGGTTGGTTGGATTTGAGTGGATTGGATGGATTTGAGTGGGTTGGTTGGATTTCAATGGGTTGGTTGGATTTGAGTGGGTTGGATGGATTTGAGTGGGTTGGTTGGATTTGAGTGCGTTGGTTGGATTTGAGTGGGTTGGTTGAATTTGAGTGGGTTGGATGGATTTGAGTAGGTTGTATTTGAGTGGTTGGTTTGATTTGAGTGGGTTGGATGGATTGAGTGGATTGGTTGGATTTGAGTGGATTGGTTGGATTTGAGTGGGTTGGTTGGATCTGAGTAGGTTGGATAGATTTGAGTGTTGGATGGATTGAGTGGGTTGGTTGATTTGAGTGGTTTGCTTGGATTTGAGTGGGTTGGATGCATTTGAGTGGGTTGGCTGGATTTGAGTGGGTTGGCTGATTTGAGTGGGTTGGTAGGATTTGAGTGGGTTGGTCGGATTGAGTGGGTTGGCTGGATTTGAGTGGGTGGTAGGATTTGAGTGGGTTGGTCGGATTTGAGTGGGTTGGACGGATTTGAGTGGTTGGTTGATTTGAGTGGGTTGGTTGGATTTGAATGGGTTGGTTGGATTTGAGTG
Organism: Somniosus microcephalus; assembly: GCF_052327205.1. NCBI lineage: Eukaryota > Metazoa > Chordata > Chondrichthyes > Squaliformes > Somniosidae > Somniosus > Somniosus microcephalus. The sequence goes on from NC_141013.1 coordinate 49,033,123, forward strand.
GGTTGGTTGGATTTGAATGGGTTGGTTGGATTTGAGTGGGTTGGATGGATTTCAGTGGGTTGGATGGTTTTGAGTGGGTTGGTTGGATTTGAGTGGGTTGTTGGATTTGAGTGGGTTGGTTGGATTTGAGTGCGTTGGTTGGATTTTGAGTGGGTTGATGGATTTGAGTGGGTTGGTTGGATTTGAGTGGGTTGGTTAGATTTGAGTGGGTTGGATGGATTTGAGTGGGTTGGTTGGATTTGAGTGGATTGGTTGGATTTGAGTGGGTTGGTTGGATTTGAGTGGGTTGGTTGGATTTGAGTGGTTGGATGGATTTGAGTGGATTGGTTGGATTTG